>NC_072852.1:174814009-175134842 GCF_028858705.1 Grus americana
GGCATTATAATGGTAAAGCCTCTGTCAGGTGTTTTTAAAGGTCTTGTCTACAAGTTAGCTAGAGTTTCAAATATGTAATGTACAGGTGCAAGTACCCTGTTATACAGTACAAACATGACTCATCTTGCAATAGGAAATGGTGGTAAGGGCACTTAACTTTTAAGTGCAAATTGAAAGATGAATTCCCCTGTGGATATGCTGTGCCACTCTGCTGCTAATACCATGCTGGAATTCACACAGCCTTTGCAGAGTGGGCTATTGAAGCTCCTACTGTATTACACATTTAGCAGCTAGAAGTCAACTACCAAAAGTATAAAATTAAACTGGACAAATTTGTCATAAAAAGCTCTAAAGCACGAATTAACAGAACAGTTAAATATCTACAAAATTAGTTCTTTCTAATACCCGAGATCTAAACTAGGTTTTGAATTCTATTTAACAAATCAGTAGTTAATGTCAAGGGAAGGGGAGAGAAGTTAAAATCTGCTTTTGGAAAGCGATACAAAGACATATCTAAAGTATCAAACTGTTAATTTTGATTAAACAGGTAATTAAATGGGGTTTGTTTTGTTTTGTTTCTTAAAGATTTACTATAATTCTTGAAGAAATACTAATTCCACTGCATAGGTCACAGTTTTCTACCTACCTAATCTTTTAGGTGTTAAAGTTGTATTTTAATCACAGGAAAAAATGTGACAGGGCAAGCTAATAAACAGTCTATAGGCTAACACACAAAACACCCCTATATGGTATGCATATCTCCAGGTAGCAGATACACAAACTTCTGGACTTCTATAGCAATATATCTTAAAGACATACAATCAAGCTGCCTGTGCTTAGGAAGAATAACCCTTGCTTTGCATGTGATGAAGTTAATTTAGTTTATAATAATGTCCATATACCCTGAACTGATTTTAAGATCTCTGCAATGGAACAGCTTTATCTTTCAATTTATCTTCAAGAGATAGCTTGGAAGTCTTGATGAACAGCTTTGTCCTGCTGAAGCAAAAAGGAGGCTTTTAAGAGGATCAACATACAAAGCACTTTCAAGGACATGACTGAGGTCCTGGAAGTAACACTGATAAATAAAAATAACTTAAGTAAGTCCACAAACCTTAAAAATATTAAAGGACAAACAGTACTTCCTCACATGGAAGATGACTGCAATGCATGGCCTTTCTTCAGCTTCTTACTAATTTTTGCTACTGCAGGAAGTAGCAACTCAGACAGATGAGGTGGTTAAAACAAACCAACCTGTCCTAAGCAAGATGGGTAGGCAAACTGTGTAAAGAAATCTTTAACAGAGCTGTCCAAGAAACCCAGTATTAAACAGTACAGGTGGTTTCTACAGAGCATGTGAAGTAGTCCCTACCAAGAAGTGCTTCCATTTGGTTTACAAATGCTGTCAACGGATGGTTTAGGCAAGAAAATTCTGAACTTACCTGATCTGCACCATTTAAAACCCAAACTGGTAGAAAAACTAAAGATCTGTGAATGTTGCCTACCTAGACTTTAGTAAAGCCTTTGACACCATTTCCCACAGCCTTCTCCTGGAGAAACCGGCTGCTCATGGCTTGGATGGGTACACTCTTCACTGGGTAAAAAACTGGCTGGAAGGCCTGGCCCAAAGAGTTGTGGTGAATGGAGTTGGTGGCCAGTCACAAGTGGTGTTCCCCAGGGCTCAGTACTGAGGCCAGTTCTCTAATATCTTCATCAATGATCTGGACGAAGGGATCGAATGCACCCTCAGCAAGTTTGCAGACAACACCAAGCTGGGTGGGAGTGTTGATCTTGAGGTTCGGAAGGCTCTGCAGAGGGATCTGGACAGGTGATGGGCCAAGGCCAACTGTATGAGGTTCAACAAGGCTCAGTGCTGGGTCCTGCGCTTGGGTCACAACAACCCCATGCAACACCACAGGCTTGAGGAAGAGTGGCTGGAAAGCTGCCTGGCAGAAAAGGACCTGGGAGTGTTGGTTGAGAGCTGGCTGAATATGAGCCAGCAGTGTGCCCAGGTGGCCAAGGAGGCCAACAGCATCCTGGCATGTATCAGAAATAGTATGGCCGCACCTCGAGTCCTGTGTTCAGTTTTGGGCCTCTCACTACAAGAAAGACATTGAGGTGCTGGAGCATGTCCAAAGAAGGGCAATGAAGCCGGTGAAGGGTCTAGAGCACAAGTCTTATGAGGAGCAGCTGAGGGAACTGGGGTTGTTTAGTCTGGAGAAAAGGAGGCTGAGGGGAGACCTCATCACTGTCTACAACTACCTGAAAGGAGGCTGTAGCCAGGTGGGTGTTGGTCTCTTCTCCCAAGTAACAAGTGATAGGACAAGAGGAAATGGCCTCAAGTTGCACCAGGGGAAGTTTAGATTGGATATTAGGAGAAATTTTTTCACCAAAAGGGTTGTTGGTCACTGGAACAGGCTGCCCAGGGAAGTGGTTGAGTCACCATCCCTGGAGGTATTTTAAAGACGTGTAGATGTGGTGCTCAGGGACATGGTTTAGTGGTTGGACTTGGCAGTGCTAGGTTAATGGTGGGACTTGATAATCTTAAAGGTCTTTTCCAACCTAAACAGTTCTATGATTCTGTAATGATAGACCTCAGTTTTATGACATTAAACTTCACTGTTATCCTCCATCTGGAATGAATAGCAACTTACAGTAGTCACTGAAATAAACATCTATCTAAATTTTAAGTACAAAATTTTGAACAAAATTAGTGACACCTAATATACAGTAGGGATAAGTTGATCTTTCAAAAAAGCCTTTGGGGATAATATAAACAACAGAAACGCAGGGAAAAGATACATCAGCCAATCAAGCAAAAGTAGCAAGACTTCTTCATATTGTCTAAAGATAAGCCTGTGGAAGAAAGTGATCCTGCTTTTAAAAAGCTTATAAATGAGAACTTCATCTTTGAAGGATCACTTACACAAGCCAGCACTTTCTGTTCATATCCTAAGGTTCCTAAGGCCCTAGGCAAATGTAAAGCTACTATATTATTGTGATGTGAAAACCAGTTCCCTCAAGTTATTTGGATGACTACTGTGGTTTAACCCAACAGGCAGCTAAATACCACACAGCCATTTGCTCACTCTCCTCCCAGTGAGATGGAGAAGAGAATCAGGGGGGAAAAAAAGTAAAACTCGTGAGTTGAGATAAAGACAGATTAATAGGACAGAAAAGGGAATAAAAAAAAAAATAAAAACCAAGTGATACACAATGCAATTGCTGGCCAATGCCCAACCAGTGCCCAAGCAGTGGTCCCTTCATGCTCCTCCCAGTTATATGCTAAGCATAACGTCATATGGTACGGAATATCCCTTTGGCCAGTTTGGGTCAGCTGTCCTGGCTGTGCCCCCTCCCAGCTTTTTGTGCACCTCCAGCCTTCTCGCTGGCAGGGCATGAGAAGCTGAAAAGTCCTTGACTTAATGTAAGTGCTACTTAGCAACAACTAAACCATCCGTGTGTTATCAACATTATTCTCATACTAAATCCAAACCACAGCATTATACCAGCTACTAGGAAGAAAATTAACTCTATCCCAGCCAAAACTAGGACAATGAGATGCTGCTACACAGTAAAGATATCATTTTGCTTCCACCTGTTTATATAATATACATTCAAAAATTATTGGTCAATACATTATTTATTTGAATACAACTGGCCAAATGTGAGGAAGCTATACATAACTAGATAAGACATCTCTTCTAGTATGTCGATATGAAATTGGTAATCTGTCAAGGATTGTAGATGGGGCACTATCTGCTACTAAAATTTATAAACAAATATACAATATATAAAATCATAAACAAAAATGTTGAGCTACTTCCAAAACAGGGAAGCTCTGCAAGAAAGGTAAGAAAGAAAAGCTTTGGCATAAAGTGCCTTTATTGCAAAAGAAAGCAGGGGGAATAAAAAGCTCTTTCTCTCTATATTTGAGCTAATGAGAAGCTTCAGTGAAATATTCTCAGATGAAAAGGATCCTTGAGATCACTGCATTAGAGACTAGAATTAATCCCTTCTGAAAAAAGACTAGCAGTCTATATGAGCCATAACTATATATCAAAAAAGGTAGAAAGACATTGGACAGAAAAGGGAACTTTCATAGACACATAAGTTTTCTTGAGTCTTAGAAATGTTAAACTGCTGCTCCAAGCTAACAGTTATTGGTAGAATACTTTTCTTTGCAGCTTTGTTGCTGAACAAGATAAATATTAACAATAAGGAAGGAAAGAAGGCACATATCTCACCTAAGACTGACACCTCATCTGTCCTTTCTTGAGAGACATGAAGACCAAGTAACTAAAGCACTGCTTGAAAGAATTGGTGTCAGGGGGCTAGGGAAGGGTTCTAGAGCACAGTCTTGAATTATGGATGCGCAAAGTTCTGAAGAAACCTTAGGGAATGCAGTCCTCTTGGGGTAGCAACAGTAGCCTCAATTTTACAACATTCAGATACATCTAGTGCCAACTGATCCTTTGAGTGCAATAGCTCATTTTCTGAAGACTAGAGAAATGTTTTTCCTCCAGCTGGGAAACATCACAGAGAAAATTGTTAGGTTTGTCTAGCAAAACCTGACAGTTACTAATCCCAATTCAGAGATGAGGTCTTAGAAGAGATCTTTGTCCTACATATATCCAGCTTTGTCTTTAGGCTAACCATAGCTTTCAGATAACTGTCATACTATAAATTTGATTGCAAGTCCTGAAGGCAACTTTACAGAAAAAATAACTAAAGAAAGGAAGCCCTGATAAAACTATATCAAGACCAAATTCCAGGGAAACATTGCCAAGAAACTCATAGCCAGAAGAAGAAAGCAATACTTAATCTTCTAGAGCTACAAAGAAAAGCAGAATTTCTTTCTCAGACTCTCTCCCAGCCTTGAGAGAAACACGCAAGTAGTAAATTACATCTATTTGAGGGAAGGTTCTAACCACTTTGGAAGCAAACAACTCTGAAAATAGTACACTGATGTTCAGCATGGGAACACACGCATCAGAAGCTGGTTTTGTTTCTGGGAGGCTCCTGGTAATACAACACTATAACTGGACTTTCTTCTCTATCTGTACCTCCAAAGATGGTGGTGCCATTATTTGTACTTGAAGTACTGAGCAGTAAAAGGAGGACTGAAACGAGTCTGTATTACACATTTGGTAACAGATCAGTCAGCACTGAAATACAAGGACATTGCTTTTACCAGTTCCACTTCCTTCCCCCAGTCTGCAGCTGCTGCACCTAAAATCAGAGGAACCGCACTGGTCTAAATCACAGATGCAATAATTGTGTACAGAGAGCCATCAACTTAGTGGTAGTACTGCAGAACCATTTATATTGACCACTTTAGAAACAGAAAGTAGTGACAAAGATCTTTTGACACTAGCTGTATCTATCAGATTATGTTCCAGTGCTAGAAATCTGTCTTCACACACTGTTCTTTGCTACCAGTTGTCAGAAGCAACTCCCCACCCTACTGGGTCTGTGCTACAGATTCAGCAGGCTTTGATTAAGTGCTAACTCAGAGCAGCAACAGACAATCAACAAGAGAACTTTGTAACAAAGTTGTAGAGTTTTAGTGGTCTGAACTCCTCAGCATACTGAGAATTAAATGAATGTTAACAGAGGCTGATACCCACTTAAGACATTCTGCTCCTTCTGAACAAACAAAATATATTTTCATGTACCTAGAGTACAAATACAGGTGACAAACATTCGAAAGATGTCTTTCATGCCCTGAAGTCAGAAATAGAAGTTTTTCTAATAAAAATGAATTAACTAATTGCCTAGCGATAAAGAACATGTGGATTTGTCAAGTCTTAGAAAATAAGTTTCTACAAGGCTACAATGACAATTCAATTTTTACAGAACCAAGGTTCCTAGCTGGTACAGCTGGATGCTTACAAACTCAGTTGGCTGAGAGGCCACAATACTAGGCCACTGAACTCACTTTTGTGCCAGGCTAGATCTATTGTGCCAACAATGAGTTTTGTTTGGGTTTTGTTTGGTGGTGGGTTTTTTCCCCCCCAAACAAAATAAAATTAAAATGGCAGCATGTAGCAAAAAAAGATTTAGTGGGTTTGAAGACCTGATTTTATATAATCAATACTCAGCCATATTGGCTAACTGTAATGGCATTCAGAGAATAGAACTGTGCTGCTTTGCTTTCCCACAAAACAGTATGTAAAGGCTCATGAGCAGAGAAAACAAAATAATCTAAGTGTCTTACGTTCACACTCCAAAACAAGAACAATAAAATTAGAGCTCATTTCCTTTGACAAAATTAAACGACTACAGCCATCCTGTCACAAAATAATATAGCTGATGTTAGGCAATGGTTATCTTATTTGATGAATTCATTTTACATTTAAATTTGTCTAGAGTTGACTTAACACATTAGACAAGTTTGGATTTTTCTTTAAACTTTTTCAATTCTTTATTGGCTAGACAGACTTCCCTATGAGTCTATACTTAGTTCTCTCATACTTCTCATTACTTTCTGGGTTAATATCTACATGTATAAAACTTACTCAACCTAGTCTGTCAGCCATCAACAACTAGAAAAGCCAGCAAAATCCTCCTACACCAAGCCATTAGTAGTTAATAGAAAGATCTGAGATAAGCATGTATTTTAGTTCCTTTCCATGTTCTACAAAGAGGTAAAAAATGTGTTGAAACTCATTAGGAAGAGCCTTAATTTTTTGCAAGAGTAGAAGAAAAAGGAATGCTTATTGTAGGAAGTATTTTGTTCTCGCAGAGAAAAATAAAAACCCAAGGGGAAAAAAAAAAAAAAACTTCAGTGATGACTATTTCAAAAGTCTGCATTGGCAGTTTCTTAAAGAAGTTTTAAACCTAGAACAGACACTTTGTTGATAAACTATGTAGAGAATAGAAATATTGCAACTGTTGGAGAGAACTTAAAATTCAAGGAATATTGGATGGGAAACCAGAGGAAGGATTTGAAGAGCATAAGTTATTTAACAACAGGCAAGGAACTTCAGCAACTATGTTTCATGTAGCTGGAAATAAAGAATGACTGAAATACCACAAAAACAGTAAAAGAAGAGTATAAGAGTTTAAGTAAGATTCTGAATGAAACTGTTTTTTTTTTTCCTTCTGATAAATTGCCTTGCAATAAAGGTTGACCTTATCAAAGTAACTCAAGTAAGTGAGTTATACCAACAGTACACCTTGAAACCACTTCTTTGTAAACTGCAACAGATGCTTTGGTATGTTAGCTTTAGTGTACTAAGTACATTAGAGATTTTAAAGTACCCTGGCTTATTGATGATGCTCCCTTTACCTTATTATCTGAAAGAGCCTGAGGTACCTTGTTACAGTGACACTCAGCAAGTCACTAGGTCAAATCTGAACTTGCCAGAGGCAAAATACAGAGACTCTTAAGTCTCTCCATACATAAAATACCTCATATCTGGTCACATTTCATTAAATATCCAAAACACATCATGCCTATGCATAACAGATAGGGCGCGGACTTGGGTTTCAGGGGTTTTTTTGTACATATGGAAGAACTGTAGTAAGTGATCTGAAACCTGAGAATCCTAAGGAATATTTTTATTAACAACTGTAAGCTTTTTTTTCTTGTGACATTTCAACATCTGCATCTCTTCCCTGATTTTTTTTTTTAAAAAAAACCCAAGGTATTCATTCTCACTAATTGTCCCTCATTTTAAGCACGATTATGCAAACAGGGTATAAGCGTTCAAAGAACCACCTCAATTCAACACAGGCAACATTCTAGTGCTTTCTCATCAGCACCAAAAGAAAAGCACAATAAACATCAAACTTTGAAAAATAAATCAGTGGGAAAGGTGGATACTGCCACCATGTGGTATAAAAAGAACAAAATTACAAGTTTTTATATTAAAGAAGGGTCAATGTGTGAAGAAAATTGTTTCTAGCACAACTTCATTGTTATCTACTATCCCGTTAAATTGCTGCAGATCAGTCAAATCTCAGAAGGCTGAAATCTTCCTGTAGAATTTTATTAAATCAGAGCATATTAAATGTACAATGAAGTAAAATGCTTATGTAAATCAAAGTTAAGGATTAATCTCAGTTATTACCAGAGATGATGATACATATGCTGAAGCATATAAATGCACAAATTTTATTGACTACTTTTTCTAATTCAATCAAAAAGAGAAGTGAAAATACTATGAATTTCACAAGATAATCCTGTATAATTACTATCTCTCTACACCTCATTATTTCATCAGTAAATTTCAAGGGGGGGAAAAAAAAAAAGTGGTAACTAAAGAATAACTTCAGAAGCAGTAAAGTGACAGTGTCATTGAAGTCCCTGCCAGCCATGACTTGAATAAATATACTCTGGGTAGCTGAAACTGTCTTATCACAACTCCAGATTTATGTGGAACTAAGCTAAAATACAAGTCTTCCTAGCTGTAAACATACTAAGAATACTATAAACATTCATAAATACCTTAAAACATTATCCTTATACTGTTTCAACTCCTTTACTCTTTGAAAATAAAAACTTAACATATTTAAATAATTTGTTTCTCTATGTCTGGCATCTATATCTTATCTAAAATCAAATTATCTTTTTCTTTAGTATAGAAATAAATAGTAAAAATTAACATATAAAAAGTTGAAAAGCAAAACAGACAAGATGCAACTTCAAAGAATTCTTAAAGAATGCATTTTTATATCATTAAAACAAAAGGTGAAGCAAATTACTACCAAGACATCACTGTGTCAAAAACCGTACACTGAACCATCACCGTGCCTTCAACTACTGCCAGATGTATCTCTGTCTCAGCTTCCCCACCTTCGACCTTGCCCTCAGAAAGGACAATGTAGCTGGTAAGAGTCTATCCTGAACAGCCTCAAGAGCAAATCTTGCAGGGTAGCCATAATGTAACATTAGCTGTTTTACAAGAAGATACATAGCACGTTTCCCCTCTTCTTCCCTGGCCCCTCCTCCCCCTAGTAATTTTTAGACAGCAAAAAAGCTTTTTTGTCTTATATATGAATAATGATTTGGAGAATGAGTTATTTGCAATATATATATATATACACACACACACCCCCATTGAGAGAATTAAGGTACACAGACCTCTGTCAGACACTTCAGTTGGGATTTGTACCCACTTAGTTCTTCTGTTAGGCTCTCCTTTTTCATCTGTAGATCACTTAGCTCTTTTCTTAAGGAATGGACTACTTCATAAAATCGGATCTAGAAGAACAAGATATTTATTTAAAATTGAGAATAGCAAAATTACCATCACAAAACTACAATCCCAAAACCAAGTCAGCAATAATTCACCAAATGATTTCTAGTGCATACCAGGAACCTGGTTGGGGGAGGGAATGTTAAAGCAAAGACAGTCTTTCTTTAGCCTTCGACAGCAACAGTTAGGAAATAATCAATTTGTGTTTGGCACCGAATAAAAAAAAGGGGAATAAAGGTAAAGATATACATTTCTGTTCAACTAAGGCAGCTCCCAGTCAGGCTGCCTGATTAAAAAAATACAGCCGCTAATGGACCATATGGTCCCACCTTTTACTTGTGCCAACTCTAAAGCCTACTTGATTAACAGTGTAGAAAGAAGAAAAAAAAAAGCCTATTTAGCAATAAACCAACTTAACTTGCTAATTTCCCCCAAGCCAATATAAATTTTTATGGAGTGTTCAGAAATGGAGAGAGATTAGGGTTTTTTTCTGCCAGTTCAGTGTGCTGAATATGCACCAAGAAAAAAAATGCAAGAGCAAGCATAGGAAGCAGGAACAGCACATAACCAGAAAGAACCATGACCTGACACACCACACACGCACCCTTTCAGTAGTAACATGTTGCTGCATGGGTTCAGCTGCACCATGCAACTAAGCGTCTGAAAAACTCTACTCTGCTAAATTAGCTCTGAAAAAAAGCCTTGTAAAAGGATTAAAAAAAAAACAACAAAAAAACCCAAAACCTGTAACACATGCTCCTCTCTCTTCTCCCACTCCAGTCATAGGTGTAGTCTCAGATCCATAAAACTTTTCCAGAACATTTCTACTGAACAAGAAAAAATACTAGAAAATACAGTAGTAAAACTGCAAAGTCGGTAGCAAAAAGCAAAAAGGAACAAAACAAAGAAGAAAGAGGTTTTATGATACACACCCACACACACGTACACAGAGATTATTACTCCCAGATTAACTTGATACCTTAAAATGTTCATTTTGGGGGATGAAAAGAAGAGAATAGATAATTAAGCACTATTTTCATGCAAAAGCTACTTCATATCCTCACCATTAACGCTTTGTTTGATATATGATTAAGGAAGAAATACACACAAGAAAGCACAGATAAAGTAAGCACTACACTTCCATGCAGAAGGACGACAGATCTCTGTTTTGCTACCCATAAACAGCAGAAGACAAAGAAAAGTTCCAGGCATATTCCATGTAATTGACAGCATACAATTCTAAAAAACACAGAAGCCACAGAAATTTGCAATGTAAACATAAGATGTAGTTTGCTTTATACAATAAAGCAAGCGTGCAACATGACTGGGAAAAAAAAAGCAGAAAAGTGAAATTTTCTAAAAAGTGGTGGGGTTTTTTGCTTTTTGTTTTCAAGTTTTTCTAAATACTGTGCATGTTGAAAGTTACAGTTGTTTGAATTTGTTGTACTCAACAAGAGAGCTCCACTTTTCATCCTCACCTTTAGATGCAAAACAAACATATGCTAAAGTAGGACACATACTATAAATTTAATTTTTATTGCAAAAAAAAAAAAATTGCAAGCTTTCCCAAAGTATAGTTGCTATCTAATTTTTTTTTAAGATGGTAACAAAGGATTCTCAATTCATTATGTCTAAGTTTACAGAAAAAATGAACAAAATTAAGGATTAGATTGTTTAAAACTAGAATTCAATTAAAAACAAAATAAGGTACGATAATTTTTATTCATGTTCTGAAAACTCCAAATGACAAATTCAACCATCAGCTGCTGCAGTTAAAACTATAAATTGTCTTTCTACTCTGAGAAGTGAACTAACTGCATATTATTGCCTTATTTTACTGTTTCGTTTCTATTTTATTCTTGCAGTATTCTATTCCTTCAATATTTAAGGAGTTTTTTCATGTCCATCTGTGAAGTCACATTGCTTCTAATGGGTTTGCATGAAATCAGTGAACTTAGTTTTGCAGGTTCTTTCTAACTTCTGAACTACAACAGTCTTCAACTACTTCCTTAGGAAAAAAACAAAACAAAACACTAGAAATGTACATGCAAAGCAGTGAGTAAGTACAGTTTAAGTCTCTTAACTTCAGCTTTCACTGACTACAGTTTTCACCTAGATGAATTCTTTCAGAACTTGTCTGATTACATCTGAAACTGAGCAACTGAATTTCAATCAAACCCTCTTTTTCCTAGAAAAAGTGATTACAAAATTTAAAAATTATTTTCCTCTAAAAATAACCTTGATTGTCACCAATTGGTAACAATTTAAAGCATTGTGGTTATTTTTTTTTTAAATACATCTAGCTTTTCCCCTTAAGTTCCTGGTTTTTTACTCAGATTTCCCTAGGAAACATAACTTCTGTCATCATGCCACATTTACTTCCCAAACCATAACCACCCTAAAACAGATTACTCAGAATCGAACCAAGATAACATGGAATACAGGTATCAAGGATAAACACATCTGCACTGCCCTCCCATGAAAAGATCAATCCATGGTAATAACAAAGTGCAAATGAATGCAGCAGATGAGGGGAAAATTGTAGCAGAAGTTCAACTCTTACTGTTATTTAGCTTGCTTGATGACCAATAAACATTCACGTAACTCAGCAGTCAAAGCACACATTGCCTCTTGCCAAGTCACTATAGCAGAAACAAAAATTACTGTAATGACATTTAAGAAACACTTGCATATCTTAAAAACCCCAAATTTATATAGATGTGCTGTAAGGAAAAAGTTACCGCTTTCTAGGCGATTTTTAAAAAACTCTTAGCATGTGCCCACCACTTTTTATGGAAAACTAGAGTTAAACTAAAAATGGGTGAGTGCAAAGGAAGAGAAAGGCTTCTGTTAAATCAAGTTATGTGAAAGTAGTTGCATCAGTTAATTGCTGCCTTAAACAAAGAGCAAGTGAGCTGTAGCTAGCAAAATGATGCAGCTGAAAGAGATGGCAATTAAAATTGGACCAAACAGAATTCACAGATATAATTTTTAAATAGCTTGTTTTTTTCCTTTGGGGTTCAGAAGCAAAACATAGGTTTTACTTCTTTTACTAGCTTACTCAAAATTGAACAACTGAGACATACTCAAAGACTGACTTATTTAAATAAAGAAAAAGGTAAGTGAAAAACATTTTACAGGACAGTATACAAGAGGCTAACTTTGCCAAACATGTTAAGTGATTCAGCTGCCAAGCACCAGTTCAACAACCTGAAGGGCTTTAAAATTGTGCATATACTGTTTATAAAAATCATTCTTATAAATGTTAAAAGAAATAAACCAAAATTTTTATATTTAAGTGCAAAAGAAAAAAAATATGGTTTTAAAAGAAATACGCTTAAAACATCATTTTTCATTTGTCATCATTACCATTAAACATTTTACTCTAACGTGTCACTATTGCACCCCTTTGTGGAAGAAAAGTGAAAAACATCTCACATTTGCTTTAAATCTAGGTTTTTTAACTTGCAATATGTTTATATAAAAAAATCTGTATTTAAGCACTTAACTGCTTTTTGTCCAGTATACCAGATTTCAAATAAAGTCTAAGCATTGTATATACATTTACATGTATCCTGGAGAATTGTATGGCAGTATTTTATAATTGATAAATAGGAGAAAGAGACTTTGGAAATTTCTTGCTCAAATCTTCTCTAATCAGAACTCTGTCTCACAAAGAGACTTTTACCCTACTATCAGTAGATTATACTATTAGTCTGCACATAGATTTGGAGCCAGAGATTTCATCTGCCTGAGAAATACAGAATTCATCCTTAGGTAAGCAAAGCTGAAAATATCATCAGAAAAAATTACTTTTTCCATTCAATATCCTTTTCCTAGCCTTCAGGAGCCAAACAGATGCATAGACAGGATATGCAAAACTATTCTGTAGCCTCCCAGCATCTGTATCAGCTGAATAACTCAAAGTAATGATAAACAATCACAGACCTTAACCGATACCCTCAGATTTACACTGATCCTGCTGCCAAAAGAAGTTGGGAAAAGAAGCAGAAAACAGCATCGTACTACAGTATATCTTTAGAATGTCTTTAACTGGGAAAAAAAAAAAATTGGCTAAAGGAGTTCTTCAAAAGAAGAAAGTGACATATGTGTAAAGAGGAAAGGGGCTTCACCGAACACATATGTAGTGGAGTTTGAGTCACTGACAAAAGTAGCATTTACTGGTTGAATCTAAGAGGAAAAGAAAGGTAGACTAGGTGTAGAAGACAGGTGTTACCTCTTTCCCTTCACATATTTTAGAGCCTCTTTCTACTCACAAGTACAGGCTAAGCATTCGATTTGTGCTGTGACAGCTTAATGCAGCTGGCAAGGTTACTAACTCCTGGGATCTGTCCTGCCTAGCTACGCCATCTTTTGTACTGACTGTCAATCAACTCCTGAAGTCCCAGAGCTTCCTGCACACTAATTTCAAGAAAGTTGACGTGGATTTCAGTTTGTGTTAAAAATCTGCTTTGTCCACCGTGGTGGTGCAGGAATCAACAAAAAACCTTCAAATAGAGGTTTTGCCCTCTATAGAGGGCAGTGGGTACAGTAGACAGCTAGGAGGTAATAACCTAATCCACCCCAAGCTAAATGTTCTTGTTTATCACTCAGAGCCTTAAGATTTTCCTAGTACTTTCAAAAGTCCAAGTTTTAGAAGTTTTGAAAAAGATGTTCCCAAGAATTTCTCCCTTTAGATAAGGATGACAAATTTTACTTCCCTGCACATACCTAGAGTAAAGTATACCATGATTTTCACCCAGCAAGAGAACTCATTCACACAGCATTTATACCTCAACAAGGGCACTAAACTTTTAAACATTATCTTATTTACAGCTTCCTTAATAACTAGCTCTATAAATAAGTACAATGCTAATACTTTGATGAACTAAGGTTTACATGTCTAAATCCTCTTCATTCTCAGAAGTGAGCCAGGATACTCTTTACATGTCTGTGAAGGCACTGTCTTTTTATTGCAAGCAGAGTACCACCCCTGCTTCTCCATCCACCCATAAGTCATAATTAACAAAATTCTTAAATCAAGAAAATGAGTCTTAAAGTATACTTTAAAGTATAATTTATCTCCCGCACTTAGTCAGATAGGAAAGGGCCAGATGGAAAGTATGAGGGAATGGTAAGGGATGTTTGCAAGAGCCATCTCAACTTGCGGTTCTGGCAAGATGAGTTTCAAATTCCCATTTTCAGACTGCTATATCTCATATCATCAATGTGTGTCCATCATTTGATTTTAATGCCCTATTTGCTTCACCATCTTAAAATACAACAGCAGTTCTACTCTCTTTAAGACATCAGAGTCTCAGATTAAAAGGTTCTGTTCTTTACTGGAATCCAGTCAAAATGAACTGATACAGAAGCACATACGCCTTTGAAGGTCTTTCTACTTGGGGAAGAACAAGAATTCTAGGAGTATAGATTGGCTTCTACTACATGCACATTCCTTTAATTCGAAATAAAAGCAATTTACAGCTTGTGGTGGGTTGACCCTGGCCAGCAGCCAAGCACGCATATAGGTTGACCCTGGCCAGCAGCCAAGCACGCATATAGCTGCTCGCTCACTCCCTGCCTCCAATGGGAGCAGGACAGAGGAGAGAGTGGGAAGAACAAAAGCAAGAAAATTCATGTATTGAGTTTTCTCAACAGTGAAGGAAAGGAATGAAGGAGAGATGAATTTAAAAACAATAGCAAGCCATGCAGACAATCACTCACCTCCTTCCACAAGCAGACTGATCTCTACTAACTCTCTGAACAATAACCACGTTGGCAGCCAGTGCCTCCCCTGCCCCCTTCCCTCCTCTACCTCCAGTTTATATTGCTGAGCATGACATTAGGTGGTATGGAATATTCCTTTGGACAATTTGGGTCAGCTGTCCAGCTGTGTCCCCTCTCAATCTCATGTCCACCCCTAGCTTGCTCACTGAGGACAAGGGGAGGCAGAGTGGGGAAAAGAGTAAGCCTTGATGCCGCACAAGCACTGTCCAGCAATAGCGAAAACACTGGTGTGTTGCCAACGCTGTTTTAGCCTCAAATCCAAAGCACAGCAAGATTCAGGCTGCTATGAAGAAAGTTAACTCCATTCCAGCCAGACCCAGGACACAGCTATATTTTAAACCAATACAAAACACAGTACTCACAGAAACATATTCAGGGATAGAAAGCTGATCTTCAGGAAGAGACTTTAGCTTCTCATAGCATTCATCTGTTAATTCCAAATCTCGCAAGCTACGACGGATATCTCCAGCCCTCTCCCTTAACTGATGATTCGTTTCCTCCAGTTGCTTCTGTCTCAATAAAATAGTTTCCATTTCTTGTTTCATCAGAGCCTGATGTTTTCTTTAAGATTGATTTGAAAACAGAAGACATTAAGAAGGGAGTAATACAAATGATGAACCTTCACAATACCCTGGCAAGGGAGTGAGTTATGCTCATTTTGTAGAAGGGAAAATTTACAGAGAGATTAGGTAATTAGCACAGGAGTGTATACCACCATGGTTACACAATCATATCAGACATTATACATAAAAAGCCAGGAACTTCATAGTCATTGACAATACAAAGCTGAATCTGAGAAGTAACAGTTCATCTCCACATATGCTGACTTGAATTTATAAGTTAGCCTTAATAAACCAATTAAAAGGTTAAAAACATGAAAAAGCAGAATATATTTCCACACAAAACCCAAGGCATTAGTAAATCATCAAATAAAGCAATAGTAATTTCAATTTGTGTCACGCCAAGTTACAGCACATACATGCTTACGGCCTACTCCACACACAACCCTTCATTTTCTACCCAGTGTAACACACAAAAAAACCCTCACCACTACACTTAAACAAGCAATTTTACTTCCAGCCTTAAAACACTGTCATCACTATTATCACTAATGACAAGGTACATCAAGAGAAACTGCCTGTCACTTAGAGATATTTCAAAGTGCTTTCTTTATTTTATTTAATCAAAGGCGACTGACCTACTTTTTTGGAAGTTTTAGCTGTAACTCTGGAAAACATATTAAAATTAAATAATTCTTCAAAATGCAATAATTCCTAAATTATTTAAAAAGTAATATTAAAAATACTAGCTCTGCTAGTACTACAGGGCAATGCCTCTCCTGCTTGTTTCAAAAAGACAAAAGAAAATCCTAGGTCAGCCAAGCAGTCACACAAGGACATATTCTGCACATAACGTACGATTCTGTTAAACGGGGATGAAAACTGAGGTAATAGACAAGAAAAATAATTTAAAAGACTGGGGAAAGGAAAGTAGTTCAACTTTTTTATGCCCATTAATACCATTTTGCACATTAGTACTTTTTTGCTGAGCACTCCTCAGACACCTCTAGTATGGCCAACATAAAAATATTCTACACCAGTGCAAATAAGCATACAGAATGAGACACGTTTTCCTGACAGTCAGCGGCTCTTAGTTGAAAGACTTTGCTGTAACTAATCTCAGGTGTGGCTTCACATCCCTAAATCTGCTCCAGGCTTACTAAAGAATATGACTTTGAATTAGTCACATCCTGTAAGTTGGTGCATCCTCAACTAAGATGAGAATATTAGGACTGTGAAGGAACAGCATTACTTATTACAGGTGTTAAAACATTTAATTGACAGAGTAATTTGGAAGAGCCTGCCTGCCAGTCTATTTTCAGCTATTGTTTAATTCAAAATGTTTCAGAAAAACAAGGGAAAAACTA
The DNA here is from genome assembly GCF_028858705.1 of Grus americana. Taxonomy (NCBI): domain Eukaryota; kingdom Metazoa; phylum Chordata; class Aves; order Gruiformes; family Gruidae; genus Grus; species Grus americana. Next base: position 174,830,933 of record NC_072852.1, read on the forward strand.
AGTTTCTGCATCATTAACTGAAAGCATTTCTGACCAATAAGCAATCCTAACCAGAAGTGCTAAACATTATTCCCTTACCTTTCCCAAGCCATCCAGGCTGCAGTTATTAAAAATTACACTTTAAATTGACGGAAAATCTGCTGTTCTACCTACTCCTTTTGCTCTTTACTGGTTCCAAGAACATTCTTATTCCAAACTCCTATTAAATTTTAAATCCAGGTAACAATAAAGCCAAACCCACAAACTTCAGCAAGTGAGAGCTTATTTCAAATTTATTTATATGTAAATTGAATATGTAAATTCCATTTTTAGAATGGAAATACTAATATAATCTGCAAAAGAAATCCTACTCCTGTAATTCATAATCATCACTTTCCATTAACTGTCCATGAATTAATTTGAATTCAGATTAATAAGTTATTAAAGATGAAGGTTTTTTTGTTTTACTTCCATCATACCTAGCATCTTCTTGCTGTAATGCCAGCTGACTATCCAGTCGTAAAGACAACAGCTGCTTTTGATGGATTGCATCATTAAGCTTCTCTTCCAGCTCTTCAATCTAAATACAAAGAATATAAATATAAAATTAAGAAAAGAAGTTACTTTGGTAATTTTTTAAAACATATTTGACAGAAAGAACAACTTCAAAGAAAAAAGTAGAGAGCCCAATGCGCTAGGAAGTACAATAATGATTGTGTAACAAGACCTCTAAATATGCTAAGGCTTCATAAAATACAGTATGGATTTTGCCTCAATGAACTAGAAATAAAAAAGATTTAGTTCTACAATTAATATTTTTGGCCAAAAAATATTGACCTGTTCAGCTGATTTCAAACTAGGCTTAAACTCAGAGCAGCAAGCCAGTCAAAGCCACAGTCAGTACACAGTAGGTTGTAAATATTGACTGCATACAAACGTGGCCAAGCTTTTACACTTTTCTCAATTTCATGTATCTTAGTGGAAACTGTAGACAACAAAATCTCCTACTATTAGCATGTTATATTAGGCACATCTTCATTAATTGATCATTGAACAGCATTCAGATGACTTTCCAGTATTCCACAAGTTCAGGATAAAAGCTTTATGAAATTGCTTACATCAATGATAAAATTATTTGCCATTTCTGAAAGAATACAGGTCTTTTCCCTTTGTTTTTAGGAAAGGAAAAACTAATTTCATCCCCCTCATCCATTATTTGTAAGTATAACACGTTGGACAAAAATCAGATAAGTTTTACATAGCTTTGTTTCTTCCTTTTCCATTAAAAAAAAAAAAGCTAAGTAGGCTTCCAGTATGCAATTCACAGAAATTCTTTTCAGAATGGAAGTTTCTACCATACTCTAAAAGCACCAGAAATAAAAAAGGAATATATGACAAAAGAAGTAACATTTCTTACCTTTGTCAAATATTCTACTTTCAAGTTGTCAATCATCAAGTTTTTCTGAGATAATTCTATTTTAAGCAGCTGCAGATTATGGAGTAACTCCTTCCGTTCAATCAGCTGCTTAGTGATTCTAACAGTGCCTTCTCTTTCTTCAGAGGAAGAAACATCATCGGTTGGTATTGTGGTTTCTAAGCTAATATCTTCAGACTCCAAGGAGCTAGAAATGTTTACTCTCCTGATTTCCTTAGAGCTTTTATGTGACATTTTCTTTCATTATTTGCAAAGCTTTTTAAAGTTATACTTTGAGATGAGCCCCCCTGAAGAATCAACTGCAAGAATCAAAACAATTAAGTAAAAGGCATTATGTCATTATGAAAAACTAAACAAGAACACCAAGCAATGTTTCTCAACAACACATGAATTTTTTTATTCACCCAAGATAAACATTTTAAGAAGCTCTGAAGGGCAGTTGCGTGAGGACTCTCTTCCTAAATAATTATTAACAAGGATTTTGACTGCAATAAGCTCAATACTGGTGTGAATCAAGCTTACTTGTAAGACGTTATAGCTAAATCAAGATGTGCACCTGCCATTCACGCTGTCAGATGTGCACGCACTGAAAACTCCTGAGACGCATGGGGCATACAGAGAACATCCAATAAGGGGCATACGTAACAAGACTAGCTAGAGAAAATGGTGAAGAAATACTTTGATGCCCACCTTTATCTTCCCTAAAGAAGTAGCTCCATCGTTCTTATCAGGCTAATTCGCTAGTACTTTCCAAAAGCGAGCTACTTAACAGTCACGCATACTTTTACAACTACTTGGTACAGACCACAGCTTTTACTTAATAGATGCACAGACTAGCGCATGCTGCTCAAAGAGAAGGGGCATGCTGCACCCGGAGCCCACGCCAGCTGGGCTGCCCTGCGGCGAGGGGCGCGGAGCCCGCCGGGGACTAGCTCTCCCGGGCCGCTGCGCCTCCGCAGGGCAGCACCGCCACCCCTCCTTGCCCCACGGCAGAGGCAGCTCGGTGGAGGAGATGCTGTTGTACCCGTCGGATGCCCAGCTCCGCGGAAGGCAACGAGCAACTGCCCGACCGGTAACGGCACGCGGCGGGGCGGGGTGTGGGGGAGCGGGCCCTAGCCCGCCGATCTCCTCACACACCGCGACAGGAAGGGCCCGCGCAGCCCCAAGCACTTACCTCAGCCGGCGGCCACGGGCCCGGTGGCGCATGCGCGTCCTTCCGCCTTCCCTCAGGGCGGCTGAGGCGGGGCTGCGCGACGCCATCACCACGGCGACCGGGGGGGGGAGGCTCCGCCGCGCGCCGCTTCCCGCGCCGCTTCCCGCGCTCTGCCGCGCGGCACGATGGGAGGCGGAGCCTCTCCTCCGCGGTGCGTGCCGGGAGGCGCTGGGTCGGCCGGGTTGCCGCGGCGCGCGCCATGCTGACCTCGCGGATGTTCCTGAAGCGCACGCGGGCGGGCGCCGTGGTGAAGGTGGTGCGCGAGCACTACCTGCGCGATGACATCCCCTGCGGCGCCGCCGCCTGCCGCCTCTGCCCCCCCCGCCCCGCCGGGCCCGGCCTCGGCCTACAGGCGCAGCCCAGCGGGGCTGCCAGCAGCCTCTGCCCCGGGCCGCACTACCTCCTGCCCGACACCAACCTCCTCCTTCACCAGGTGAGCGGCTCCCGGAGACGACTCCGGTGAGGGGGTGGGCGGCGGCTGTCTCAGCGGATCCACAGGCCCGGGCGCCGGGGAGGGCCCGCCGCCTCCCTCTGGGCCCGGCCGTGCATCCTGTGGAGCTTTAAGCCTTGCTGCAGCCTTGATTAAATCCGTGCGGGTGTGAGTTAACCGGCTCCCCTTAGGCGTGGGGTTCCGGCGTCGTCCCTGGAGGGGCGCGTTTAGCAGTGCCTCGTCGGGCTTGTGACTGCTGGATCCCTGAACGCGTAGTCTTTTCCTTCCCTGCCAGCTATGGAGGAGGCCTTCAGCATCACCGAGTCTAGTCTGTGATATAAGATCTATATTCTGATTTTATGTTTTGCTGCCTGAACGGTAGGAATAAAAACCAGCATTTTTTTGTTTGTCGTGGTCTGATATGGGTATGTAATAGAGCGAATAGACTGTGAAGCAGTGATCGGGATCTTCAGGTGGTCACTGAATTTTCCTGTCAATCTGAATTTTCCTAAATACCTCTCTTCTTTTTCAGAGACTGTTGTAGGCTTAGGTTCTTTATACCGTGATGTTGATTTCAGGTAATGAATAAGGGCTGCAAAATCAATCCCCTGGAGAACTCTCGAAGCATAGGATGAACTTTACTCTGCAGCCCATCACTAATTGTGCAAAGGCTTGAGTCTGGGCAGTGCAGACAGCAGAACTCCAGGTTGGGAGGCAGTGAATTCCCAAGCTCGATGTTTGACCTTTTTTTTGGTTGCTTTTGAATACATCTGTAGAAAGTAGAACAGCCCCGTGCAGACAATGGAGACTGGAAGTAATACATGAATCCTAGCATGGATTACTCAGGAGAGGGGCACAACACTCAAGTGTTTCAGCAGGTACCCATCCCAAAAGTTGTAAGTAAGGATTTTCTTCCCAAAACAGCAAGTCAAGGGATGTTTTCAGCCTGTAACCCATGGACTTCTTGGTGTCTGTTGGCAAAGCTTGTACGTAAATACCATAGAGTGCTCTGAGAATGTGCCAGGGTACACTGCCATGAACCGGAGCAGCAGGGATTAGGAAGTCTCGGCAACAGTAGGAAAAAGTTTTAGCTAGCAACTAGAACAGGACTGCCACAGTAAGACTTGGCCTGGTAATTCAGCTTGTGCATAGAATAATATTGGATTTCTTGCCCTACGAACATGGCTTTAAATCTTTTAGGTCATCTAAACATCAAGTGCAGAGAAGTGTGGTCTGGTATTGCTTTTTATTCTTTTAGCCATGCACTCTAGAGCCTTATAGCTGTCTCTTTTTGGAGATGGGTTTGCACAGTTTCTTGCCACAAGCTTAGGAAATTAAGCTCACCTTTTTCTCCTGGCAGGAGCATGGATTTTTGGTGTACTTTTGTCTCTTGCACACCACAGCTGTCAGGAGTTGGCAAAGAAAAGTGCTGGAAATTTTTTAATAAATTTCCTCAAAAAAACCCCAACATTCTTTGAAAAGGTGAAGAGCAGCTAACAGAATTCTAGTTGATTTGAATCTGCAGAAATTAAAATTGCAGTGCAACAGTGGGATCGTTTTTGCAGAATTTAAGCCTGCACGTGCACAGGCATGTCCATGTTAGCTGTGTGATAGTGGTCAGGTACTATTTTATGGTTTCCATTCCTCACAAAGACAGACAGCCTTTAAATTATGTTGGATTACTGTCAGATTATGCATAGATGTATTTCATTTACAAAGGTTATAATTTACAAGAACCTGTTTTATGTAAACAAAATTTCTAGTGTACACGTGGACTTAAATTTGATTGGAGTCCTGCACACAGTGGGGCTGAATTTGGTGGAAGACAGGAGTAAGTCCTTACCTTCACTCCAGCAAAATTCAGATCACAGAGAGGCTGGAAAATCCTATTTGAACTTTTTGCCCACAAGCAGGAGCAAGCAGCTTAATATACTGTAGTTTCCCAACAGTGAGAGAAAAAGGCAGAAGTACTGCAACTCATTATTCATTTTAGCTTTTTACATATTAACCAAACGAATATTTCAAGTCCTGTTATTAAACAACAATTTTGATTGATTTCCATTTTGTTCCTCAGATTGATATACTTGAAGATCCTGTTATTAAGAATGTCATTGTGCTACAGACAGTCTTACAAGAAGTCAGGAATCGGAGTGCACCAGTGTACAAGCGAATTAGGGATGTGATTGCAAACCCTGAAAAACATTTCTATTCTTTCACCAATGAACATCATCGGTAAGGTGTGGAATAGGGTATAATAAAGTTACACTGATGTCCAGTAAAAGAAAACTGTGAAACAGAATTGGAACATGTGACCTAGGTAAAAAAAATTTAGGCTGAGGTGCATTGAACTTGATACTTCTAAGAAATCGTATTGGGAAATAGTTGCATGTATCAGGACCTTTTCTGTTTTATAATTAGTATAAGCATATAGTGAAAAGGTGATTATAATGTAGAATAAAGTTTATAGACAAGACTAACTTGAGCAGTGGAATAATGCTTTTCCATTTTAGTGTCTCTTTTAAACATTAATCGTATCTTCATTTCTTAGAACTTTCTGTCACAAACCAACGGGGTTTTTTTTTAATTTACCTTTAATTGTGCTCACAAGTAGTTTCCGCTACTGCAGTATCATAGTTCTACGAATCTTGAATGCATAGTTCTAGCATCTTGAACGCACTCCTCTTCAATTGTCAGTGAGAAGGCTTTATTAAAAATTAACACTTCCTTGCTATTTTTCTTGACGCTTCTGTCTCCTGAGCCTTCTTCATTGGCCTATAGAGTGTTACACATATGACAAAAGTTGGTACAGCAATGATTCTTTTGGCCTCACAATTTTGATCTTGTTTGTCTGAAAAAATTTTGTAAGTATGGATGGATGTTGGGATTTGTTTTATTTTGTTCCCCCCCTTTTATTTATTTAGAGAAACATATATACAGCAAGAGCAGGGAGAAACTTCTAATGACCGCAATGACAGAGCCATTCGGGTAGCAGTAAAATGGTACAATGAACACTTGAAGGAAATAGAGGATGAGGAGAAGATCCAAGTTATCTTTTTAACAAATGACAGAACTAATAAAGAGAAAGCTCTAGAGGAAGGGATAACTGCTTATACATGTAAGTGAAATGGCACGTATGTTTAATTTATTGCTCAGATATACAATCTCAGCAGTGTTTTCATACCTAAATCCCATGCATCTCTTGCATAAATAACTATATGTGTGCTTTTGTAGGTGAGGAGTACATAAAAAGCTTGATAGCTAATCCTGATCTTGTAGATCGTCTTGCTTGTGTATCTGATGAAGGGGTATGTTTTTATTTTCTTTTTATAAAATAAATTAATCACAAATGTTTTCCAGTATATTATTGGACACCATATGTCAGGCAACTGGCATCAGTTTAGAGAATGAGGACTCTGGACTTTATTACCATTTTGGCAATATAACTTTTTGACAATTCAATAGAAGAAAGGAAATATTACAGCTGTTTTTACTGCTGCTTGTATGCTTATATCTAGTTATTTGTAAAAAGCCTGTTGCTTTAGATAACTGATGTGAAGATGAGAATAATAGCAATTGGTTTAAGAAAGTGTATATTAGAAATGATGTAAACAAAATGAAAACTACAAAAGTGTATATTGCAAACCATTTAGGTCTTTGCTTTGTATCTACTATTTGAAAGTTTATGTTACCTTATTGATCAAAATCATTTTCTATCAAAAGCTCTGATTTTTGTTATCAGTTGACATAAGCACAGGCTACAGCTTGAAGATGAGGTGCATCCTCTTCTATTTCCTTGTGCTTTGTGTTTATCAGATTCAAGATGTATTTTCACATAAGACTGATACAGCTGAAAACTAATACCACCAAAAAATGGGAAAGTTAATTTCATCAGTTAGTTCTAACAGAATGCAGTGGGACATGCAAGAGTGGGGAAAAAAGTGGAGGGCTCTGCTGATCTTTCCAGTGGTTAGCTGTAGTTCATAGACTCATAGAATCATAGAATGGTTTGGGTTGGAAGGGACCTCAAAAGACCATCTAGTTCCAACCCCCCTGCCATGGGCAGGGACACCCTCCACTAGACCACGTTGCCCAAAGCCCCATCCAGCCTGGCCTTGAACACTTCCAGGGAGGGGGCCTCCACAACTTCTCTGGGCAACCTGTTCCAGTGCCTCACCACCCTCACAGGGAAGAATTTCTTCCTAATATCTGTATTCATTTAGCTTTAATTGTCTGACTGCTCCAAAGTTTAGTCACAGTAATGTGTTTTCATAACGTTCCATATAACTTACAGCATATGATTACACTGTGTGCTATACTCTTTACTATGTAGTACTATGCTAATATTTTCTTCACTAAGTATATGTTTAGTCAGTATATCCAAATCAATGTAAAAGTGTACGTGACTTGTGCAGTATCTTTTTAAGTAACTGCAAGCAAACAGGAAAAGAAAAGGAGGCATTCCTAGAATTGTCATGTTTCTATGTTCTTTACACTTCATTAGAAAAATTGCTGCTTAATAGTAGTTTTTCATTATGTACATATTCATGCCTACACGTAGTTACAATTTTGGAGTTTGCTAGCTGGAGTGTCATGTTTCTGAGCTCGCTTTTGGAATCATCATGAATACAAAAGACTGAAAATTTCCTTTTTTTTTTTTTTCTCCTTTTTTTTTTTCTTTTCTTTTAAAGAAAGAAATAGAAAGTGGTAAAATAATTTTCCCAGAACATATTCCTCTTAGCAAACTGCAGCAAGGAATAAAATCTGGTATTTACCTCCAAGGAACTTACAGGGCAAGCAGAGATAATTATCTTGAAGCCACTGTTTGGGTTCATGGAGATGCTGAAGAAAACAAAGAGGTGAGTTTTTCATTTTGACTTCATGCTGTGAACTGTAACTAGCCTCAGTAATGACTTAAAATGTAATTCTTTCATGGTGACATATTTATTTGAAAAGGAGCATTACAGTAAATTTTTCTCTTCTGTGTTTTTCTGACTTTTTTGCTTTGTTTATTTGTATGGATGTAGACTACTGAAATGTTGACTCTGCTCATTTTTGAAAAGAGAATATAATGTGTCTAAAATTATGCTTTGTGCTTTGATAAAATACTTGATAAAATAAAGCTGAATCTTGGTTGTTAATAGTTTTTTAAGTGACTCGAATATAACACTTCTTTAAATTAGTTTGAAATATATGGTGAAAGACAGAGAAACAAGTTTGTAGTAGGATTTTTCAGAAAAACTGTGGTGAGGCCTTGTGGGGCTTTTGCTTTATTTCCCCTGCTATTTTCATGCCTGGTGATGAGTAGGTGAGCTGTTCCCCTCCAAGCAGTTAACCCAGCTGTCTGCCTGCTGGATTCTCTGTTGCTGCAGTTGTACAGACCCTGTTTCCAAGCAGTTGTTTCCTCCCTCCCTGTTTGTAGTGGCAGCTGGAGGTGCTTCTCTAGCTCTCTGTGTCTTTTATTCCAATCTCCCAGTAGTCTGTGGAGTGTCCTAGCCTGCAAAAATAGGATTGTCTGATTTTAAAAAAAAAAAAAAAAAGTCTGGCAAGAACAAATTATTTTTATAGATGCAATTGAAATCCTGAAGTGGTATCATCAGTACAGAAAGAAACCTAGGCAAAGGAAGAAAATGCCTCACCAACATGCCTTAAAATGTTCTTTAGAGTGCAGAGCCTGTTATACATGGATTCTCTTCTGTTATACTGCTTGGATTTGTGTCTTCTGTTGCTATTGTCATAAATATTTGCATTTTCATTTTTTGCTTTCTAAAAAAAATCCAGATAATTATACAGGGACTGAAACATTTAAACCGAGCAGTTCACGAAGATATTGTAGCTGTGGAGTTGTTGGCAAAAGATGAATGGGTGGCACCATCCTCAGTGGTCTTGCAGGATGAAGGCCAGAATGAAGATGACATTGCAAATGAAGAGGAGAAAGAAAACATTGTATGAATTACATAATTTTTTACTTAACTTATGTTGAGAGAGATGGAATCTACAATACCCTGACAATGTTGTTAGGCTTTAGATTTATACGTCCTTTTTATACTGACTCCTAAAAGCTATTGTGAATATGGAAATCATAATGTTACAGTTTCATTAAATATACAAATATGTATAAAACTGATACTTTTTTAATTAATCCCAATCAGAAATTCCCACATTACCTTGTTAAACTTAATAAATCTAAAAGTTACTAAGTGGTAGTCGGGTAATAATGCAAAGCTATATACTGATGTGCAGATTAGGATTTGCTAGAATAGGAGCAGATGTTATTTCACGATGACAGTCAGCTTTTATAGGCAATGCATACATTTGGAACCAGCTGTAAAATATTCTTTAGCTTCTTGCAGTAATTCCACTCAGTGCGCATGCAGTGCACACACATGTGTACCTGGTCCAACAAATACTTGCATTTCTTTAGAAATGTGATCTTCCCACTGAGTTCCATGAAAATGTTTTTTAACAATTATTGGAGAATTCTCAAGCAACATAAAAGGGCTTCTAAAAATTATAATAATAGCTTGGGGAAAAAAATGGAGATAGTTGTAGAATCAGCAGAGACAGTGGAACAAGGTAACCTTTCTTCAAAGTCTTTTTCTGCTGTTCTTTGTTTTTCTGAAACAACGTCGATTAAGATGAAACAAAACACAATGAAGTAGTATCACATACTAAAAATACTAAAAGTCATGCAAAGCACAGGGAGATAGAGTTCTGTTTGTGAAGTCATAATAGAATTTATGGCATTATAGTGATACATAAGTTATTACCACCAAGGTTTGAGATAAATGCTATAGTACAATATATTAACATAAGTTCAGTTTTGTGGTTTTAACCTCTTGTTTTCTACCAGCTGAAGACTTCTGTTAACAAAGACATGCTGAGACCTACCGGAAAAGTAGTGGGCATTATAAAGCGAAACTGGAGACCATTTTGTGGCATGCTTTCCAAATCACAGATCAAAGAGGTAAGGAAATAGTAAAATTATTCTAAGTGCAGATTTTTTTTCTTTTAATTAGAAATTATTTGTTCCTTTTTCTGGCTGTTAATAGGCAAGGCGCCATTTGTTTACACCAGCTGATCGCAGAATTCCTCGAATTCGAATAGAAACAAGACAAGCAGATACATTGGAAGGACAAAGAATAATTGTTGCTATTGACGGTTGGCCCAGGAATTCCAGGTATCCTAATGTAAGTTTAGGTGTTTTCTGAACTTTTATCTGGCTGATTTTTATGTGTTTATTAAGTAAGATGTTCATTATTATCTGCAACCATGAGTAACTTCAAAAAGTGTGGACATGAATTTGAAGTTCTTTGAGTGCCATTCCTTGATGATGCAAATTAAGGAAGTCCTCAAATGATTTAATTTACTCTTATCCCCCAAAACCAGGTATGGGTTATCATACTTTAAAAGCTTGGTCCTCAGGTTCTGCATTGAACGTATATGTGGTAGGTGTTTTATTTAGACTAACTAGGGACAGTCTTATTTTAGTCTGGGTTGCTAGAAATGCAAACCTTTCACTGTGGCTCTACTCATCCACACACTGATTGCTGTCCTAGCAAGTGGTTTCAAACACATTGGCCAAATTCAGTCAAATTGCCAGTGGGGCAGAGTTACAGGTAATTAAGTTCCTAAAAGTTCTTTGTAAATAAACAGGAGGATATAAGAGAAATTGAGGACACCAGCTTCAATTTGTGTTGGACACTACGCTTTGAAGAGGCTTCCATTGCCTTGTGTAGGAATGCATAGCTTGTAATGAGTGCGAGCACAGCTGTCTCACCTATGTTTAGAGAAATGAAGGAAATTTGGAATATATGGAAGGAGTGTTAAGACAAAGACAGCATTACTGCAGAGGATGAGACGTGAGAAAGGAAGTGGTTAATGCAGTGTTAGGGAGTGGGATGTGTGGCACAACACAAACCCATGGAGAAATTAGACCTTGTTAGTTTTGTTGCTTGTGCAGCAATGGTTTTTTTCCCCTGCAAAACTGAATTGCTACGTTTGCGATTTTTGCAGTCTTAAATGGGGAGAATTTAGTGCCTTTCTAGGAAAAGAGGGAGAAGTACAAAGTTCAGACTTACTGAATCAATTAAATGTTTGAAATTAAATTTCTCTCTTAAAAAAAGAGAAAGTTAACTGAAGAAGGAAAGACTACTCCTTCTATGTAGTTTAATATACTAATAACCTATGAGAGAATGGTCTCAAATACTTATTTTTGAGGAAAAAATATTGCTTGATGTGCATGTGTATGTATATATTTGTATGCATGTATATTGTTTTTCAGGGTCATTTTGTAAAGAACTTGGGAACTGCTGGAGATAAAGAGACTGAGACAGAAGTTCTTTTGCTTGAACATGATGTCCCTCATCAGCCTTTTTCCCAGGGTGTCCTTAGTTTCCTACCAAAAATGCCATGGAGCATTACAGAACAGGTAATAATTTTTAAATTACTGTAATAATTACTGTGCCTTCTCCTTCAAATCAAACTGTGATGTTCTTGGATACCCCAGTGCACCAAAAATAGGATTGTTTTGGACAACATTTATCTTCTGTCTTAGGGTGTACTTTCAGCCAGATTTCTTACAGAAACAAGGCCTCTGCAAGTTTTTGGCTAAAACTGTGTTTGTTAGAGATAGATATTTTAAGATACAAAACATATTACAAATTTCATTAAAAATAAAAATATTTGAAAAGGTTTTTTTTGTAAAGGAGAGAGACTAGAATTCAAATAATTGTAAGATCATCCTTAAGAGTTTTTCATCTTGCTAAATAGCTTTGTAACCAAATGTGGCAGCCTGTGTCATCACTAAAATAATCCAAAGAGAGGAGATTTTAATGTATCCCGCTATAATCCAGTAACTTAATTAGAGAAAGAGAAATTGGTGTTTGCAGAATTACTCGTTTTAAATGCTGTTAGTGAATTTCAGGTTCTCCCCAGTAGCTTAAGTATGGGAAATAGTTGCTTTAGAACATATGGAAAAATGTCATCAGGGAACAATTTGAGTGTCATATGTTCTTGTTTTGGACTGGGCTAGTGTTGTTTGTTTGTTCGTTTTGTGTTGGGTTGGACTGGGCTGGGGGGGAGTAGTTTTTGTGCATTTTTTTTTGTGTATTTTAATTTCTTTGAGGTGGGCTACTTTTATTATAATTTATTAGCTACTCCTCTTTCTTTTGAACATGGAAACTGAAGGAGGGATCTTTGTGTAAATTAGCTGTCTAAAAGTCAGTTGTCTAGTCTAAGATACCTCTCTGAGATCTTTCTGTAGCCATGATACAAAAGTAGATACTTTGTTCCTTTCAACTGTCTAGACATCTAAGCCTCATAAAGCTAAAGTTAATTGAGAGCAATCATATCCTAAACAATTTGTCCAGTCAAAATTTCACTTCTTGATTCCTGGTTCTGCTAATTCTGAGATCATGAAAAGATTGTGATTTTATTCTGTTTATCTTCCTGTTGGCTGTAAACCAGAAAATTTTTCAGTACTTGATTATCATCTTAGTTTTTCTATCACTGTAGTTTCTGCATGCCTGTTTTGATCTTACAAATAAATATTACTGCAGATTTTGTTTTAAGACCAAAAAAAAAAGCACTCTGAAAATACTCAGTTGCTTTGGAAAGTGTTATGCAAAGTGCCTTTCTCAGATGGTCATTTTTACTTTGATAGGATGATGTTCTCAGTAACAAATTTTTTTTTTCTTATTTTTTTTTTTTTAATTTCAGGATATGAAATACAGGGAGGACTTAAGGAATCTGTGTGTTTGTAGTGTTGATCCTCCTGGCTGTACAGATATTGATGATGCATTACATTGTAGAGAATTAGAAAATGGAAATATAGAGGTATTGTTTCTTTTTTATTGAGTCATTTATTTATTTACTTCCTTTATTTTACAAACAGTGCGGTAGCGGTAATAGTAAATGACATGAGCAAAGCTCCAGATCTGTTGTAAAAGAAATGAATGGTGTTTACACAACTGTGAGATGGTAATAAAGAAAGGGAGTTGATTTGCATTACATCAGTGTCAGAAGTGGGAATTTAATGTCTAAATTTCGCCTTGCTTTCTGCTCACTTGGCGTGGGAAATTAACATGGAATTTATTTACTGCTTTAGCTAAGTATAAACATGGATATCTACAGCTAGGATAAGGAACTATCAGTAGAAGAAGTGAATCTACTGCTGTAATGCCTAAAGAATGATTATTTTATTAAAAAAATAAAAGGCATTAAAAAGCTACAGACTTAACACCAGCTCTCTACCCCGTACTTCTGATTTAGTCAGGTTTTCTTCATTATAAATTGATTTGGAATTGTAATAGCAGAATGTGCCAAAATAGAAAGCCTAGCAAATGGAAAAGTAAAACCAAATTTGCAGTGACCCTTGAAGAAAATGAAGGAGGTTATTTGAGCTCCCAGGCAAGAAGAGTTGCATTGGTAGTGAGTATAACTTTCCACTAAATGTACACATGCCCTTATTTTGCATAATTGCTGCAACTATTCATTTTTTAATATCAGTATGATAGGTTTTAACTATTCTTATTACTAAGTGTAGGAGCTGCTGAAGGGAACTGGGAATGGGTAAATTGGGTTGTAAATAAAAACTTGAGACGGTTTCATGTTGAGAACTTTCTGTTTCATAAGATACATAATGTGATGCTTGTGTTCTAGGTTGGTGTACATATTGCAGACGTCAGTCATTTTATTCGCCCAGGAAATGCTTTGGATGAGGAGTCAGCAAAAAGAGGAACAACAGTGTATCTGTGTGAAAAAGTAATTGTTTTCTATATAAAAAGCTTTTTGTACAATTAAGTGGTTGTTTTTTTCATTGCTTTCTTTTAATTCTTGGGAGTAGAGACGTTATCTCTAAGGCAAAAAAGTAGACTCCTTTGGGCTGCACTTAATTTGCCCAAGGTTATCAAAACGAAGGTGCTTTCTGTCATTCAGCCTGCACAGCAAGAGGGAGAAATATTTATTTAGCTATTTATTTTTAAATCCGTTATCTGGAGAATATCCCTTTCAACTCCTGTTTGAAGCATTAATAACATGCAGTTCTGATCTGGAATTGCAGAGGTGGCCTGGTTTTGCCTTTTCCATTGTTATTTCTTGTGGTGGCTAAACCTCTCTTGTTTCCTATGATTTGTATTCATTACAGCTGTATACTTAGTGCTGTTTATTTTAACTTATTTCTCACAGACCACAATTTCTTTGCAGAAATAAGTTACTAAAAAACTTATAATTAAAATGGATCTTGGATTGAATTTCCTCTAAAGTAGCTTACTTTCAGAAATCTGAGCTTTCTTAGCAAAAAAATAAAGTAATTATTATTTCCAAGCTTTTAGTATGCTACAAATCAGGAAATTAAAATACATACTTATAACTAGTCATTATTTTTATTCTTTACTTTGCAGAGGATTGATATGGTTCCAGAGTTACTTAGTTCCAATTTGTGCTCCCTGAGATCAAATGTGGACAGGTATATGTATATGATCCATACTTTGAACCTGACAAGAAACTCCAGATGTTTATATGTGGATTTTAACAGATTTCACCCCCCCTTCTCCCTCTCATAGGCTTGCATTTTCATGTATATGGGAGATGAACCATAAGGCTGAAATTCTAAAAACCAGATTTACGAAGAGTATTATTAATTCCAAGGTGAGTCACGTAAATATTATAATTCTGAAAAAAAGCTGGAGACCTTTTTATAAAAGCTGATCAACAGACTTGATAGTAAAGTTTTCTTCTTTCAGTTTATTGATTTATATTTTCTTAGAATTAGAAAATAATGCTTAAATTCTTAAAATAAAATATTTGGTTCTGTTCTGTTCTTTTAAACCTCTAAGGCTGCAATGGTTTTTGTGTAGGTACTTTGTTAGGGTATTTCATTTTAAAAGTGTAAATGTATTGAATATGGTTGGTATATACCAGCTGGTCGTAATTTTCAGTTAAATTCAGTGGACTCTGTATGTGTTTAATATATTTCTAAAAATTAAACCTCTAATGTATAAAACAGATCTGTGATCAGCATAAAAAACCACTGTAAATGCCTGGTATTTCTTAATATCTTGCATAGATCTCTCCTGTTTTGTCCGTTATTCTTTGAGAATGACATGCATTTAGGTGTTGAATGCAAAGCTTTCTACTCTTATTGTGAACCAACTTTGACAGCAAACTGCAGTTTCTGCAAGACAGAAATATGTTTTTTTCTTTTCAGTATTCAATACATATCTTGATGTCTTTTTTTTTCTTTTTTTTAACCTCTTCAAGGCTTCTCTTACATATGCCGAAGCACAGATGAAAATTGATTCAGCAACTATGAATGATGATATTACTACCAGCCTACGTAGACTAAACAAATTAGCAAAAATTCTGAAGAAGAAGAGAATTGATAATGGGTAAACTGTGCAGTGTCCCTGTTACGTTTTTCCCTGTTTTTTTTTTTAATGGCTATTTTTTGCTGTGAAACTGTATAACGGTCCTCTGTGTCCATTTTTCCAGTGAAAATCTTCTGAAAAATAAGTATTTTGCAATTTCAATTTGCATAAAAATGCCTATCTGCATTTCCCCAAAAATATATACTTGGGATGTTAACTCTGCCTTCACAAGATCAAACAATATAGATCTCTTATAGTCATTATAAAAACACAACCAGAGGAGTAGCATTTGACATTTTAGGAGCTAATATTGATGTGTCAGCATCATAATTTCAGCTAATTGAACATTAATTCCACGATTGTGTTTTTAATTTCTGCTAATTTTCAATTACAGTTTCATGATAAACCCAGATGTTGTGTACAGGCCTGCAACTCAGCTGCTGTTTCTGCTTTACTGTAATTCATTCTTACCACTTACTGTCTTCCAGAGCCTTAACACTTTCCTCACCAGAAGTTCGTTTCCACATGGACAGTGAAACTCATGATCCTATTGATCTGCAGACTAAGGAGCTCAAGTATGCGTTTTTACCTCAAGTAGTTAATTCAGTGCAGGGATGGAATTAAAGACATGTTTAAGTAGCAACATTTAGTTACTAGTGTACAACGTGCCTATAATAGTGCAGGACAATTATAGAATTATACAGTGATTTGGGTTGGAAGGGACCTTGAAGATTATCTAGTCCAAAGCTTCCTGCCATGGGCAGGGACACCCTCCACTAGACCACGTTGCCCAAAGCCCCATCCAACCTGGCCTTGAACACTTCCAGGGATGGGGCATCCACAGCTTCTCTGGGCAAGCTGATCCTGGAAAAGAGAATTCCTCTGTATTTTATTGCACTATATATGAAACAAGTTTTGAACTGTATGCTTCACGTGTGAACTTAAGTCTTTACTACTGATTTAACAGATCATTAGGATCCAAACTCTCTGCATCCCACTGTCTTCTCTGTGGTGCTCTTCTACTGGTATTAACAAAGGGGAGAAAGTAGAACTTTGAGTTACGGATTACTGAAACCTTAAGAACCACAGAGCAGTTATTGCATGAGTGATACAATCTTACAAGTTCCAGAAACAGAGCTACCAATTTTATTTCTGAAGATAGATTCTTACTTTCATACTACTACTTAGTTTCTGTGCTAATATCTACACTTAGTGGTGTTTACTGCCATGAGTTTATGGTGTGTAATATGGTGCTTTCAAACTTTATATGCACAATATTGGAACAATACTCTTAGGCAGAAATCAAGAGGCTTATCTGTTGGTCTTTTGGGGCATTTTAAAGAGCGTTTTTCTTGAATATAATTATTTTATAATATTTTAGTTTTCTTTTAACTCAGGATTTCAAAATAAATGTTATGTTTTAGTCTTAAAAATGTTTGTCTGATTGTATAAATGTTCAAACCCACAAGTTTAGTATTATATAATATTGTTAGGATTGTAGAATGTTTTTCTTCATTAGACACTCAAATATATAATTTAATGCTTTTCTAACAATATAAAATATTTTATGTTGATAGAGAAACAAATTCCATGGTTGAAGAGTTTATGTTACTTGCCAATGTCTCTGTAGCACAAAAAATTTACGATGAGTTCCCGGAGTTTGCCTTGCTCCGGAAACATCCTGCTCCTCCCCCATCAAATTATGACATCCTTGTGAAGGCCGCAAAGTCCAAGGCAAGTTTTTACCATGCTAATTAAGTGAAATAATTATAGAAAGCTGTGTTTTCTCACTGGTTGGCCACTTAACCAAGAACAAGAATTGGAAAGCAGTATTTTGAA
This sequence comes from Grus americana, assembly GCF_028858705.1. Classification (NCBI taxonomy): domain Eukaryota; kingdom Metazoa; phylum Chordata; class Aves; order Gruiformes; family Gruidae; genus Grus; species Grus americana. The sequence continues at coordinate 174,848,194 of NC_072852.1, forward strand.
AGTGTATCAGCTGCACTTTGAAATTGCTAGTACTTGTAGCAAGATAACTGTACCTCTAGATGAAGGGAAGAATCTTGCGCTTTTCAAACCCTTTCTTAGGTAAAGAAAGCAAATCACTCTTTAAGTCTTTTGTATTGTAACTCTTGTGTGCTGTGAATGTTTTTCCTCTCCAAGCCACATGTGATTTTTGAGCCAGTTTTTAGCTTCAGAACGCATACATTATTGATGTACTTAAAAATGGGTCAGTCACATCAAATAACACATCTCTCTTAAAGTCAGGAAGTAAGAAACTGTGTTCATACGTGTTTATAGTTTCCATCCTCTCCTTAGATAAGCTAGAGCTTAATTTAACCTGAAACAAGTCTGATTTAATTACCAAGTCTGAACTGAAAAATTACTTTTCCGGTAGCAGGATCTTTTATTTGAGCTAAGCTTTCAACTTTTTAGACATTGTGATGTGCATGCGTATTTCCTTTCACTTCAACTCTTCCCTCCCTTTTTTTTGTCCTAGGGGCAAGTGAGAAACTCCCAAATTCTATCAGTGTACTAAGATTAATAGACAAGTCCAAACCCAGTCCATTTCATTTTCCACTGCTATAAAACTGGAATAATGATCATTATTTCATTTTTACTCTGAAAATTATTTTTAAAGTACTGTTTTATTTGGAAAGCTAAATTCTTGTGCATAGACAAATGTTCTTTTAATAAACCGAACTGACTTTTCACTACTCTGACAGAACCATCACAATGAGTATTAATATGCTATATTTTTGTTACACTTTTAAAATAAATATGCAATTATTTTACCATAATACAGGCATATTTGATCTCCAGATCATATTTTGTTGTCAGTGGTGTACCTGAAGTAAAGAACATTCAGCTGATCTTGTGATGAAACTTACTTTGTGTGACTGGTGATTAAAAATGCATTATTTATTTTCAGGTGGAATAGCACTGGCAAACAGGGAACAAACTTAGCGTCATATAGTACTAGTTTTACAAATCACTTTTCCAAGTATAAGTTTTCATAATTTTGTGGAGGACATACAAGAAGGTTGATTGCAGTTTCCATTGTGCTTGGAAGAATCTTTGTGTGGTGTCATTTTTTTCTCCTTCCTTCCTTCCTTCCTTCCTTCCTTCCTTCCTTCCTTCCTTCCTTCCTTTTTTCCCCCTCCTTTTTTTTTTTCCTCTTTGATATCCCTTTTGATTTCTTCAATAAAGGGATAGAAAAATCAAACCAAAGGAAATAAAAAACTTGTTAATATTAGCATAAAGTGTTTCTTAGTTCTGAATGGATGGCTACTGACTTTGCTTTTCACTGTTTGCATAGAGCGTTAGTAATAATGAGGGAAGGATCTTTGCATGGGTTAATTTTTTTTTTTTTGTAATAGTGGCATTCCATTAGGTTGCTATTAAGTGTGATATCTGTGCAAGTTGCTAAGATCAGCATGGATGTAGCTGTTACATTTCTGCTTATACTCTGTTAATATTTGCTAGTAATACCTGACCTTTTTTAATTTCTTTTTCCCTCCTTCCAGAATTTGGAAGTTAAGACAGATTCAGCAAAAGCTTTAGCTGAATCATTAGACAAAGCTGAATCTCCTGCGTTCCCCTATTTAAATACACTGTTGCGAATTTTGACCACTCGCTGCATGATGCAAGCTGTTTATTTCTGCTCTGGAATGGATAATGATTTTCATCACTATGGTTTAGCCTCACCTATTTATACACACTTTACCTCACCCATTAGAAGGTACTTTTATTTTATGAAAGTTTCAGAGAACAAAAGAAGTGATCTATTTGTGAAGAAATTCTATTTTAACTTGTGGTGGTGTCCATTTAAAACAAAATACAGTTTTTTGTTCAGCTTTAGATTTCAATAGAAACAGCAGTGGCTTTACATGGTGATCCATCTTCATAGAAGCTCCCAGGCTCACTGTGTACAACTCCTAAGGTCTAATAATTTTTTTTAAAAGACTTATAAAAATAAGAGAAATACATCCCTAATGCATATCTCTGGCATATAAATGCACTTCAGGATCAGTTAGCGTTATGTAAGTCAACCAGAGACTGAGGTAGAGTCTGACCAGTCATTTTTCAGACAGGAGCTGTGTTTAAATTTTGAGGAGACTGTATTTTACATATAAAAACATTGCTAATTTGAAACTTGCTGGTGTAACTGTTGCATTGTAATAAAATCAAGCGATCTTGAATTAATACAGGGAGTTATCAGTAGACCATCATTATTACAAAACTTTTTTGGTCTGTAAGATTCGTAAAACCAAAATTATATTCAGGAACTTATTTTATTTTAAAAAGTATGTTTTTATATGTCATGGATCATTTCATCCTATCTGTTGCAGGTATGCTGACATTATAGTACATCGACTTCTGGCAGTGGCTGTAGGAGCAGACAGTACTTACCCAGAACTTACAGATAAACATAAACTAGCGGATATGTGTAAAAACCTCAATTACCGACATAAAATGGCTCAATACGCACAAAGAGCATCTGTTGCATTCCACACACAGGTAAGTAGCTCTGAGATGTTAGAATCAACTACGGACAATTCATGTTGATTTTAAAGGAAGGGAGGGAACATCAAGTTGTGCTTTGTAGAGCAAAACCAAGCAAGTCTGCAGGAATGATTAAGAATGGGGGCTGCCTTCTTTGAGGAAAAGCTTCAACATTGCATTGCTGGTTCTGAAAAACTGAGAATAATGGCATCTCGAGGATTCTTTTTACTTCATGTTTTTTATAAATATGATGAATACCTAATACTACAGTAATGTTATAAACAGTTTATGGGATATTTTAATCTGCTTTCAATATGTGGTGTGTAATTATCACTAACTGTACATTTATATTTGAATGGTTTTATTTTTTTTAAGCTAATATATTTGTAATCCTAAAGAGAATGCTTTTTTTTCTTATTCATGTATTTTACTTCTGTTACAGCTGTTCTTCAAAAGCAAAGGAGTAGTGAATGAAGATGCATATATATTATTTGTAAGAAAAAATGCAGTTGTGGTTCTTATTCCCAAGTATGGGTTAGAAGGAACAGTCTTCTTTGAAGAAAAAGGTAAACCAACACCAAAACTGGACTACAACAATGAGGTATGTTTTATAAGGTTCGTTCTTAAATAACTTTATTTTTTGATTTGGTAAGTGAGCAGAATGACTAAAATCTATTCCAGTTGGATTTAGAAGGGTAAGAGAGGCTTTTCTAAATGAAAATCTATTCATCTGTAGCAGTAGTGTCAATATGGTCTTTATAAGTCTTAAATAAACAGGTTCTGACAGGAATCGGTTTCTGTAATAGATACTACTAATACCTAATTATCTGAGTAAATACTGCAAAAATGTATATATCACGTATTATGATACTGAGCATTCAGGGTAGTAATTTGTGGTTTTATTGACATGTAACATTAATTTCCTACAGAAATATTTATTTGTATAAAAACATAAGACATTGTAAGCAGTAGGTGTTGATACAAAATTTGAACTTTCAGGTACCGTCACTTACTGTGGAAGACACAACATTACATGTATTTGATAAAGTTAAAGTGAACATTATGTTAGATGCTTCTAACATCCAGCATCAGAAAATTCGGATGGTGTTGGTAGAACCAAAGGTAAGCCACAAGATTTGTGATTCATTGAATCATATTACCCTTCAGTAATCTTAAAAAATTAGTATACGGTAAAATTGAAATTTAACTGAGAAGAAAATCATTTAGCAGCAGATTGTAGCAATTGCTTCACATCTACTGTCTATAACACAAGTCTGCTTTCACTGGCTGTTGAAAAGAATAAAGGGCTCTAAATTAAATTTTCCTTCTGGGCCCATCAGGTATATTTCCACTGATGGGAAAGATGATGATTTGCTGAAGTAATATCTTTTGAATTTCATGGTTCTGTAATCAAATCTCCCTTTTGAAAATCTGCCAAAACTCGGTGGGATCATCTTTTTGCTCCAGTAAATTAGGGTGTAACTGCGATAGGTGGCTCAGAAGGAAACAACTGTATAATTGCTGGCTGTAAGTGGCAGTCCTTTCTTACAACTTCCACAATATAAAAATTCTCTCGTGATAATGTTGTAAGAACTGTAATGTCCTAATAATCATGGCTCTGGTCATAAGACTTTTCAATTCGATCTTCTTATTGCATCTGGGACACTAGGGTTTTCACCTGGTTTCGCACCTCAGGCCTGCTGAGTATTTTTGCATGCCATTACAAGATTGTGTGCTTTCATTCAGTTACATGTGACTTTTTTGGTAGACAGATAGTTGCAGTAAGCGAGTATCTGTAATCATGGAAGAACAAGAAAACCCAAAACAAGCAAGAGGTCCTTGTTTGTATAGTCAAACATTATTATTTCTTTTTTTTTGAGAAATTACGTTTCCAAACACACGTAAATATTCTGATCTTTGAGCTGTTGTATTAGCTTGAGTTGAAGGCAATCCTCATGACTTCAAAAAGTAGGAGTAGATAATGAAATTCATAGTAGAAAGAAACGTTGGCATCCTGCTGTCAGTCAGGTGCTGAGCTGCTCACGGCTTGGGCTCACCAGCTCTGTCTGTCAGAGCTGCTGCTGTGGGCATAGCTCAGGAGCACTCCTCTGGCAGTGACTCCAGTCCCCGAGGGACACGCTTCCTTCATTGGAAACAGACACAAAGGCTAATGCAAGTTGATTGGGGTTTTTTTTCCCCTCCCCTTCCCTTCTACTTCTTGTACTAATTTCTGTGAAGGTAAGGAAGGAGTAGTATAGGAGTAAGATGCACATAAGGTGATCCTTCCCTTTGTGTCCATTCAAAGCTTCCAGCAATTTACATGTTAAATACTGTCTCAGCCAGAGATACACATCTTTGTGTTCAGTAGATAGAGTCTTGTTCTGTGGATTTCTTTGATCACTTTTTCCCAGCTTACACTTCTGACTCCCACAGTATCTTGTAACAGTGAGTTCCCCAGCTCACCGTGTATGAAGAAGTACCTTTCATTTGTTTCAAGCATGATGCCTAATACTGTTATTTGATGACATACTGTATTTCCTGTGCTATGAAAAATAGTCTTTTATTCCTATTGACCATTCCTATGCCACTCAATTCTGTATACTTCTATTATCCACTATGTTAGCTCCTGCTTTTCTGGAAACTATTATTTCATATCTTTGATCTTTGTCATCACCTCTATGTTTTTGTCATTCCGTTATATGACTTTTTTTTTTTTTTTTTGAGCTGGAACAGAAGCACATGCATGATTCTGAATGTCAGCACACCATAGATCCATACAGGGTCACATACACAGAGATGGTTCTGTGGGTAACCTCAGGCAAGAGTTGCTTCTCCCTTTTTAGGGGCTCTCTGACTAGTTGCTCCAAGAAACAGACCTTTATGGCACCTACCATCCTAGATTCTGCCTTGAGCCTTCTTGTGACGTTTACTTATTAAGGGTAACTTATTGTTACCACGTTATCTGTTCTCACAGCCTCTCTGATACTCCTTAGCGTGGCATAATTGTTGCCACCCTAACTAGATGACCAAAACCATAGCCTTCAGCTTATGGCAGTGGGTTTAATTCCAGCATAGGCGCCTGCGTTACTTTAATACCATTAAATGACTCTTGTACTGGTATGTATACTGTTGTCACTTTCACTTGATTTATAATGTGGTATTAAAGTCCTAGTGACCAGCTTCCTTGTATCCAGCTTCTGAAGTGCCTGTTACCTTCTCTAATCAGAGGTTACAGTCTCCCCGTAGACTGAAGTGTAACATGTCTGGTCTTGGTCTAGTTGTTTCATGAACCCTACTTAACTGTATTTCATCATAGCCTGCTTCGCTCTTCTCTGCTTGGATGCTACTCATTTCCATTTTTCTCAAAGAAAGCATAGCATACTTCTGGATTACCTCTTTCCTTGAGGACAGGTCATTCTCTGTAACCATACAGGCTTTTCTCTATTCTTGTTCTTCCTTGCTTCAGAAAAATTCTCTTTCCAATTTATTGCAAAAGTTTTTCCAGTTTCTGCCAACGCTAAATGTGTTTTTGCTATGCAGTGTCCCGAGCCTCACAGGGCTGCTGCTTGACAGGAGCAGCACAAGTAAATTCAAGTTTTATCAGGATCATGGAAGCTAAAATAGAATTAAAAATGTTCTGACTTCTAATTCTTTTCTTACTGTAGATACTAGGAAGTGATGTGCCTGCAAATCTACCTACAGAGATAAGCAGCAAGAACGAACCAGAGAAAAAGAAAAAGAAGCTACAAAAATAGCTGGATGTAAAAGTTAATAGGAAGTCACATATGAATTATTTGTATTTACATTTTTTTCCCTATGGGCAAAATGCTAGAAACAGATTTTGTTTACTTTTAAATATACCTTTTAATAATTTGTAAAACTGGCTTTTTTTAAAAAATACTTTTTAAGAATATATGTATGCAGGTGAATAATAGTTTTAAAACAAAATGTGTCTACATTTTTGTCTTGTGGGTGAAAATAAATGCTTCTGCAAAGCGAAGGAAGAGTTGTAGTATTTATTTTATTTTTAACAGCCTTAAGGCCATCTGAGAGCCTGACACAAGTCAGTGTCTTTAGCACCTCAGAACTGAAAGCAGTAAGCATGACAGTTAGTTACTGGTCTTAACTGCTAACACAATTTACTCTTGAAAGATAAATTCCACAGACTTACACTTCCGCCTGGGAAAGTTCTCTCTCACACCAGGTTAGCTGTGTGTACATAAGCATGATACACATATGGAGAGAGAAACCATACCATAAATGTGCATTAGTCTGTCCTAGACCTTAAAGCAATTCAAGATCATTGCTTAGCCTCTGATGAAGTGCCTTTAAAACAGGATGGAAACCATCACTTTTATTTGCGTTACTCATGGAATTTTGTGTAATGACAGGTTTAGCAGTGATCATTCTAGCTTGCGCTGGCTTTGTTAGAATTACTAGAATTCTCAAAAATACAACCCAAACATTTTGAGCCTTGAACTGCATTGTTACAGCCAAGCTACGTCACCTGGCTATGTAGTCATAACGCATGTTTTATGTGCTGTGAGGACTGAAGTAATTTTCAGTCTGGTCCTAGACTCGATGCTGAACTCCCACTGCAGAAACGAGGGAGACCGAGCTTCTGTGGAGGTGGTTGCTATTGATTTCAGCAAAGCTACCCTCCAGCCTGCCTGGCATTACCATAGCTTTCATTCTAGCTTCAGCACCCATGTGCTGGTTCTGCTGACGCCAGTTCCTAGCTCTCCAAGCCAAGAAACTGCCATCCTGCAAGGTACAGGTGTTCCTCGAGAGATCTTCAAAGATCTTACACAGCTCACAGGCTTCTGTACTACTCGCTTACTCCTCAGGGCTTTCCTTGGGCAATCAGTGGGGCACAGTTTATCAGTACATGTTGTCACTTGGCTGTACTTACCCAGCCTCCTATATGCTGTCACTTTGAAGGACCGGATCAGATTTATAAAGTAGGTATTTATAAAAGGCATCAAAAGGAGACTATTAACGTGTTTGCAGCAGAAAAACCTCACACCCTGCGAACGAAACATTTGAAGCCTGTCACCACTAGTCTAAAAAGGCTCTAAGAAACTTTAAAATTAAAATTTAATTTCAACAAAGATGTACAGAGCACCGGATCTATAACTGGTACTGCACTTTTAATTCAGCACCATATATTATATATAATTTTCAACTGTGTGTATAGGAGCAAAAGCTTGCCAAGCCCCTTCCCTGATCCCCACCCAAATATGCACCTACGTGTGTTACAGGCAGCACTCAAATGAAAGATGCTGTAAGCTGTAGCAAAGAAAATACAAACAACCTAGGTATGAAAGAGGTGTCTTTATTCTGTTTCACTACTCAATTTACAATTATACATGTTAAAGGACTCTTGCTAAAACTACTGAAGTTAATTTACTGTAAACAATGACCGTTTCGTGCAACATGTGCCAACCAATGCATCAAGTACAACTAGAGAAACAGAATGGTCGAATGATTTCCACAATAATTTGCACAGTAGGTTTCTTCCACAAAATAATTATGCAAACATAATAAAAAAGCATGTTTTCATAAAATAAATAATTCCTATCTTATTGAAGACTATAAAACAGGACAGAAAATATAGGCAATTTATTGCAGAGGAATCCTTAACTCTCACATTCACCCACTGCTGCTGTTCCTTTTCCCTTACATTTAAGTAAATACTTACATAGGGTGCAATTAAATATTTTAGTGATTGCTTTTTTATTTCTGAATACTTTGAAAGCCTCTGATCATTGAACATATCATTATAAAGAATAAAAAAATTTAAAAAATCAAATCTTATTTATACATATCATGTCAAACAGTTCAGAAGTGGATCATAATTTGGACTACCCTGCTTCTTCTCATCTTCCCCTTTATATTAACATTACTACTATTTCTAGTAATCACACTTGCAAAAATAAATCCTTTGTACAGTCCAGAAATTTGAAATTCACCCTTTCAACTGATTATTGTTAGAATTATCATGAGCAACAGAAAAGACGTTTAAAAGTTTAAAATAACTTTTAAATCTCAGACAAGCTGTGTCTTGCTTTTGAGCTACAAACCTTCCAAGCTAAAGTTAAGAACATTCTGAATGCCCTATTCAATAAATTCATTTTCCAGAAGTCTAAGTTCATTCTCTCACAAAATTCCTCCCCTAAAAGTTATCAATTCAGTGTATTTCCAGCTTTTAGTAGGGCACCGTTACAAGATCATGAAATAGGTAATTCAGGATGTTAGGTTCAATTGCTGTCAATAAGATACGTGTTACAGAAATGTTGATGAAATTGCTATGGAAGTAAAAACAATGCATATCATGCTTGCTGGTTAGAAATCTAAAGTATTTTTTTAATTATTATTTTTGCAATGTGAGAACTAAAACCAAATGATGCTTTAACAATGGTATAGAAGTTTCCCTTTTCCTTCAAGTATATTTCTCAGAAAGCCACCACTGGTGAGTTATTAATGAAAATATTTCAAGAACTTTCCTATTCATACGACACTCGCACACAAGTCTCAGATCTAACTCATTCTTTGTAATGCTGTGTAATTCCATTCATACATCCCCTTTTGAGATTTTTAAAAAAATGTTGTCAGTTGCCTTCAAATTTAGGTCTGACCAACTGTTTGAGGCTTAGAGCACCAATAGCTACTCATCAGCCACAGTCTACCTGTTCGGTACAAAGCCATTCTGTGAGTCGTGGGACAGAACAGGGAGCAGAACTTCCCTCCAGTATCCTTGCTAGGAAAAGACAGAAAGACTACTTCACCTGAAGCACGCATGAGATTTCTTTTTGATTACTCCAACAAAGTTTACTTCAGAGCTCTACAACGCCCTGAAATCTCAGCATTTCCCCTCTGTCTCTTCCCCCTCTTAGTCTCTAAGGCTAGAAGATTACCATATGGGGGTTTTTCCCCCATTCACAAGAATTTCAGAAGGTTCTTCTAAACAAATCCAATCAAACTTAAGCAAATCTGATTTGATCGGGCAAAAGGAGTTCTGGGCTTCCAGACCCTCCTCATTCCATTACTTTTGTTCATCGATGGTTTTCTTGAAAGTATCAATAGTTTATTTATATTAAATACTTTTTCCAATAAGTGGCATGCAAAAATTGATTATGTTTCTAAATATTTTGGTAATTTCTGTAAGCAGATGTAATACTACTGGCAATTAAACATTAAAGGGATGTAGAAGTGTAATGGTTCATTTTAATAGAAGAATGGCTGCACCATTCTTTTAATGATGTAGTGAGAGTAATTAAACTTATTGCACCTTCTTACGTTCCTTTGAAAGGGTACCAGAGCATCAATTTGGATGCAAGTGTTCTTAAGAGACACTGGTGGAGTCAGGTGATCAGCTTCAAGATTAGTACTAATACAATTACTAAAGTAACAACACGATCATTTAATTTTAAAGTAACCAATAATACATCTTACTTAAGTACATGGTAAAGGTAACTGATGGATGTGCAGTTTTAAGACTAAGAACTGCTTGTTTAGGGGAAAGAGATTCTATTTTCCTATTAAAAGATTTCTGCCACCTGTCCTTTTCCTTGATTTCTGTCAAACCAAGGAAAAAAACTGATCAAAGAATTGCTAAAAGGCTTCTTCTGACATATAGATTATTTTATTACTAAGAGAATTAAACTTTTTTTTTTTTTAATTGTGGAAAAGTATGTAATTTCCATAACTGGAATAGAGTTTTCATGCAGTTGTTCACAAGGAGAACTTAATTAAAAGGAGTAGCTGGTATTAAAATCAAAGCACCCATTTTTAACAGTTTGCAGTCTACTGTAAAACATACACATATTCCAGAGACCCATTTCTGGAACACTGTAGTTTCATTCTTTCCTCATGAAAGTCCCAGCTGAGTTTGATCGCTGTGACTTTAGACCAATACTGACAGACACTCACCCCTCTCCTGTTACCCCAGCCCTGCTCTCATCACACCCCAAAGCAGTTCATTTCCATCCAGCAACTCTTTTTTGGTACCAGTGCTAGTATTCCTGAAGCCACACAATAAATCCAACCAGGGGAAAAGAAATCCAAATCAAAACTAATACTCCTTTCCTTTCTTTCTCCTCCGAATAAAAGTTTTCCTCATGCCTTTGGGAGTTGGCTGTTAAAATGCAGGTGGTTTTGCAGTTTTGTTATCTCCTATGCAAGTTACCTGAGGTTTGCTCAGTCTATCTAAAATCCTCCTCTTGAAGCTGAAGTTATATCCAAGCTTTCAAAACAAGCCTCCTCACGGAATCTACCCTAATCACAGAAGGAACACAATTCTGAGAAAACCCTATGGTTTCTTTGTACCAAGTCTAGCTGCCTTAATTTTCCAAAGGATCACGTTATGATACCAATAAATTTGTTAACAAGACCTGAAAAAAAACACGTTATTTAAAAACTCCCTTAATATATACCAGACAATTTATTACATTTGCATTAAAAAAGCAAAATAGTATGTATAATCCAAGTAATTGAGGTCACATATATAAAAATTTATTAGACAACACAATTTAAGTTCTCCATCAGAAAACTACATACCATTTTTGTGAAATCCCTGAACTTGATTTTCATTTTTATGTTTCCAGGCAGAAATGTTGCAAGTTGTATTTTGACCAAATACTGTACTATGTGTATTTGCTTTTTGGAAACAGGATTGCTTCTCTGGAGATTTTGCTCTCAGCAACTGATTGTCCTTATGGTTTAAAGCAGAACATTCCTAGGTTAATAAGGAAAAGTTAATTTTAAAACCATTTTCACAAAAAATTCCCCAAAAGAAACAAGATCCAAACTTACTATCTGAAAATTTCAAGTTACAATTAGTACCTTAGCCTCCCATTTCTCCCTTTCTGAATAAAAAAAGAAACAAAAGAGTGTTTTCTCTGCACAAATCTTCGAGACGTGCTGTCAGCAAGAACCTCCTTTCAGATCACACATGCTCTGAACGAGCCAGACTGGATTCTTTCAGCCATCAATGTCCACGCTTTTTTCTTTCCATTCTCTGTGGGATCTCTGTTGTGAGAGTTGAATGAAGTACTTAATGCCTCCACACTTAAATCCCAGTCCAAAATGCAAAGTTGAGCTTAGTCAGGATATAGCAATTGGAAGACTAGCAGTGGGAGAAGACAGCTGCATGGCATTGGCGAGTCTCTAGGACAGGTTGGATTCTGATGAACACATTCACGTGTATAATCCATGTCCAACAGGGTGACTGGGGCAAGACCTCAGCGCAGACCAGTAGTTTTAAAAGTTAAAGATAAAAAATCCAGCTATTCTTCCTGTAAGGGCATGGTTATCCTAATCTTAAATGAGGAGAGTTCAAAATTTTATGTCAGTGGTCTATAAGACACTATCAATCTGCACTTTACCTTGGCAGAGAAGCGGCTATGAGTATTTCAAATATACAAATGAAAGCAGGGCTGAATGGGCTCAACTCGAGCTTTTTTATAATCTGGTGCTACTGGCCAGTACTGTCTCCCCTTCAATGACTATAAACAATGCCAAGTGGTAGACCATAAACTATTAAGTTTCTAAGACCATAAGACCATAATTACTAAGCGAGAGGAAGTGATCTTTGCTCTCTCCTCCAAAGAAACTAGCCTTGCTTCCCATTCTCTGGAAGAAGTAGAACTCCTTCTCATCAGTCACAAGATTCAGAGCTTGGGAGCCTTGCTGGATATGTATTGTCTTTTGTAGATTGTTTTGGTTTTAAGATAGGTCATCAAAGGGCTTGTGATCAAAAGACTGTACCTAACCAGAAAGTTCCCCACCAAGTCAGCATGCCAGCTATGGTCTAGGAAACTTGAGGCTAGTTTATGAAAAGAAATGGCGGACAATTTTTCCCAAAAAAAGTGCATCTCCACAGGCACATGTTTAAAAACTTAGCAATAAAAAAAAAATAAAGGAGCAAGAAAAAAAGAAACAAAAATAAGCAGCCTCACAACTACCTATTATGCACATACTTCAGTTTCCCCTGAAATCACCTTTGCCTTTGTCATACAACACATTAATTTTATTGCCAGCTTACAATATTTGTACTGCATTTATTCCTTGTTTTCAACATAATACTAGAAATGATGCTACATTAACATGTTCTCTATTACCACCTGGCAGTCTCTCCCCTCGCTCCCTGAAACCAAATAAAATAGGGAATGGATGCTTTAGATGGGAAGCCTATCACTTTTGTATCACAGTTTAACTCCTACCTTTGTTCTAAGAAGCTGAGATTTATTCTGAAACACGTTAGTATTCACATCATTTTCTCTGCAACTGTTTTCAGCCCCCGCAGTATCCATAATGCTGCTTCCACAAGTCTGTGTATTATAACCACTGTCCACCTGAAATCAAGAAGCAGGGCTTTAAAAATGTACTGCAATTTATCGCCAATAACAGGTTTGAGAATCTGAGGGGTTTATGACTTCCATTTGATTGACAGAACTTAATCCAACAAACCAACTACCATCAGTTAATAACAAAAGCAAATTGTAAACAGGTCTGTCAGAATTAGTTTGGATTAAGTTAAACGTATTACTGTACGTAGTAACACAAAAATAATTTATAATTGTTATGTGGAGTCACTGAGAGAGGAAAAAGGGGGTGAGGGGGAAGGAATAAATGTCACAATGCCACCTGCAATGCCACATCCAATTAGAGAAAATAGACAATTACTTCCAGACTGGTATACATAGTAAAAGTTACTATTTCGAGCTCAGGTTTACAGAAAAACAAAAAAAAGATTTTTATTTTTACCTGAATACTACTGTTGTCACAAGGAATTGCACTGCTTTCTGCAAGAGGTGACATGCACATGCGAGAGTTTTCAATACTGAAAGTAATCCCTGTCATAAAGCTGGTCATCGGTGCGTTGCTATTTCCGATTGTTTCCTTTATCCAAGTGGTTTCCTCTGACACTTCAGCTGCATCAGCCATATCTACAGTATTATTTTCCTTTGAGCCTTCTATATCATGAAATGACGACAACCTTTGATGACAAGCTTCTGAGTGATCTGGTGCAATAGACACAGTTGCTACGACAAGATGCGTACCACGTGCAAAAGCATCACTGTCTTGCTGACGTACGTTTATTCCATTATCCATTTCTGGGAACCGAGCTTCTGCTGGAGAAGCATTTTCCTTGTCTTCCTCATCCTCACCATGATTTTCAACTGCAATTGGTATTCTAATGACAGAAGTCTGATACTGGGCAGTTCCTCTACATGCTCCAAGCCTCATCGGAGAACAATTTTTAATTGGAGAACAACCATCTATATAAGGACTTCTTGTACTTGGGGGGGTCATTCTATTTGAGGAAGAAGGAATATCTGGAGAACGAAATGTAAATTGTCTTTGGTCTGTCCACAGGGAAGAAAAAAAAAAAAAACCAACAACGAGCAAAGTTATTCCATTATATATCAGATGGAGTTAAAGTCATTATCCTCAAAACCCTACAGTCCTTCGAATAATTATAGCCAACTACATAGTATTTCACACAGCACTACTTCCTGGCTCCAAGGGGTAGTTTAAACTGCATTTGAACTATTATGGTAAAGGTCATGGTAAAGGCAAGTTTTTATCCTGTTTTTACCACCAAATTTGTTTCCTATGATATAGTTTACTGTATCAGAGGTCTTACATTTTCAAATGGCAATACCACGCAGTGCTCACAGGAAAAATGCGTTAAGGCTGGTTCTGTAGCCTTCTTCTGAAAAAATATAATTACATATATTCTATTGGCACTTAAAAAAATTTGGGTAGCAAATCTAACATATGCAATCTCCATATATAACGGTGCTGAAACACCACAGTGCTCATCAGAGGAAAGTCATGTATAAACGTGGTGTTAAGTCTTTCCAGGCAATGGATGAAACACGAAATACTGACATTTTCTAGAGCTACGAGGACACAAAATGTTCATGATTTCTTCATTAGTCAGTTTTATTTCAACCCCCTCCTCACACTAGACTAATACTTTAATTTTTTTTTTTTATTCCTGTTAGGTCTCAATTCCGTCTTCTAAAACATTTTCCCCTAGGTAATTTTTTGCAAGCAAATACACTTCACTGCTTCACATCATTAAGATATTTCACTGCTAAACAGTAAACATGTCGTACAGGAGGAGACTGCTGGTCTGCCAACCACAGTACTTTGTCTCTGAACAGAAAAGTTCCAGTAAGAATGCAGCAAAATACCAATAATAAAAACATATAAATATAAATATATATAAAAATATATAAAAATTTATATATTATATACATATAGATATATAAATATATAAATCAAGAAAGAATAATACATGTACAATTAAAGCCTACCTGACAGTGGTGTCTTTCTTATGTGAAAAGCAATTGGTGAAAAAGTAGGAGAACCATTATGTGCAGGAGACCCCTCTGGAAATGTGGGACTGGTTATACTTCCAAGACTGTAAGCCCTTGTTCCTCCCTGAATAGGGCTTGAGGAAAACTGACCCTGCCGTTAAAAAGAAAATTAAAAAAACCCAAGCATTAGTTTCATAATGTAAACTTTGACTAATATGTATATGTAAAAAGTATTCTAATTAAAAAGCTTAATATGGCAACACTGAGGAAAACTAATCCTGTACAACTGAACTGCGCAATGACAATCTCTATGATTAGTTTAGCTTAAATATTCCAGTTGCAACTCGTTGCTGGGACTTTATGACTCCATATAGGAAAAGAGCAATGGACTCAAATTGTCATGTAATATCAACTAAGACTGTAATATCTGTTATATTTAAGAACTATGATAAGCCTAAACAGGGAATTAATGCTATCTGTGTATATAGTCAAGTATTTAATCTCAACTTCTTACTCATAACAATTTAGAAGAAAGCCAGCCTCTATTTATACTGTAATGGCATCCATATTATCTGAATTATTTAGCTCAGGAGCAGACAAAACACTTTTCCTTCAGAAAAAAGAATAGTGGTTGTGATCTTCCTTAAGAGTATGGTAGAAAAAGAAAAGTCACTTCTAGCAATATAATTATGTTGTAGGAATTCTTTACTAGGTTACCATAGTGAGGACTTTTTTTTCCTTTTTTTTTTTAAGCCACACTCTTGCTGGGGTACCTTTTTTCCATGCACTTCAGCCACCAAACAAATGAAACCATACCACCTAAACCAGTTTAGCTGTGCTATGTCCACCTGGGAATAAGATTCATCTCATTTAATTTTAAAAACAGACATTATGTTCTGTGTTCTAATAAATGTCTATTCATCTGAAATATCTGGTCAATGGAAAACAAAAAACTGTATTTAGCACTGCATTTGTGGATTCACAAGTCATTTCTTCCACCATAAATGAGTTTATGGGCTATAAGGGAAATAATTACATCACCTGTTCATATCAACTAGTATTTTAGACAGCAGTTCATGGATTTAAACAGGCCCTTTTGTTTACACATTTTATGGGAAAAAAAGGTTTCAACATGCTTTCAGAAAGTCTTGTATATGTATCAGTTGCTACTTGCTTTTCATAACAAAATTAAAGTATAATTCCTTCTATTCGAAAGAATAGCAGCACAGCATAATAATTTGATATAATAAAAACTCAGTAAGACTTTTTTTGTTCACATAATTTTTCTTCTGAAATGGGAATTTGGAAAAAAAAAAGCAAACACCTTTGGTCTAATACCTACTCTCTCACAAAGCAGTTGTAGCTTATGAAAAACATGGTTGTTCATCTCGTGAAGTCTGTTAGAATACAGAATCGGTGCGGCCTGCTCTCAGAACTACTCTTGTGCCAACTAAGTCACATCCCATCCAGCCCCCAAAACCGGCTACTTACCGAACTAGATGTTTCAAGAGGGCTTCTGCACCGAACTGGAGATATATCAATTGAACAAAGCACTCCAAGTGGCTGACTACCACATGGACTATGCAGAGAAGGGGACAAACACTCAGAAACACTTCCATTTTCTTCTAAAAACAGCTTTCTTCTGAGTGATGAAGAGCTCAGATTTTCCTGAGACTGATCTGCAAATTCATCAGTTCTAAAATATTCACCTAGAAACGTGGAGAAGTTGTTTCCAATGAGAATGCAAGAAAAAAAAAATCTTCTACTGTAGAGACATACATAACTAAATTAAAACATTTAATCCAATTTACCAATACAGCAAGGAATTCAGGCACCTATCCCAAAGGATCACTTGTTATCATCACAAAAAGTCCATCCTGTCTTGCAAGGTTCCACTACTGCCCATCATCCTTTAATAAAGTCTGCATTTAAAGCAATATATAAATATTGGACAGCATCTACTTACTAGCCTTTTCCCAAAATTGTATTATTTTTCCCATATGAGTTGTGAAAAAGGGGTTCTTATACTACCCAAGCAAAACTAGACCCTTTTTCAGTTTTCCCATATGTTTTGATGGTCATTGTGATACACACAAAGGCAAACCAGATTCAACTCAAAGTCAAAGCAGTTAGCAGTTTACAGTAGATGAGCATACAGATGTTAACAAAGACCCATTAAAATATATTAGGATTTAGCAGATTATTTTACATTTTTGCTTGTGCTCTATTCTAATTGAGTAATTCTTGTAGAAGAAATTTTTCATGAATTCACAAATGATGCATTGATGGAAACATTTGTTAAGACAAAACACAAAAGGAATAGATATGGTTTTATTTTTGTGTTTTAATTTTGATGACCCACCATCAGGATTGTGAACTTCAGTACTGGGATAGGAGCACGCAGCTCTGACCTGGCCATACCCACTATTCCCATATATGAACTGTAAGAACTGGCCTTTCCAGCCCCCTTGCCTGAGAAGTTGGCAGCAATTGCTTGATAAAGCAATTATAATCAGACAGTTATTTTGGACTCTTGTCTCCCCACTCAGCAGTCATGGCTTTATAGTGTAGCTTTGCTCAAGGCAAGGTTGGGCCACGAGCCTCATGGCTGGCAATCTCTAAGTCAAACAGCTCTGCTAAGTTAAACAACTGCTAAGTTAAACAACTGCTCTATTTGGGGAGGCAGGAGGTGTCTTCTGCTGACTGCCTTTTATATATTCAGAATTGTTACTCAATTTCCAGTTGTCCTCCATATCCCTCCTCTTTTATCTTTATGTCTACACTCAAATCATATCATGTAAGTCCGATGTCCCACGCAACACGCAATAATTGTCTATTTAGAACACATACTTAAAACTTTCATTAGGTTTTTCTTTTCTATTCAGACATTCGTAATTAAATTTAGATATTACATGACATACCTAGTATTTTCTCTAAATTAAAATCCACTGGCAAAGACAGTACTGTCTGACAAGCAGCTGCAATGAATAAAACCAACAAAATTAGCTTGCAGCGACCTTTTACTAAACCTGTAAAAACAAAAATTCACTTTCAAATTGCATTGCAATTGAGCTATTTAAGTTACAGTTGCAATAAGGAAAAGTGTTAATTAAAGCTAGGATTCTGATTTGGCAACACTATATGCAGCACACTCAGGCCTAGAGATAAAAAAAACCAAGGGTTGTAACATAAAAGCCTCTAGAGAGACATTGTTAAATGAGGAGAGTTCTCTGAAGAAAGGAAGGATTCAAAAGGAAATGACAGAAAGATCACCAAAATACCCTGGGGAAAACCACTACCTATTTATCTAAAATGAAATAGTTTAAAAGATGTCTTAAGATTTCTGCTATTTATTTGGCAGAGAAAATAATCAAGATTGCCTAACTCAAAACAATCCAACACATTAAAGGTTTCTTGAAACTGTAATTTAGCCATAAACCTGAGGCTTATATTCACTTTTAATTCATAAAAAGTGCATACACTGAGTTGGAAAAAATGCACTCTACAGTCTACAGAGGAGTTCAGTTTTTACTTCTGAAAAAATATGGAAGAGTATAATAGAATCAAATTACTATGCGAAATGGATATTAAAATTAATGGTACCATACAAAATTATTTCTACAGGAATATTAACAAAAAAATAATTTCCTTTTGAAATTAAATAGACATTAAAAAATGGGTTATTTAGCTTCAGAAAAAGCCTGTAATTTCAGACATTGCCTTTTACCCACCATTGCTTTTCCCAGGCTGCAAAGTCAGCTGTCTTCCAATTGGAGAAATGTTATTTAGATCTATGGCTGTAAAAGAGATAAAAACTTAAATTTAAGTATGGATTGCATATAGAATTTTGAAATCTAGTAGCAGTAACTTAGAATATTTAATACAACTGACTAAAATTTTTGCATCAAAGTTTGGAAGAGATCAGAAAAGAGTACTGAAGAAAGGTTACCATTACAGCCGATTAAGAGAACTTCAGCACCTTTCTATTCAAACAAAGCTTAGTGAAGTAGCATCAACTTTGCCCAAATCTTTCTCTCCTGCTGCCTCCTTTACATTACAGAGATTTAAAACAAACCCAGTTTATGCTTACTCAAATAGGCTGTGTTCAAGTAAAACAGATTTCCAGAAAATCATGCAGTCTGGACTTGAAGACAAGGATGAAGAATCCACCCTTTTTATACAGCAAAGGAACACATTATACCATTTTCTTTCAGCACTCACTTTCCCAGGTCAGGATTGCGGCTTATGTTCTTTGTCCAAGAAATGATGATTGTACAACTGACAATTAAAGACACACCATCCACAAGCTGCATCTCCTTGATAATTTTTTTAACAGTTTAGCCTCTTCCAAATCTTGCAAAAACCCACTAACACTTATTTAAGAATTTGCTACTTGATCATTTCTCCAAAAGCTAGATAATTTTAGGTGGACACACAAAAGCAACTTACATTTAGTTGAATTAAGCTGAGAAACTTGCTTGCCTTCGTGTTCAGTCCAAGGAGAAGGAACTATGAGTCTTTTTGTGAAAAACTAGAGTAGAATAGAAAGAAACCATCTAAGCATTTTTAAAAATTGAAGACTCTCAAATTTAGATTAGTGCCCTAAACAAGAAAAATTTAAGTAATATCTTTTGCTACTCACAGATCTATATTTTAAGATTTTTAACTCTTCCTTCCCCCAAACCTATAGTTATGCCTTATACCCAAAACATATTTCATTACTTCAGGCCCAAAGAGGTTAAGGAAAAAACAATTTGATTTGAAGAAGATGCCATGTTCTTTACAACACATACTACCTCAGATCTTTCAAGTCTGTAGAGTGAGAATTGCACAAAAGTTTCATTTAACACTCACTGAAAATTTTGAATTGTCTCTACCATACTCCCTGCACAGTAGTTTAACATAATTCTTTTCAAATTTTCAGTTTGTTAAATTGTTGTATTTTAACAATTGAGGTATTTTACAGAAATGCTAGAGACACTGCAGTAACAGTAAAAGGAGTGGACAACCAAGGCTTTTTGGCAATATTATTACTGTATTTGGCTAAACAGGTTAGCAGTGAAACATTTATCGGTACTAGCACTTCAGTCTTTTTCTTTGAACCAGAAACTCTATCTGCTGTCGCAGCTGCATTCTAGAACACCCTGATGCTGAGGAGATGAACACTATTACATAGCTTCAAGAAATACATTGCAAATCCTGTTCTCACAAAAAAACCCAAGAGTTAAAGCAAATGAAAAAAAATCAACTTGAAACATCCAACTATTAAAGGCATAATTTTTATCAGAGACATGGTTTCAAGCTGTTCAGCTGCATAATCCATTAGCTTATGCCTCACAAAGAAGAAATATCCTTTTTAATGCAGATTTAGAACAACAGAGAATCTTAGCTGCAGATCAACTACATAGCACCTTTATGGAATCATAAAATATCTTTTTTGTTTATAGGGACAGAAACTGTTAATAGCATGATACAATATAAAAATGGTCAATAACACAGACTTTGGAAGAAATAGAAAATCACCAAGGTTCTGCTGTATTTTTAAAAATGCAATTAAAGAAACGAAGCTACCTAACACTAACAGTTACTGTAAACCCCAAAATAATCACTATTTTAACCTTAAATTAACTATTTGTAAGAGTTCTCTTACAGCTACATTCCCACCAGCCAAGCAACATGAAATCTGCTGCTTTGACCTACAGGCATATGAAAGAACATGGGAAGAAAAAGACCATGTGGATTCCATCTACAACAGCAAGGGGTGAGGATACAAAACTACTTTCTTACTGACCAGTAAAATATAATACATTTCTGGGTTTTGAAATCCTATAATAGATGTGGATCTTTTTTTGTAGGTATGTAGCTAAAACAAGTCAATATTTGAGAGCACAGAAAGTTTTATTACCTCCTCAATGGCTTTTTGCCTTCTGTCTTCTGTCTCCTTATCAATTCTATGTAACAAATGAAAAACAACTCAATTATCAAAGCCATCACATAATTAGAAAAAAAAGTCCAACTATGTAATCTTTTACAGATGCTTAAGAGAAATATTATAAAGGAAATTGCACTGAACCGTAAATCTTGTGTTTTTACTGTAATGTGCAATAATTTTATACTATAAATTTAGAAATATAAATGCACTTCTCAGTTCATTTGAAAAAGATCAGTACCATTTACGAGTACAGATTTGCAAATCTTCTATTTACTCCTTGTACCAGCAAGTATTTTTATCTGAATAAAAAATCAATCATAATTGATCTTCCAAAATAATCCATTTAGTTATGTTGAACCTGACATATGAACAGATTTTACTATTAAAGTTGCCATGAGATTAGACTTTCAAAGAATCTCACTATAAGATCAAGCAGAATAAAGAAACCTGAGCTGTAAGGAACAAAAGGTCAACAGAAGATACTCATGGAATGTTTGCATACTTAAATTCCTGACACAGCCCACTTTCCCAACACAGGGATCCCCCTTTCAAATAGTCAGTCTGCCATATTTTCTTCAGTTCAGGATGCAATATCATATTTCAGTTTGAATCAATTAACACGTTCCCTTATGCAGCTTTTAAGCTTTTTTTTTTTTTTAAATGTTGTAGTTACTTCAGCCATCTTCAAATGATGTGTGAGGTTCGACATTTATACTCCCTTTAACGGTCACCTGCAAGTCCCACTTTCAGTTACTTCTATGTAGTTCATAAGTTTAAAAAAAAAAATTACAATTAATATTCATCATTATCTTAGCTGAAGCACAAAATACTTTAATGCATAATTAGTATACCTGAGTCACCCTGGAATAATTTTAGAAATCAATCACATAACAGACATAATTAGCTACACAAGCACATGTAGATGTATCTATACATACATAAGCTTCCCCTCACAGCCTTCTTTCTTTGATGGTAATCATACTTTGAATAGATCTGCAATACTTGGACATGCCATCTTAATTATGTCTGCCTAGATGATGCTAAAGTGACAGTTCTGTGCAAGTGTCTTCATAAAATTCAATTATTGTACCAAAAAAAAAAGCATACAATCATCATATATTTATTCATAGTAGACCATGAGTATCAAGCATCTCTACAAGCCAGATTCCAAAGGAGAAACAGGGGAAGTGGGAAAACAGCTGCCACTAAAAGTGCTAGCTAGTGCAGAAGAGGATGTTTTTTCTTTAGTGCCTAACTCCAGGAAAAAAACAAAGTGAAAATGTCATACATATTTAGCAAGAATAAGAACAAGCCAGTCTTACATGCAGCTTCAAGCAACCGAGTACTTGCAACTGTGACACAGTATGCAAGGTGCAATACAGATATTTTTATACTTTACATATAATAGCATAGCATCCATTTTACAAACATTCAATTTCTACCAGCAGAAATAAAAAAGGAAGAGGAAAGTTTATGGACAACACTGCGTCACGTTAGCAAAACGCAGCTCTGCTCAATTACCGACAGACTTCCTATTTGTCATTAACACAGTCCTCCAGAAAGAAGTTCTAATCATTTTATAAGCAGTGCAATAAATACACAGTACATAGATGATGCCCAGTTTATGGAAACAGTAATACTGCACAAAATTAAGTCTACACGTGATACATGCTTAGACTTCACAAAGCACTCATGAGGTTTTACACTATGCTGCTACCCAAACTGTTTTCACTACATAGTGGAGAATTAACAGTTTGAAATATTTATACACCAAATTTCTTATGCTTGTGGGTCTTTGCAACTAATTGAGAAAATTACTTGTTAATAAGTATTACTAAAATGGAGTATATAGTTTGTGTAACATTATGCACGGGCTCTAACAACTTCAGGAACTTCTAGCATCAAGAGCTGTATTTATGACACTTTAGTATCTACAAAGCAGTATTTTGAAATGCCAATTAAAATTAGTTGCCATAAAAAAATCTTAGACAAATGAAAAAATATATATATATATGCATTTAACCATGTACAGTTTACAGTCACCAGAAATAACTACCTCAGTCTCTACTACACTGGAACAAGAATGGACACAACAAATCTACACATAGACAAATTAGCCTCTTTCTAGTCATATCAGGTGATTTTTAAAGAATAAAAATAAACAGAGTGGGTATGAAACAGTGGGACAGACTGAAAGGACCCACTGTGCATGTTTACATACATAGGCCATGGCACTGATCATCATTGGGATTGTCACCCAAGCCATCTAAATTAAAGCTAGTGTGTGTGTGTTCTAATAGGCTTCCAGAAACAATGTAATCGACTCCCTGAAAAACATAAGGCTTAAGGCTTTTTAACATATAAAAAGCATTAAAGTCTGAAACCTACTGGCTGCTAGAGGAAGGGCAGAAAACAACAAGATGTTAAGAAAAATATTATCAACATTAAGACAAGGTGATTCACAGATACAGCTGAGAACAGTTAAATTCTTCCTACATCTCTGCTGTAGTAAGAAATTAATATTCCTTCTTAGACCACTTCCTGTTCAAAAAGAGAGATGTAGGTACAGTGAGACAGTAGGAACAATAGGTCTAATATTGAGAGGCCTCTTGCCCTAACCAGCCCTCTGTGTTTCATTCCACTAATAAGACTTGAAAGTCCTATAGGCATAAACAGGATGAAGGATTGTTTT
Source organism: Grus americana (assembly GCF_028858705.1). NCBI lineage: Eukaryota > Metazoa > Chordata > Aves > Gruiformes > Gruidae > Grus > Grus americana. The sequence goes on from NC_072852.1 coordinate 174,871,667, forward strand.
ATTATTCTATTACTGAGGTGCTTCAGGCCATGAGGTGCAATTCTTTGTGCAAGTTCACAGCTGAGAAATGTACAGGACTGTTCACAGGATTCACCACTTGGGGCCTTCCCTTGGCATGTTGTTCTGTACTATTAGTAAGACTATCCCTCAAGGCGAGCTGTGAGTACCAAGCCTGTTTTACTTACTCATTTGTTCTCCCCATGGAAGTTATTTTCAGAGAAAGGAAAAAAGTTGAGATCAAGATCCCCAAATTATTTCAAGTAACTAGCAATCTCCTCCTCCTCAAAGATGGCAAGCTTATTGGTCTTCCCTCCTTCACACTAAGTCCAATCCATACCTTTCAAAGGGGCTACTGATTTACCTAGCTAGCTTTCCCAGCTCTACCCTTCTGCAGGAGTCCCAGAGACCAAAGACTTACACTTCATAGGTCTCAGTATAGAACACTCTAAGATGAATTGTGTTGTGACAAGGAGCAGCAGAGGTAGGTTGGTAACAATCATTAACAAGACATTTTCTTGCTTCTGTTGACCACTTTTACCTGGCTGTCTTCCAAACTGCAGAGTGGATCAGCAGTTCTTAACATTAAAAAAGAGTGAGACAGAGGCAGCCTCATCTAAATATTATCTCCACATCAGGGACACATAAAAATCTATGTTAAAAGATTTGAATAAGAAGTCTTTAATGCTGTGTTGAAATGTCAATAAAGCAAAAGAACAGTGTTCTAGTATTCAAGCTAAGTTAACTGCATAAAAACAGATGGTAAGTTACCTAGCATGACTCAAATACATTGCTTGGCGTCGAACATCTTCCGAGTCAATTTCCACAGGATTTATTAGAGCAAGCTGATCAATAGACCATCTAAATTTTCCTGGTGTCTAAAAAAAGAAATGGACATCTTAAAGCTTGCTAGTCTAAAAAGATAAAACTGCAGGACAAATCTCAATGGAACAACACAATCATAACTTCCATATAGTTTCTGTCAAAGACAATCAAAAGAGTTTCTATTTAAGTCATCTACTTAAAAAAAAATGAGTAAGTCAAGCAGGCTTCTTTATCCTGGTAGTGGTATAACAATGATTTACAAGATAATATAAAGTGGAAGGTTATAGCTAATATTTATAAAATGAGGTGCCAATTTCTTCTCAATTTCTGAGGACAGATCTACTAAAGATATAGAACTTGGGATAACATTTAGTTGCCTCTAGATTGCCATAATCAAAATTATGGTTCCATGAAAACCCAGTGTCTGTATCTAACCCAAGTTATCCAAGTAACAGAGCAGCCTTCCTCTCACCTCACGTTTCCAAGATGACTTAGGAGTTGCAGCGTCACACACATCACGCAAAGTCTCACTCATAAAGCCATGCACACTTCACAACAAAACCCAATCCAGAAATAAAGCAGCTTCACCCCTTTATTTAACACTTAATTACAAAATATTGTTCAAATACCTATTTGAAAAATACAAGGGCAATTAAGTTTTACTTGCATCCAACCAGCTTAGCATGTAAGTAGGAACTGGTTTTGTTTCACTTTAAGTAGGACAAGAGCACTGCATCCAACAACTGTCCTTTATCTACTTTCAACTGGTTTTGCCACTTAGCGAGTTTATGCTAATCTAGTGATACACCTAATATCTAAAGAAAAAAAACACAATGGGAAGATAGGAAGACTAAGTGTCAATATTAGCATTAAAAGCAGCATACTCCTGTAAGCCACCAGGATTCTTTGGTTTAGTGTATAAAGTACACTAAATAAAATATACTTTTTAATGCATTTCAAAATATTAGCACTACATCTGTATAGTTATACAACCAAAGACTAGATCTTACAGATGAGGATTTCGTTGATTTAAAGACTGAAGGACTGGAGACAATCTGCTCCTGAAGAGTATAATAATCACTGGGACTTTCAAAAGGATTCAAGATTGTGACTCGTCCTGGAGTTTCTGGTGTTATCTGCATTTTTGCTTCTTTTGCATCACCCATAACACTGAGCTATACCTAGAAAAGAGAGGACAAGAAAAATGGAGGGGAAAAAAGGAAAATTATAATTTTGACTTTTTAGGATCACCTTGAAGGTTTTGAGGGGAGATGATTAATCATTTTTAAGGAACCAGAAACATTTAGAAGACTAACAAAAACGAAATTAGTCAATTAAAAACCAACCAAACAAAACCACCAGAAGAAACAACACTGCGATGAAGCCAAATACACTCCTGGAGGGCAGCTCACACACCGAACGCTGGCACTCAGGAGCTTCAGAAATAAGAGGTATCGAAGGGACCATCTCCCCGGGAGCCCCTCAGTGCCAGCGAGCCCTGCGTTACCCACAAGTCAAGCAGCAAGCACAGCGGGGTACGGAGAGCCACAGCCACAACGGCGAGAGGGGGCTGCCAGCAAGCCTGCCTCGTCCACACCGGACAACTCCAGAACCTTCTGGTTGCAGGCAATTAACCCCGGGCGGCGGGAAGCAGCCATACCGGCCGCTGGGGAGACCACCGGTGCTGCCCGGCCGGCCGGCCCAGCCGTGGAGGCAATAACGCCCTCAGAAAGGTCTCGCTTCGCTGGGGCGCTACACCACCCCCCCCAACCCTCCCAACGGGCTGAGGCCAGCCCTAGTCCCCGAGGGGCTCCGGGAAGCGCCACCGCTCCCTCCCACACTGGATGGGGGGGGAAGAGAGGCCGGCGGGTCTGGTGTCCCCCCATCAGGCCGTGCCCCAGCGGCTCCCTCACCACAGCGGCTCCCTCTCACAGGGCGAGGAGAACAGGAGATGCGGCGCTCGGCCCCCCTGAGAACAGCCCCCTGCTCCCCCTGGACAGTGTCACTGAGCCTCGCCCCGAGCCGTTCTCCTCGGCCCCGAGCGGCTGATGGGAGGCCGAGACCCAGGCCACAGCTACCTGCCGCCGTTACCAGGCCGCCGGGACACGGCTGCGCCCGCTCATGCTCACCCAGATCACAACTCCCGCCCCCGCCGCGCCGGGCGGCTCTTTAGGTAGCCCCGCCCCCTATCGGACTCTGCCCAATCATGACGCGCATTCTCCGCTGCCAGACCAATAGCAGGCTTCCTTCCCTCTCGAACAGGCCAATCACCAGAGGAGCCGCTACACAAATTCGAAAGAAATCCCGCCCCTTTCCTCGCTGTTCTGAAGCGAACTGGTTCCGTTCGGGGCGTCACGTGGGGCGGGAGTATTTGAAAGCCGTTAGTGCGGTGTGGCGCTTGTTCCGCTTCCGGGTGGGAGGTGAGGGCGGCGCGGGGTCGCCATGGCGAGTAACGCCGCCAGCCTCAACGCGGTGCGGGAGACGATGGATGGTGCGTGGCACAGCCGGTGCCTGGGGGAGGTGGGGGCACTCCGTGCTGGAGGTGGCAGCCAGGGCTCCGCTCCCGCCGCGCCGGCAGCCCCGGCTCGGCCTCTGCGAGCGGGTCTCGCCCCAGCGCTGCGGGGCCTAGAGCTGGCTCTTAATGAACACAAGCGCCTCTCCTATGAAGAGGGTCGCGGTGTGCGGTCGCTTAAGGATTTAGCGCATAGCGATTTCTTTTTATGTTATGCATAATGCCTGAAACGCTTTTAAATACGTGTGTAGTGCTAGTATCTCTGGAGCTCGTATGACTTTTTAAATTAGCTGTTAAGCACTTAATATAATGGGGTTATCTGCAAATGTATATATCATTAGCTGTTCTTTATTCATTATTTGAAATAGTTAATGTTACTTGGCTCTGTGCATCTTGGGTTTAAACTGGAAATGTCATAGTGAGGGACTAGAGACTGGGGAGAATGTTTGGAGGGGTATTGCTTTGAGTGTGTTATTTTCTCAAGATTTTCCCTTGTATTATAGTTATGGCTGTTGTTACATAACGATTCCTTAGTGAATCATACAATGGTTAGGGTTGGAAGGGACCTCAAAGATCATCTAGTTCCAACCCCCCTGCCATGGGCAGGGACACCCTCCACTAGACCACGTTGTCCAAAGGCCCATCTAACCTGGCCTTGAACACTTCCAGGGAGGGGGCATCCACAGCTTCTCTGGGCAACCTGTTCCAGTGCCTCACCACCCTCACAGGGAAGAATTTCTTCCTGACATCTAATCTAAATCTACCGTCTTTTAGTTTAAACCCATTCCCCCTTGTCCTATCATGACATACTCATGTAAACAGTCCCTCTCCATCTTTCCTGTAGGTCCCCTTCAGGTACTGGAAGGCCGCAATTAGGTCTCCCTGGAGCCTTCTCTTCCCCAGGCTGAACAACCCCAACTCTCTCAGCCTGTCCTCACAGGAGAGGTGCTCCAGCCCTCTGATCAGCTTCGTAGCCCTCTGGACTCACTCCAGCAGGTCTGTGTCCTTCTTATGTTGGGGCCCCCAGAGCTGGGCGCAGTACTCCAGGTGGGGTCTCACAAGAGCAGAGTAGAGGGGCAGGATCACCTCCCTCGACCTGCTGGTCACACCTCTTTTGATGCAGCCCAGGACACAGTTGGCTTTCTGGGCTGCAAGCGCACACTGCTGGCTTGTGTTGAGCTTTTCATCAATCAATACCCCCAAGCCCTTCTCCTCAGGGCTGCTCTCAATCCAAGATCTTCGAGTCAAACTTCAGCTGCTGACCTGCTGCTGGAGGCAAGGCAGGACTAGTGAGATTATTATGGCTGCTCTGATGCTGCAAGAGGATAAGGCCATTCTGTGCAGATGGCAAGAGATTTGTTTACGAAGGACAGTGATGCTGCGTTCTTATAACTGTACTTGACAGCCTTTTTCCACTTCTGCAGGACTTATTTTAGATGGGAGGGAGGATAGGTGGATTTAAAGACAAAGTAAGGGTTTTGAGAACTGCTATGGAAAGTATACTAGCCTTCAGATTTAGGAGCCCAGGCTTCCTGTGTCACAATGTGTATATATTATTTAGGGTAGACATTCATAATTTAATTTCTTCCTGAGGTCAGGTGTTTTGAGAAGAAAACAAATTTCCATTAATGTAAAAATACACTTGACCTTTAAAGATTTACTTAGAGAATATTAGATGTACTCTCACATTTGAACTTCTTCTACACTTAATAAATAAACTGGTTTGGTTTTTTTACTGTTCAAAATAACATTAATATTTTGAAATTTCTGTTATAAGAATATTTATTTAAAGTGCTTTGGTGAAGTAAATGAAAATGTAAAGCGCTATGATAGCTATGCCCATGTAATTAGATTTTTCTTGCTGAGGGCCCATCATGATAAGTAGAAAAAATATTTGTAGGATATATTTTTTTAGACCTTTGTAAATAGCACGTGAAATCTGTGTTGTGTCTTAACTTACTGCATAAAAAATAGGCATCTAATGGAAGTAAATGGGTTGGTATTTAAAAAGTGTTCCTTTACATCTTTAGTAGTTCAGACAGGTAAAATCCTTAATCTAGGAGTTGGATATAAATATTTAGCAGCTGTTCTCCGCAGAATTATTGTTAAGAGCTCAGATTTTTTGTGAAGAAACTGTTACATTTATCTGCCAAAGATGCTGCCTCAACACCTGAAGATAGTTTCTATTAGAAATTAGTGACTGCAGCTCTTGCTGACATAGGAAATTGGAACTTATCTTTAGATTTACTGCTCTGCCTTCAAATATATCACATGCTTTATGACTTTTCTGATAAACTTTAAATGCTTAAAGTAAGAATTGTTTTATTTCTGGGAAGCTGTCAGACTTTCATAGTCAGTTCTGTAGCTCTTAATGTTCAATGGCATTTTATTGCAAATGCATCAATCTGTTGCTTTATCTGGCTGTTGAAGATGCTTTCGTGTGGACAGGGTGCACATGTGTGATGTGTTTGGAACAGTTTGCTTTCAAGCTAGTGGGAACAGAAAGCCTTGTTGTGGAGAAGGAAGCTTTCCTTGTGGCTTGTAGCTAGGGCTTTGGAATGACAAACTGTTTTCATGTCTCAGTTGTGCTTATTCTTAACCTAACCTACCTGTGTGGGCTTCAAGAATATTATCACAGTTGGAGGTTTTTTTTCATAGTATCTGATGTTTCCCTGTGACTTTAGTGGAAATGACTGGATGCATTAGGTCTTAAATGTCGTGGCCTAGGTAGGTGTAACTAAGGCTGTACTGCAGAATGTCTTTAGTATACTGCAGTAGAATATTTTCATAGCTGTCAAGTGGACAGTAGTCACTTGCATGCTGTTTACAAGAATCAAAGAAAAGGAGCCTTCCAGGGAAGGTTTGGAAGGAGAGAGAGATATCTTTGTTTCTGCACAAAGCTGACTAGAATCTTCTCCAAAATGTTTCATACTCACGTGCAGTGCTGCTCTCGAGTCAGGTCGTGTAAAAATCAAATAGTATTGCTTATCCTTAAACCAGCATTAACTTTAGACCTAAAGCCAGGTTTAGCTATGGAAGGAGGTGGATAGAAAACTCATTACATCCTCTGTAAAAGCTTTAAGAGTGTGCTTGCAGGTCTCTTTAGCAGGACTTTATCAGTATCCGGAGTTCAAAAGCACATATTATTCTTATAGCCTACCTTTTACATAATTGACAAGCATGTTAATTATTGAATTCTTAACTTTTTTCAAAATCCATTATCTAGTATTAAGTTTGCTGAACCAGAAAAGTGTGCTATTTATGTTAGAAGCTGTGGCTTCCAGCTTATGCTGAAAAGCTGAGCATGAGTGCTGTTGTTGAGCTTCATACTGCAGAAGCTTTCCACAACTGTTCACAGCTCCTACTGTAGAAACTAAATGTTGATGAATAACACTTTTCAATCATTGAAATTTCATAGTCTGTAGGGACTGAAGTGCTTCTGTGTTTTTCTGTTGCAGTTCTGTTTGAGATTTCAAGAATATTGAACACTGGTTTGGATATGGAGACGTTGTCTATTTGTGTGAGGCTTTGTGAACAGGGGATAAATCCAGAAGCATTATCATCTGTTATTAAAGAACTGCGTAAGGCTACAGAAGCTCTAAAGGTAATGCTTTTGCTTAAAAAGCTTATAGTTTTGTTTTTAAGAATCAGATCTACATTCAACTTGCTACATTTCAATTTATAAATTGTACTTTAAGATATGATTGATTTTTAAATCAAGGAAATGAACTGTTCCATGGCAAAGGCAATGAATACAACTGAATGTAACATGAAGCAGGAATTGGTATGAATAAAATCTTTTCAGAAATAATTAGATTAACTCTTTTGAAGAAAAAAAAAAATGAAGCCAAACACCAACAACCAAAACCCATAGATTTTTATTCTGGGCATTTGTAGCCACCATTTGCCCCCTTAGCTGCATCATATCACAAATAGATTGCTAATTTCTCATTTAACCCATATTATGTCATTTCTACAACCTCAGGCCTAATGGTATGCAGCAGTACTTATAAACAGGTACATGCAGCTTGCTAATGTAATCTTCACATATCACTTTTACCAGATTAACCTATGCTTTGAATCTCTCCAGAGAGAAACAAGAGGGGATTTCATGGTGTGTGTGTATATATTGGGCTTTTCATAATTAGCATTTACCTGTTTAGCTAGCAGAGAGGGCAACTGTGGTTTAAAAAAAAATCCTTATTTGCCTTTTAAAGGATTTTCATTCTTTACTATCTGGCTAAACATGATTTCTTTTCCACTGTATCTTATATTTGTTTATTTCTGAGGAGTGGAGGGGAAACCTATATCTAGCCGGCCTATCTCTGTTCTGAAAGACTGTATTCTGATTCGTATAAAATTCAACTTCACATTTTTACTAGATGGATGCTAGTCAGGGCTACTTTTCACTGGTTTTCAAATTTTTTACTTCATTTTTAACTGAACATTATTCTATGCTCATACATATTTTCTATTTGTGTGCATATGTATATGTTTAACTATGTGTATATAAGCAATTGAGGGCTGGTTTACTTCTTCCTTTTCTTTTACTGGTTTATCATTCCTGTTGCTATCCTTTGCCTGTTCCTCCCATAACTGGCATAAAATTAAGCAATGTCAGTCTCCAACAACTGGACCTTGATGGCTGGGTTGAGTTATTCAGTAATAAAAATCCTGATGATGATACTAATCAAATAATTGGCAGTGTGATTTATGCAGTTATGATTAGTGTCATTCTTCTAAGTTTTGTGTTAATTTACCTGTATGAGTTGGAGTAATAATTACTAGAAATTGTATAAAGAAGTAAACTCCAAAGGGGAAAAAACACCACATGTATTTGGGCACTTTTTTGAAAGTATTAGGGTAAAATGTACAAGATACAGGCTGCTCAGATACGGGATATACAATTTAACACAAGCGAACAGTAATGGCTATGTTAATAAAGGATAATGGAAGTTGACAGCATCATTTTTCAAAAAACAGAATTATTCATTAGAGAACAACACTACATATCTTATAATTTTAATAAGTAGCTTATTTTTAGACTTTTAAGTTCTCTAGGTAAATTAAAATGGTTACAAGAGAATATTAATCTGCATCATGTCTACTTTTGGTATCTTGCAGTAAATGTTTTTTTCTGTTTATAGGCTGCTGAAAATATGACAGGCTGACATAGGAGAAGATTTCTATATGAGAAGAATGCCAAGTTAAAGTTCACAGAGACTTTGAAGATTGCCACTGTTCAGGAAAAAAGTGAAATAAGTATGTGTGTGAAGGTTTCAGAATATTTCTGTAATCTTCATGAAAAGGATGATGTCTAGAATAGCTTTGAAAAGATTTTTTTTAATAAGTTCACTAATAATCTCATTCCTTGGTATTTTTGTGAACTATTTGTGAATGTAGTGCAATTGCTTTTCTTTGGCATCCAGTATTTTTTAAATCATGTGAGATACTACACACTTGCTGAACTTCCTAGTGTGTAGCAACAAATATTGCTATAATGAGTATAGCTTGTTAATGCATCGTTTAGAAGTGCTAAAATATCCTGGTTTTTTATCTCTTGCTTTGATGAAAAACTACATGTACAATTTTAATTTTGCTTTATGGACCAGATAGGAATGAAGCCCATCCTGACTTTATATTAATTAGAGTAAGGGTAGTGACTTAAGTCTCAATCTGAAAGTAAGAAATAAAGCCCTTTTGATAATGTAGGTAATGAATTGTTCTTTTGATTCAAATTGCTGGAAGAAGGTGGTTTTTAACTTGGATAACAAAAGAACTTCAGTTATCTATGCAGAAATGTGTGTAAACTTAAATTCTAGATTACATGGAATATTTTATGGAGTTCAGATGCTACATTTGTTGTGATTACTAGACCTAAAAATATTAAGGCTCTATTGTTACTGCCTTAGTCAAAACATATGAGAGAAGCATCAGATTTGGTTAATGGGAATCAATGAGTCTTAAACAGTTATTTGGCATAGGAAATTATTCTCACTCAGCGCTAGGAGTCTTCACTGATGCCAGAACAAAGTGTTTATAGTATATACAGTAAACTGTTTATCATGTTACTTTCCAGTAGATATCCTTGCATCCAGGAATTCTACTTCATAAGAAAATGTTTTCTTGTTTATTCTTCATCTGCTGCTGTTGAAGCTTTTTTGATTATGTTTTTTATTAGCATGGTTCCAAGGTGTAGTGTTAATGGTACCTAAAGTAACCTCCAAGGTTAGTAGGGTGGAGCACATTTGCAAAATGAACCAAGCCAAACATTATATTTGTGCAGAGAAGAAAGGTCTTTCTACTTTAAGAGTTTACATCATATGCACTCTAGGTCATAGCTCTACAAAAAAGGATCAAGGAGGCTAAATACTTCATGTTGCTGGCAGAGAGAACAGAAAAATATTTATACTGCACTGAATCACTTACCATTAATTCCAGTTAGCCTGGCCAAAAAGTCATTCCTGGAGGATGCTGTGAAGACTTCTGGATAACTAAGCTGGGAGACTTTTAAGTGGTATCACTTTACTCATGAACACTTTAAATCCTTTGTAAATTGGTGTTGTAACTTCAGATTTATAACTTCTGAATACTGGGGGGTTTTTTGAAAACATTAAGGTGTCCCTAGGATGAAAAGATAGCAACAATGAAATTTATCCTAGGAAGTCTGAGAAGTCAGTAAAAACATCATGAAAACACTAGGTCAGATCAACACAAATTAGCAATTAGCTCTTTTACTTAATTTTATCTAGACTCAGTGCTACATGTCAAAAGTGAGAAAAGACTGGGGAGCATTCTTCCTGTTTTCAGGAGTCAAATCTAAGTCTGTGAGTTCTCAAGTTTTCTGTAAACTGTAGCTAATGTGCCCAAAATAATTAGGAAATCATATTAGAGTGCATGTTTCTGCTGGTGCTTTTCTTTTTCCTCCACTGTCAGATCTTTGGGCAATAAAGGACTTCCCTTGAATCACTTTGCATTTCTGTATTTCCAGAGTGTTTTCTAACTTACTGGTTATTCTGTGTCATTGAAATGCTTAAAACCAGCTTGCAAATGCAATATGAGAACAATTTATATGTAACTCTTGATCTGACCAGTAAGTTGCACCTACCATTTTACCATCAGTAAGCTTACTGGTTTTTATGCACATAGACATTTGCTGGTAGACCATTTGTCCTGCAGAATTATAGAAGCAGGGAATGTTTTTGGTATTCAAAACGCCAATTTGATGTATGTAAAATTAAAAATGCATAATTTTCACTATTACATGGAACAAATGGTAGCATTGTTTATACTTAATAGTTCATATTTACAAAATGAAATGCAAAGTTTAAGGTTGAATGTTTAACATATTGGGCTGAAAGCAAAGAGGACATGTTTCTTAAAACTGGCAGATCCGTGGTTACCTAGAAAGCCTATATGATTTTCTTCAGTGTACTTGGCAAAGTTTCTTTTAAAGTACTGCGTGGAACATATGTGCTTAGGAATTGGAATAACAGCTCCTGGTCACTTTTGATTTGGGGTACCATCCAGGACAAATACAAGAAATATGTTTTCTTCTCCCTGGTGAGGGAAAAAAAAAAAGGAAAATCCCTCTAGTAGGAAGTTTCACGCTGGAAATATTTCTGTGCTGTAAAATAGAAGTCTATGACTTCATTAGCATCCCCACTGTGTGAACATGAGGGTGCAGACTTAGCCTGGGTGGCTGAGAAGCCATGCCTGTGTTTGTAACATACAATCTTCTACTACATTTAACTGTAAGAAGCCAGGCAAACAGCACGTGCTCTTCCTCTGGCCTCCTTACGTGCTCTTGGAACTCTCAAAAAGATAAACATAGGAATAGCTATACAGGTTCTGACCAAAAGGTTTTTCTAACACAATAGCCTCTTCTGTAGTAAAAAGCAGATGCCTGAGGAAGGATAAGAACAATGCAAGCACTTCTGGTTCTTTTCCTTCTGTGTTCTCCTAGCTTCCAAGTGTCTTCTATTCCAGGCTTTCCTGAACATCATATGGTTTGTCTATTTAGTAATCCCCAATGCTGCTTTTTTCCAGTACTTGTCCAGTTTCCCTTGGACTACATACACTTCCTGAATAACAGCAGCCTTTATCAGTCGATGTCAGTTGCATAAAGAGTTGCTGCTACTTGTTTATTTTTAACCTGATTTTTAGTAGCTTAATTTAATGTCCCCTGCACAGTAAACCTTTACCTATCATGCTTGTGCCAGTCATGATTCTGCAGATGTATAACAACACATTCACCTTTACATTTCCTATTTGCTAAACTGAAGTGTGTTAACATATTCCTTGGCTGACTAAAGGCATAGAATAGTTTCTATATTTATTGTCCTTTGAAATTGTTCTGAGTCTTACATATTTTCTGAGAAGGGAACTAAAACTGCATGCAGCATTAGCCATGTGGCTGAATACTGGACTGCTTACTTTCTTGCTCTTTATTCCCTTCCTAGTAATTTGTAATACTTGCTTTTTTAATTTGAACTGAGCACTGAGCTGTTTTCAATAATCTGTTGTAACTGCAGGTTCTCACTCTGAAATGGTAATGATAAGCTCAGAGGCTATTGTCTCATATGTGAAACTCTTGCGGTTTATCTCCATGTGTATCATTATTTCTGTGCTGAATTGCATCTGCTGTATTATTTCCTAATCAGTCTTACATGTCTTTCTGCAGTTCTTCAGTTTGCCAGCAATCTTACTACCCTCACTAACATTATCATTGGCAAATTTTGTCACTGTCCTTTTTTTGAGGCTAATTATGAATAGGTCAAGCAGCATATGACCTAGCAAAGACTCTGCAGAGTGCCACTACTGACCGATGGCAGGAACTGACTGTTTATTCACATTCCTTTTCAGTGATTGTAAATAAAATGCAGTCCTGTCTCCCACTTACTTTCTCATTCTTACACTGAGTATCTTTAGTGTCACATATAGCACAGCTGTGGAGAGCTTAAGTACGATCATTAATCTAGTCCTGCAGAGAGCGTGGCATTCTAGATAAATGCCAGGGATCCTGAAAGTTGTAATAGTATAATTACATTTTAGAAATATAAGCTTAAGTAAGAAAATAACTTTACAGGAGATTGTGGAGTATTAGAACAAAAAGACAAACATATGATCCTGAAGTCTCAGTCTTAACATCAGGTAGTTTTTATTTCTTAGGCAATTGTATTAATCAAAGTCTGTTAACAAAGAGACAAAAAAATAAATAGTGGATGATGAGCTGTCCAAGACACTCAACCTAATAGAACTGTACCCATGAAAACTGCATGTATATTTGTCAGCCAATGTTCTTTTCCACCTGCTGGTTTCCAGCTGAGCAAATACTGGTTCAACCCTAGATTTGCTTTTTAATTCAATCAACTAGTTCCCTCTGAGATGAACTTGAATGCTGTTGTGGGCATGCTTTACTGCAAGGACTGGTCTCAGCAGGCTGCACCAGGTTGGGTTCTTCCACGTTCTTCCCCAACACTTCACCTTCAAACACTCCCATTTACTTTTTCATGCTTATAGTTTTGTGCTATAGAAACTCTGCAGCCCTGATTATTTGAATATACTTTAAATTAAAAGAAAAAGTACAAAAAAATGACAATAACCTAAGAATCAGCAGTGACTTATGACAAATGCTGTGTAGTATGGCTGTAGGCAACCTGCTGTTAAGGGATCTAATGCTGAACAGTGGGGCTTTAACATTACTGTGCATGATCTGAGCTAGGGACTTAGGCATGTCTTTAGTAGTGGAGATTCAACTCTTTGAACCACTAATAGTACTTTTTAATTAAAGATTTGGAATACAGAATTCCAAAGAATGAAAGGTGTGCCAAAGTAATTTCAACCTTTAAAAGAGCAAGGGTGATAACAAAGAATTGGAGACAAGTCACCTAGCATCAGGAGTGAAGCAGTGAACTTGGGATTTTTTCAGCAACGAATGAAAGACAAAACGTATTGAGTTCCATTTGAACATTGTTTGGTGGAAATGTCAGTGGGCTATTTATTTTTATTATACATGGTTTTACATGCGAGATGTTGATATAGTGTACTTCAGTTTATGTAGGATAATTTTCACTTAAAGCACACCGTTGGCATCATTCTGTAAAAATACAAATGTACTGTGTTGGTACCTGTTTTGCTGTCTTGTTACCTTGGGAGTGAGATTTGAAAAAAAAAACCAACCCACTTTAAAAATGTAAAACCCAAAATCTCTGTTCTTGAAAAATGGTAAAATGAGAAGGATTGTTGAAGTATCATAAACAGCTACTTACTGTGAGGATTTTGTTGTGAAGTTGTAGGAAGAGTTCCTGTTAGATACAGAAAATAGGTTTATTAAGTAGAAATAATGAAGTAAAACCATAGTGCTGTCCGATTACTTTGAGAAAGTTGTAGAGACACAAGGATAACTTAAATGAAAGCCATAAAACTTTAGGGACTAGAGAACAAGCCTGATGAGGTCTGGAAGAACTTGGGAGTGTGCAGGTTCTCAAAGAGAACTTGAGGTGTAATGGCCATGGGTATGCCCTTAACGTGGAAGGAGGTCTTGTGGCTACAGCTTTTTAACCTGACAGAGAAAACATACCAGATCCAGTAGCTGATATTAGACAAATCATACCTTAAAAATAAGGTGCAGCTTCCCAGGAGTGAAGGTAAGTAAACTTTGACATGGCGTGTTAAGGAAATGGCAAGCTGGCTACGGCTTGATGTTGTTAAAGTGAAATTGAGAGTGCTTCTACAAGACATGATTGAATCCAGTTTCTAGGGAAAAACCTACAATACCGCTCTGCAGGGTGTCGGGCACGCTGGCTGTAGCATTTCCTTCTGACTGTAGTCCATGAAGGGCAGTGTAAAACAGCTCTAAGTAAAAGCCTGAAGAAAATTAGGAGTATTTAGGATGAATATCAGTGATGTTTCTGTCAGTAAGATAAATGGAGGCCTGGTTTTCGAGACATTAAAACTTTACCTGATTAAAAAAACCAAACCACCAAATAACACAACTATTAATTATCTGAACTGGGAATCTGGAATATATTGAGTCTAGGCACTTTTATTGTCACTTTATAAATATTCCTATTTTCTCACCTCTGATTCTTACACGTATGGAGAGGCCAGCTCATGAAAATGGATCTCTGAAAAAGCTCAATGGTGTCATTACGTGGGCGAGTGGGAGTTCAAGGCTCAAATGTAGCTTTCAGCGAAGGAGATGGAAAATGCGGGAGGGGAGGAGGCGACGGCGTTTGGCCGTGCTGTGGGGGCCCAGGGGAGCAGCCGGGAGGACTTTATTTTGTTTGTATACCAGATCCAAAATTGGTATGTTTGAAGATACCAACAGGTAAGAGTTAACCTTCCTATTTAATGGGCAGGAGATACAGGAGAGAGAGTAGGGTTAATAGTTGGCCATACTGCCCTACTCCCCACCCGCAGGCTCAATCCCAACAGACTTTTGTATCAGGTGGGATGGTTTGTTAACCACTGCCAGCAATGCTGAAGCTGTGCCAGGGTCCTGCACCAGCCGGGGGCTCCCTGAGGGTGGTGGGGCCCCCTGAGGTCCATCAGGGCAGGCAGGGCTTGGTAGCCCGGGACGGTCCTACCACCCCGGCCAGGAAGATGTGGCCAGGCCCAGTGAGGAACCGGCGCCAGATGCAAGCCTGGAGTGGCCATGCTAAAACGTTTTGGACTGTTCTAGTGGGTTTTTGGCCTTGAAGCTGGCAGTGGTAAGACAATGAGGCCGCTGACCCCCTCTGCCATCACTGCCCATTGGCGCAGCTTGTGAGGACGCTATGTGAAGGAGCTGAGTCGTCAGCCGTCACTCCGTTCCACTTCCCTAGGCTCCCAGAAAAGCTCCTCGGGACATTTCTTAATGCCTTCTCAGAAAGCTGCTTGGTACACCCTCTGGTTTTGTTCCCAAGCCAGTTTATAGGGGGAGATGATTGCGAACAGGATAAATTATAATTTTGGGAGGGGACAGCTAATCAAGGACAGAGAAATAGTGTCATTCCTGTGACCAGCGAACTTGTGTTGAACCTGAAGCATATCCTGAGCAGCAGGTGGTTATTTACTATTTGTGATGTACAGCTGTGAAAACCCCAGGATGTTACAATAATATGCATCTTGCACATAAAGGTCATGACTTTATGAGATACAAATGCTGCAAGAACAATGTCAAGGAAACATTAATCACTTGCAAATACAGTACTCTGGCATACATAAGATTTAATGAGGGATTTAAAGGAGAATCATACCCTGGGCTTATACATTTTGAAGTAAAGATATAAACAACAATATGTGGACAAACATTCCCTAGGATGTATAAAAAGAAGCCTCGCTATTCTCTTAGGGAGAATTCAGGATACAGTCTGAATTGTATAGGATATTGTATGTACCGGGATACAGGCTGAAGTAAAACTCGGGCTCTTTTCAGATCAAGCGCTTCTGTAATTCAAAAATGAATATTTTGTTTAGCTTCACTGTTCAAGTGAAACCAATCTCGGGCATAGGAACAACCCAGCGAGATACATGCACAGCTATTTATTCCTACGTGCTGTGACGACTGCAGCCACACTGAAGGCAGAAAAATATCTATGGCGCATACGCAGACTGATAATCTGGTCTATATTTTTAGCATGGTATCTCGGGCTATGCACTTCACTCTTAAGAATGACATCAGCAATAAAACTGCCAGTCTTTGTCAATCAGTGGCTGTCTGCTCTGGTTAGATGACTTTGCAGCAGCCGTTCTATTTTTAGACATGTTGGGCCAAATTCAGCATTCACTTGCACCTGGTGAAGTTTTATTGAAGTTAGTGAAACAGCAATACAGGACGTGAACCGACAGTGGATATGGGTATTGTTCATCTTAACTGTGACTGAATGGAGGACGTAAAGACATGATTTTGTTTGGGCAGATCCTTTAGCTTTCCAGTGGGAGGGCACTCCAGTTAAAATAGGTTGTTTTCCTTCATCAAAATGTTAAAAAGTAACAACAAAATAAAAAATGAAAATAATTTTACTAAAGCTCCAAAGATTTTCATTCAGTATAGTGTTATCATAATTTGTTGTTCTACGTGTTGTGCTCCCATTTCTCTTCTGTGACCTAAGTTTCCTGCCAACTACATCTGCCACAATTCACCATTTACCTCTCTCCCCTCCCCTTAATTTTAATTCTCTCATTAGAGGGGGTCAGGCTTCAATATTTTCAGCAGTCATTTCTACAATATTTCCCCAACATAATCAGGCACTACTCAATAAAGAGTTTTCCTGGAGACTCATTTTTCCCCTGGTAACAGTTTTGATGGAATTATTTCAATTGGTCCTAATATGTGCACAACTAGCAGAGAGACTGGAGTCACACAATATTCTGTATGGCCAAATCTGCTCCGTGTCCCGGTGCACAAATTTCTGTATTTATGTATCCCTAAAATACCTTTAGAGTGTTACAGAGTGCAGTGTAGGTATTCAATGCATTGGCCTATGCATGTGCCAATCTTGTGTGTAGAGATACCACATAAATATCAGAAATATCCTTCATTCTTCTAAAATACAACTTTTATTTGCTTTTTATTATTACTGTTCTGTGCTGTGTCAAGTAACTAGGTATCTGAGTCACATTTGGCATCTGTTTATAGATTTAGGTTTGGCAAAAAAATGTCTAGGAAAAATCTCAGGCAGAACTAAAAACAGAACTTTGCTCTGTTTTCAACATACTCATCTTTTTCTATCCCAGCTTCTATGATAATCAGCTGACACAACCTGATTTGTGTTACAAAATTTTGTATCCACAAACGTGACTATTCTGTCTTTGCAGCAATTAAAGTTTGTTGTTTAAGAATTTTATGAGGAGGCTATCCTTATCCTTCATGTTTTTCGTGCTTCTGTAATTATTTTTTTAAGAACTTCAAATATTTGTAAAGCACAAAGCAGGAGGATAAAGATAAATATTACTGAAAACTGTTGCATATTCCACTAGATGGCAGACAAACATTTGCAACCACTGCTGCAGCTTTGTAAAATACCCCTCTGTTAGTTTTGCATGGATTCTAATAAATAGTATTTTAGGATCAATTTCCAGTTTAATGAAGGATTGGTACAATTTAACCTTTTGATTTATTTTAAAAAACATTTTAAAACTAGAAGGAAGAGTAAAAAAGTGTGCTATTGATTGCATGACTTTGGGTCACAAAAGAGAGAACTGAGGTTCAAGCACTTAACATTTTGTATTTTATGCATTTAACTTTTACTCAGATGGGATATACCAGTAGTAAAATAGCCATAACAGAGAGAGTTTTCAGCACAGCGAATCCATAGTGTCATCTTTTTCCTTTCATTCAGAGTAATAAAATGTACACAAACTGTCGTAGAAACTGCACGAAAGGAAGTTCTGCGGCACTCTGTAGTTCATAACCACTTTAGCTTTTCCCTTTTGGTGTTTATGTTAGGCAGTTAGCAATCTACAACGTTTAAGGCAAGAAGGCACAATCCAGGTAAGGGCAGCACATAGACTAACTGTAGTGTAGGAAGATACGCCTCCCTGCGGAGGAGATACCGATGGATGTACCAATACCATACATTTAACTACCATCACAGTTTAAAATAAATACCAAATAAATAGCCACATTTATTAGATGTGGTAGCTTAGGTAAGAATTAAGACCACTTCTACCAGTTCCAGGAGTGAAAAGGGAAAGTAGAGGCAGGATGAATTCTCCCACCTGCCCTCTGGCCGGGGGTTCATTTCTGTCCACCAAATATGTTTCAGGATCTGTTGCTTGTCTGCGGTCTCCAAAATGAGAGGGGAACGGCGGAAGGATGAACATTTCCTAAAGTGGGACATGTAAGGGGATGGGAAAGAAATGCCATGTTAATCTTCAGCCTCTCGCTGTAGGTGACAATCTCTCAGGGCCAAACTGCAGTTCCCAGCATAATCAGATTAGGTTATCAAGGGTTAATTAGTGAAAAGAGAGCTGTCCCCATCTCCCCCCGCAGTTCACCCACTAAGCCCTTCCCCAAATATTTAATAATATTGTCATTTTATACTTTAGGGTGGTGGTATTTTAGTGAAAAACTCAAATGATTTCAACTATCCTTAAACCTCTGGTTTTCACTGCAGTCAGTGGAGAGAGGCAAGCTCTTGGTGGAGAGGGGCAAATCGGAGCGCTGAAGTTATTCTTCGTCTCTGAATTGCTCTCCAAAGGAAGCTCGCTATCGACTGAAGAGGTAACCCAAGGAGACTAGTATCCTGAGGCTAAGATTAGTCTTTGCAAATATTCCCATTAGATCATCTACTCTGACTTCCTGTATTTCACAAGCCTTTGAATTTCACCCAACAGCCTCTCTATTGAGTTCAATAACTTGTGTTTAGATAAAGCATATCCAAAAATACATTTATTCTTGAGTTGAAGACATTAACAGAGATAGTGTATCCACTGCTTCCTTTGTTGGTTTGTTCCATAGTTAATCATCTCCACTATTAAACTTTGTGTGCCTTATTTCTTGTTTTAATTTATTTGGCTTGAGCTCAGTACACAGCTGCTTGTTATGCTTTTTCCTTCTTAACTAAAGAACCCTTTAGTCTGTGGGATTTTCTCCTGAGGGAGCTATTATAATCAAGTCACCACTCTATCTTCTTTTTGATAAGCTGAAAGGATTTTCCTTTCTGTAAAGCATTTTTCTTCTTCTCTCCAGTGCTCATTCTGGCCTTCTCTACAGCCTGTGGGGTGTTTTTTTGCCTTCCCTTCTGTCTGAGAGCAATCTCACCTGTGCTGTGTGTGGAGGTAAGATCAGTCTAACCTGTTCAGTATCACACACTCACGGTTTCCTTTGAATTACACTTTCTTAACAATCTCTCATGTCCTTTCTGGAGTTACTGTTTTGCAGAATATGGTCTTCCGCTTTTCAAGGATGGCCCAACTTGTTCCCAATGGTTTAGCTTTCCATGTGTCTGCATTAAAACGGATTTCATTCAAGTTGGTCCACTTTACTGAACAGTTCAAAATCCCTCTGTCTGTCTTGCCTTTACGTTTACCACTCTGCCAGCTTTTCTGTAATCTACAAACCGTATCAGCAACAGTTTTTTCATTTAGTTCCAGCTTATCAATGACAAAAGTATCAGCTCAGTTACTGAACCTTGCAGCACCCTGCTAAAATCAGGACAGGTGCTCCTGCTTGTGCGTGCTCTTGCATTATGTAACGTGGCCATAGCGTGTGCTTATGGACATTGGCCTGTCCTTATTTAAACCAAGCCTCAACAACGTCTTTGCTTTCGGAAACTGAATTTTGCAAGATTTAGCCATTTCCGAATCCTGTAAAAGGAGTTTTTGTTGAGATTGTTTAGGCCATTAAGGGGCGGGGGGGGGGGGAAGGCTGTCAGGCTTTCTAAAGTCAAAACTCCCTACAAAAGCCCAAAAGTATGCAGTTCCAGATAGAGTGGTGACTTGATTATAAAACAAATTAATAATCCCATCAAAGAATGAAGTTTTATTTAACAAGACCTATTTTCTACAAAACCATGTTGACCATCATTAATTACATTCATTCCTTTAATTTTGTATTAATTGAATCCCACATCGGCTTATTAGCTTTTCCATTAATTTTCCCTGGGTTTTTTGTGATGCTTACTGGCCTTAAGTTACCTGGGTCATCACAATTGCCCTTTCAAAAGACTGGTACAATATTAGTGCTAATTCAAGATTTATCTTATTTCTCCAGATTTTTATATATATAACACTAAAGATCTTTTGCTTAAGTTTTCCTTCATCCCACTATTTTCCTTAACTGTACATAACTAGCTCCTTTATAGTTCCAAGTATGTATATATTAACACATGAGGTAATATTTTAATATTTTTATTTTCTATAATTTTGTCTTACTCTTTTGACTGCTGTTTATAAGTATAGAAGGTAATCAGAGTGCTTCCCTGACCGCAGGCAGTATCCAAGTATGGAAAGTCATTTGGTTTTTACTGGTTAAAATGAGAATTGAGACATTCCTAATTATTGCCGGTATCTTTTGTGCTACAAACTTGTAACTGTTGAAAATGAATCCTGTTATTAAGGCTGACTGTATGGGAGTCACCAGATGGCACTGTTGCAAGTGTCTTGTTGATTCTTTTGTCTAGAGGAGACTATATAAAAATAGGCCTTGAAAAATATACTTAGTTGTTATTTGTTTATTTTTCCCTTTGGGTAGCGTAGCCCAAATCTATCACAAGCTAAAGACTTTCTTACAGGCATTGCAGTAGTCCAAAGGTTTTGCCTATGAACAAGCTAAACATAGGCTCAGACTACAAACCTCGCAAGAACCAGGCGGCCTAAGTGATGGCCAGGACTATGACATTCTTCAATTGTCCAAAATGTTTTTGGAAAGTAAGAGTCATTCTTTGGAGGGTGAAAAGTTTAAGTAGCCCCTACACAGCCCAGCAACATTTAAAGCATCCTGAGCTACAAAAATACGAGGGAAAACATTCTGTTATTTGCTGCTCTGAGTCAGACAGAAAGGTAGGGACATGTATAATGTTTTGTTATCTAAACCGAGAAGAAAAAGGGGGAATGATAAAGTTATTTTAATGTAATGCAGCTTCTGATGAAGTTCTGAAAAGGTTCACAAGCCAATTTCAAATCTGACACACAGAAAAAAGTAGCAAGACAGAGGACTGACAAACAGGGACAGTAAAAGTATGTGGTTGTGTAATGAAGCTCGTACAGCTCTTACACCGATTTACTTATTACACTGCTCATTATTGTAAATTAATATGAAGCATAAAATTTGCAGGAATATATGGAATACCATTGCAACTATACTTTGGTGGGGTTTGCATTGCATATTTCCTATGAAATTATTTTCATATGCTAGTAAAGCTGTGAATCTAACTCCACTTGTTTAGATCCTGTACACTTAAGCCTTATTTATCTATTTACTACTCAGCACAAGAATTATGCCTGGTTATGTACATGTGAAACACACCTGCTTAATCTTTATTTTGCAACATACGTATTAGAAGTGTGGGGCTTAATATTTGACACTTATTTAGCACCTAGTTAAACACCATTAAACTACTTGACACTGAATATGTGATAATATTTTCTCAATTAAAATGCCTGTTGGCATTCAGTAGAATAAGGATAATCAGTTTCATGAGGAATGTCCCCATAAAACACCTGTCCAGGTGTAAGCTATCCCAGTGAAGCAAAAAGAAATTATATCCATATTTATCAAAATGCATAATCTTTGTATTTTATATGTTATATTCCTATAATGGTTTAAATTAGACTCATACCATGTCCAGCATAATTCCCTGAGGAAATATTATTTGGTACATCGCCACTCGGCAAATCCTTGTTCATACAAAACGAAGCACAGGAGTGTTAGTATATACATTTAATATAAGCTTCAGGTTTTAAAGTCATGTCCAGAATAATTGCAGTGTAAGCAGCACAGAGTACCATTTCTCTCACTAGAACATGGAGGCCTAACCAATGCTGCCAGACTTGTACAAGTGTTTCCTAGAGTGCAAATGTTTAAGATGGAATGTTAAACAAATATTTTAATTGCTTCTGTAAGCTTATTCATAGCCACTTCAAATCCAAGTTCACTGGCTTACTATGCTCTCAGTGTGACTTCCCATTTTTAAGTAGGCAACCATGTTATACACCTGTGATTTTCCTACATCTCCTTTTGTCGACGGTAATCTTTATGCAGACAGGTAAGAACACAGCGTCAAGCTATATGTGAAAAAAAAAAAAATCCCTCATTATTCAAGTCCGGAGCAAAGTAGGGGGAATAACTCCTTTTGGGGCCACAGAAGCTACTTAGGCATTCAGGAGCATTTGGGGAGCTAACATCTCTCGCAGCCCTGTGCCATGAGTAGGTGGAGTCACCATCTCTTACTAAGCACTGGCTAGAGTTTCGCAGCAGTCCTGGATGTATCTCAAAATTGCCAGTTTAAATGCATTGATGAATAAGGGCCTTCAGATAAAGGTACAAAGGTGTTTCGGATACTATGGAGATAAAAGCCACGTGTAAGTACTTCAATGGATTGCTCGTGTTCTTTGTCTGTAGCTGCATTTTTCCCTGTATCCCTTGCCAGAGATAATGATAGTCATCTTACTCGTTGTGTTCTTTAGTGGTCGTTTACATGCCATCCTCACTAGACTTTTTACTCATTTATGTGCTTGCTGTTGCTGGGTTGAGGATAATACTTTCTCAGGCCACAGCTGAAATGCTAATCCATACAGTACTTCTGTCACCTCCAGGGTGGATTATTGTAATTCCTTTCTGGTGTCTACCTGATTGTAAAACTTCACAAGTTCTGTTTTACATAAAATGCTGCGGCTGACATGCTTATTCATCTTAAACCAAATTAGCATATCACTCTGGTCTTTTGATCCATGCTATGGCTGCCAGAGTAGTGCTTCCTTCCTATACGACCTGGCATGCATTGATGCATGATGATGGATTCCGACCACAAGTATTAACACAAGCATATAGTTTAGACAGTAAAATATTGCCTTGCTCTTTTTGCACACTTTGAATTGCCTTTTTCTTTGCTTTATATTGATGTGCTAACACTTCTAATAGCCATGTTTAAGAATAATTAATACATTCCTAGATATTAGGAATTGGAACGGACTCCTCAGGCATTCTAGTCAAAGTAATGTGTCCTCTAGCTGCAGAAAGTCATGCTGTAGAGTGCTCTTCTAAATGAGCCTTTTACTAGATGAACAGGACTCCACTGTTTTGATAGTAGTTTGAAGTACTTTCATGAATTAGCACATCGAAAATATGCGACTATTTAAACCTGTGTCTGCATGACTTCGTATGGAATAGCATGGTAAGGAAAGGAATTCACAAGCAGCTTTCTGCAGACTTCGTCCAGGGTTTGGAAGTCCTTAGCAATATCGGGAATGAAGCCCAAATGGTATTTTCCCTGAGACAGAAATATTTCCATGGTGAGTACAAGCACTGAAGCACAACACTGTTACTATTTTGTATCTACAGGAAAACAAAAATGAATTTTGCTCTTGAGAACATAATTAATAAACTACTATTATTTGAAGCAAACCTATTTAAGAAAGGTTGATGATAAGGAACAAATGACTCAAAGAGTGTTAGTGGATTCTTTCATACTTAGATAGCTCATGAAAGTGTTCATCTTGTTCCTGTTTTGGATTACAATCCTCTCTTGAATATATTTATTTTTCCTTTATGAGTTACAGACGAATTCCCATGCACTTGAATAGTTCATGGTGGAGACCTGTTTCCCTCTTGCTACAACCTGACTTTGCAGATATTTAGCTTGGAGATTCACTTTGTCTAACTTCACGTTTGCCATAATGAGGTCTACTACTGAGCTAGTTGCCTTAGGCATGTTTGTTGATGGAGGGATGCATTTTGGGGGCACAGTCTGACTTGTTTTAGACTACCGTTATGGATAAATCAAATTATATTAATCTGCTAATTATCTAGATTGAATTAGACACAGTCTTTTGTTATTGATCAGATGAATTCCATTCTCAGAGGCACAACTACCGTTATTCACGTAGTATTTTTGCTGAGTGCAATGGGACTGGTCATATGTATAAATATTCACAGGCTGAGGACTGAGGATGTCTGAAAGTTACCTGACCTGGAAAGTGTTAGTAAATCACATAGTAACTAAAAGACACCAGAGGAAATTCTCAACTATTACTATAATCTGATGGCCATTCAACGCTTTCACCCTGCTTACTAGTGAATTACACCTATATTAGGCAAGCAAAAGAATAAAGCCCCAAAGCACAGTGCATATATACATATGCTTATACACAATAAAAATTACATGTTACCTGTGTGCGTAGTACTATGTATTTTTTTATTCTAGTCTATAGATTGAAAAAACCTGCAACACGGAGGGTTGTAGTAACTTGGTATACAACCTGGGTCACATTCTCCTTGTCTTACATGAATATGCGCATGAATAATGAGACCCATTTTTTGGCCTTCTCTAGTAGCACAACTAAGATTAAAGAGAAGAGGTTCTTGAATTCCTTCCACTGTCATGCTGTTCATCTCAGCAAACTTTTGAAACTTGCATGATACTAAAGCCAGTATTTTTATACTTATTTTAGGTGTAATATTTGAAAAATTAAATTGAAATGCAGCTTGGAAAAATAGTAAAATAGACTTGTTATTTAGTAAAATGGTTATATTATTTTGATTAGATTGCCCATGCCTCATAAGTAGTGAATATGTAATATTTACTTTTTCCAAAGAAAATTAAGCAATTATGTTTTCTAAGCAAGTACCACATTTCATGTTACTTGGCTATTAAGTTTTCTCATATACAGTGCTATTTAATGATGAAAACAGAGAAAGATTAAAAAAGTAAGAATTATACATACAGTAAATCATAGGCTGAAATTCCTGAAATGTTTAACATAAACAAGTGTCTCTGGAAAGTTATTGTGTATTTTTTTCTTAAATAAGAACACACATATATATGCTTAAATATACACTAGATAATTAGATGTCTTTGTACTGTTGCTTAAAGGCTGTAGTGCACTGAAACATCTAGTATTTAGCCTGTTTTCCATAAATATTAAATCTTGATTTATTCATAGAGCTGCAATGAAATACCAACATGTATGCACACATATGTACCACCAATTATAAAAACTGATATACACAGTGGAATATTCTAATGGGTTGGTCCTCTGTTTATTCTCAAAAAATTTTTCCCTCAGGCTCCATTTCTGCTCCTGTACCATCTCAAGTGGATTTAAATTTGAAAGCATTCTCTACTTTTGAATGTTAATGGATGTCATTGCACTATGGCTCTACAAGAAGGAAGAATATTACTATCAAATAAAAACACTACAAGTTTTGAAGAAGATGGTTTTTAAGTCACAGCTCTGATAAAAATAAGGATGCTTTCATTTTTGCACATGAAAACAAATTAATCTTGCTGTATAAATAAAGAAAATTTATTTATTTATGCAGACAGCATATTAAAGCTTGTTTAAATGTGCAAAGTAAAGTAATGGATGAAATTATTATTGATAAGAAATGATAATTCGTATTATGTTAACACCCTGAACAAGGTCAAGACCTATTCTAGGTTCTGCACAGAGTGAAAGAAAATCATTCTGGTGTTTCTTAAAATTTGACTTATGCTAGTAATGAATATTAAAAAAATGAATACCTAGCCAATAATCCATCCTCTGTCAAGATTCAGCTAAACCTTGTAAAAGAAATTGCTTTTTAGCTTAGCCTATTTATTTTAAATCTAGGACTCTCTTATTTTGGATTTTAGAAGAAAGCCATTTTTTATGGAGATTGCAGTGTAACATGAAATGGTAGCAGTATTTGTTTACATAAGATTTGGTAGAAAGAAGATAGATCTAAGTTCATACCAAAAATATCAGAAAATTGTATCCTATACCGTAAATCATGCTGTACACATTAGAAGCTCTCACGTATCCAAATGAAATTTGTCTAAAGTAGTTATTTTCAGAAACCAGACAGTTTGGGAAGGTGGCACATAGGTCATTCATTTGTTTTTTATTTTCTTTCAATCAGTCTTTCCACATTAACATTTTTTAAAAAAAATTATTTTTATATTAAAAGGTAATATAAGTTATTAACCACCTTGCATTTCAAGAGTTTAGGGTCTAGATATTTTAGCCTTTACTTTTATGAACACTTTTATTCCCACGAACAGGTCTGCTGGTGTCTATGCAATTATGAATGTTGGTATTGCTCATTTTAGAAAAGATGTAAGAATTGTGCCTTTGGACCTCTCAAATATGAAAACTTAGCTGTAAGGGAAATTGGTATAAATCATATTTTCTGTAAGTTTTTCAAAAGTATGGCAGGGAAAAACTAATAAGATTCAGTGTGGCGAATCTCACTGAGATGAGAGAAGTAACAATGATATGAGAACTTCATATGCATGTTGGCATTCACATGTAGTGAATTAATGCTAGAACACATAAAATGTTTTGTTCTGATTATTTGCTAGTAGAAGCCCAGGCAGCCAATGGTTCAGTTATTCAATATATTAAATAAGAAGTTACGTAAGTATGGTTTTCCAGCTCTCTCTCTCCTTGATCTTTGAAGTGTGTCACTCTTTCATTTTGCCATTCAACAGCCTGACATGCAAAAGCTTTGTTCAGACAGTTTAATTTAATCACTGCCACTGG
This sequence comes from Grus americana, assembly GCF_028858705.1. NCBI lineage: Eukaryota > Metazoa > Chordata > Aves > Gruiformes > Gruidae > Grus > Grus americana. Next base: position 174,898,173 of record NC_072852.1, read on the forward strand.
TTCAACAAGATGATAAAATCCCCTGTGCTGTACAACATCCAACATCCAGCTCACTGTTATCTGATACTGTTTGAAGGTTCTCTCATGAATGTATGCTGATAACACAAGAACTCCAAACATGTCATAAACAATATATTAATACCCTTGATTGAATTCCATTAGAATAAGAACGAGATGAAGTTTAGGCCGGCCAAGCAGGCCAATGTAATAAAATGTAATTTGGACTAATCTTTCCAAAGAATGCCTCGTGTTTGAAGCTGACAGTCTCCCATCAGAAGCAGAAGTAATTGCTTGTTGAATACACCGGGAACTCCTTTGAATTCTGGCCTTTGTACTTTGTGCACCTTCCAGGTGTCTCCTGCAGCAGACAATCTCCCCTTTTGTTTCAGTGGAGAGATGGCAGGACTGCAAATAATAAAATAGGCAGTGTTTCTTTTAATGAACGGTGGAGGGCCGGATGGAATTTCTAGGAGCTTAAAACTAGAAGCCGGGCTGTTTAAGGCAAAATCAAAGCGCAGGACTTAATACGTAACGTTAATTCAAGTAACCTCTTTCCTCAAATTAAATCAGGAAGAGGTAGGAAGATATTTCAGCCAATGCATACCTGCAGATATCAGAAAGCATATAGGTTAATCTGTCTCTGGAACAGATCTTTTCACAATGGAGGAGCAACACTGAAAACTTGTTTACTCAGAGAATTTTACTGGTTTAAACTGGAATTTTGAGGGTGTGTAATTTGTTAAATTGATATGGTTCATAGATAACACATTTTTATTTGCTTTTGTTAATTTAAAAAATTTCTTAGATTATTTCAGAAGCAGTAAACTAAAAAAATGGCAACACTATGAATTTGTTATGAATTTGAGATGAATTTATTATGGATTTGTTATGAATTTGTTATGAATTTGCTATGAATTTGTTTATTTGCAGCAATTTCTACTTTTTATTTTAAAATGGCCAGGCATTGACAATATTGTTCCTGCTGTAGAAAACCTATGAAGGCAGGGATTTTTCTGAGAAGTTAAATTTTTAAAGTAAAAAGAAAACAACCAAAAAAAAAGAGGCAGCTCTGTTTAGAAGAGGAAATAGCTTTGCCTTGCTTTGCTTGTTTTCTGTTTAGTACTGCTTGGTCACATCTAAATCTCAGGAACTGTGGGATAAGGACAGCCCAAATACAAGGTCATATGAAACTGGGCATCTGGACAATAGTAAGTGCAAAAGAGCAGCAAGTTTATCCATAGATCGGGTCTGTAAACATTTCTACTGAACTCAACGGCGCTTTAAAATCTGATCCAATAAATGTTTGTTTAGTCCTTTTTCTCTAAAAAAAAAAAAAAAGACCAAAAACCAAACCCTAGAACCAGTATTATGTCATCATGGTTATATATGGAGACTGTTTGTCCCCTGTTCAAGAAACATTTAAATGCAGATGAGGAAGAGTGTGTTCCCACTGTGTGAAGCTGACCTTTTCAGTTTCAGTGTGGACTTCTTGCTATTAGAAGTCAGACTGCTGCCACAGGAACTCTACCTTTTAGCCCAAATACAGAATTTTGGTTCTGCTGCTTGCAGAACTCTTTCACAGCTGTTTGAAATCTACCTCCGCTCTGAAAATCATAGAATCATAGAACTATAGAATGGTTTGGGTTGGAAGAGACCTCAAAGACCATCTAGTTCCAACCCCCTGCCATGGGCAGGGACACCCTCCACTAGACCACGTTGCCCAAAGCCCCATCCAACCTGGCCTTGAACACTTCCAGGGAGGGGGCATCCACAGCTTCTCTGGGCAACCTGTTCCAGTGCCTCACCACTCTCACAGTAAAGAATTTCTTTCTAACATCTAATCTAAATCGACCCTCCTTCAGCTTAAACCCATTCCCCCTTGTCCTGTCACTACACTCCCTGATAAACAGTCCCTCTCCAGCTTTCCTGTAGGCCCCTTCAGGTACTGGAAGGCTGCAATTAGATCTCCCCGGAGCCTTCTCTTCTCCAGGCTGAACAATCCCAACTCTCTCAGCCTGTCCTCATAGGAGAGGTGCTCCAGCCCTCTGATCAGCTTCGTGGCCCTCCTCTGGACTCTCTCCAACAGGTCCATGTCTCTCCTGTACTGGGGCCCCCAGAGCTGGATGCAGTACTCCAGGTGGGGTCTCACAAGAGCGGAGTAGAGGGGCAGAAAGATAAGTTGGTAACATTTCCCCATTCAGACTTTTTTTTTTCCTACCATTTATTGAGCTCCTAGGTCTGTTCTGTGAACTCTAAAATATCAGCTGAGACTACTGAGATTGCTTTTGTGAAAATACTTGACCTAACCAGCAAAATTCAGAAACATCTCAAAACCTTGAAACCCTACTTCCTCTTAGCAGTTTGTACAGGTGGAGTAAATTAACTTGGTTTTTTTTTCTCTCTCTCCCATAGCTGAGGAGATGCAATATTGTCTTTGGCAGAAGAATAGTTTCAAGGTTGTTCCGTTTGTCTCCGTAAATACGTGTAGTTCTCAGCGCTATCGTGACAGCACTTTCACCATTTCCTATTCTCTTTCCAAGAGGTTGCAAGATACAGCTACTTGAGGAAGGGTAATAGCTGCGATCTTAATTTGAGGCAAATAGAAATAAATGCAGCTGGCACTGGGCGCAGATAAACTCTGATTATGACAGAATTGTTTTCTGTAATATCTCAGCTTCTTTTAGGCTAGAATCTGCAAACACATATGCTTAACTTAAAATCTGTGAAATCAGCTGTGCCTCACTGAGTTCAGTGGAGCTACTTGTATGTTTGGAGGAAGCAAATGCTTGGGGGAAGCAGGTGTGAAGTTTTTGCTGGATTAAGACCTTCAGCACTGCGTTTTGGGTGTTTGTGATATGCACAACATACATCAACAGCCATTAAAATATGTTTCAGGAAAGAATTCTAGAGATTGATTGTTTCTTCAAAAATGACTCCAAAAATCAATCAGAACTGTTTTAGAAATATGCCTACTATGCACCAAGATCTAGTTTTCTTTTTTTTTAACAAAATTTATCAATCCATTAAAGAGGAGACAAGTAAACAAAAATGAATTGTCATTTGTGTTATTTTATTAGTGTCACATGAGATTACAGCATATTATTGACTTTAAGAATATTTTACCCAAGGAGACTTGTTTTAACATGCACAAATCAGGATCAATACTGGATATGCATTAATTTTCATAAAAACTACAAGGCAATTTTTTTTTTTTTTTTGCAAATCCCATGATTATACTTGCAGTTCTATAAAAAAATTATCATCGTGACCAAATGAGGACCTGGCTAAGATTTAATTATTAAAAAAATGGATTATTATTTGCATTGTTGCTTACTTTCCCAGGTGTATTATTTACTGGCCGAATGTAATTTATGTGCTCACCCAGTTATAGAGTGAAGTTAGATCGCCTGCGCAATTTTTGCTGACTTTGCTGCCTTAGCTTGCTTTATCAATTCCTTTTTTTTTCCCTCCTTTTTTCATTAGAGATCACATATAGTTTAAGAGCTGTAATCTGAAACCTTACAGCTCTAGTGGATACTTAAAAGACTCATTGATACACTTTGAAACCTAGTCAATTGAACAGCATTAGCAACAGCAGCATCTAGCCATTAGGCTATTAGGATCATTTGCCGAGGCACTAAAATTAAATAGAGGGACTCTAGCAATTCCCCAATTATATTGTGTTAGTATAATGGCAGTGAAAAGGATATTATTTTAGTCAGCTCAGTGCCACTATTGCAAGAATCAAGATGCTTTCCATTTTGTAGATGTAGATATGTATTGGCGGGGAGACTTTGACATTAATTTAATTCCCTTTGCAGGCAGAATAGATCAACACCATGGACAAGATTCAAATCCTACTAGTCAATGGCAGCTTTTCACAGGCCCCATGTTTAATAATATTTTTGTAGGGTTTTTTTTCCAGCATTTAAAATGATACATGTAGGTTAAAATACCATCTAGAAAAAGATTGATATTAAGGAGGCACAGTTAATGGTGCAGCATCAAGGGAAGGAAATTCTTTGCCTCTGTTAGCTGACTCCTACAGCTGTGACCCTTTTGGTTCAGCCTCCCACATGAAGCTTATGTGTTCACAGATCCCTGGAGAGAGGGCTTCCAGGCAAGAGAGATAATCTGATCCAGAACTATAAAAAATGAAAGATAAGGGAAGTTCTGGTGTAGGGATGGGAGTCGGCTATAAACACGTTTCTTCCGTTTTGAATTGTATGCAATCCTCTATTGCAGTAAGAGAGAAGGAAACTATTGGAAGTTCAGTCATTATGGGTTACTTTTATTTCCCAATATACACCGAAGCCAAGTTGTGCTAAAACTGAGTGCTGCTAATAGCAATATAAGAGTGACTGTATCGCGCTGGAGCAGAAATCCCATTAGGCCAGTTCCAACACAGCCAAGAGCAAGTGCCTAGAGAAGTACATGTGGCGATACGTGCCCAGAACACCTTTCAGTCATTTGCAACTCGGGGACTTTTGGACATAACGGTCATGTTTTTATACTTGCTGGACTTTGATTTTTTTCTTCATGAGTTTGTCCATTTGCTTTTCGAACCCATGTAACTATTAAGCATCCACAAAATTAATGTGGTTAAGTGTTCTGCAGTTTAACTATGAATTATGAGAAAAAAATGTCCTTTGTTTGACAGTGTGATCTGCTAATTTCATGTAAGATTCTTTCCATCTTTTATTAAGAACAACAACATGGGACTGCTTTATTTCTCCATGCCAGGAGATTTATAGACCCTGTTGCATATCTTTTCACTGTTGAAGGATCCTAGTTTATTTAGTTGTTCTTTGCATGGGAACCATTCTATACCTTCTTATCTTTGTTACTCTCTTTTTTTAGTGCTACCATATCCTTTTTGACACTGGGGTCCAGAACTACATGTAGTATTCAGGATATGCATCCATCGGTGTCTTAGCAATGTTTCAGTTTTGTTCTTTCCATTCTGCAGTTCATGAGTCCAGAAGCTTATGCATTTTTTTCCACCTGTACTAGTTAGACTAATAATTATATTCCAAAACCAGATCATGACCACAACAGTGCTATTAGCAACATCTAACATATACTTATCTGAGCATGAGATCACACCTTCATATCTGTAATATTGGATTTAGATACTTACTGCTATACTAACATATTTTTTTCACCAGCTGTTCCTCAACTAAGAGATAGTGCTCATTTATATTTTGTTTCAGTAAAAAATAAAAACATCATAGAAGAGCTGGTCTTGAATCAAGCAATCACAATTTGATTCCAACTGAATTCAATGGAAGGAAAAGCTGAAGTATATCTGTAGTTGGGTATCTTAATTTAAAAAAAGACAAACTTGAATAATTTCAGGTAAGATAATGAAGTCAGCTACATGTGGATTCAGGCAGTCAAATCTACAGGAGACTTGGAATTTCCTTTCGTTAAAAATACAGAAATTGGAGTTTGTATGCAAAGAACATGGGGATACATGTAGGAAAATATCCCAACCTGACAGGAAAGATTAGATATCTTGAAAAGAATGTTAGGGACAAGCAGAAAACGTAAGTGAGAAGTAAAAGAAATTTTCAATGAAAGCAGCACAGAATGAAAGTGAATTCTGAAAGCTGAGTTCCCAGCAGCAAGTACTGATGCTCGGGACAGCAGAAAGCAGGATTAACAACTTGTGTCACTCCTTCTAGTTCTGTTTTCTTTGCTAGTGCTGTTATTCCTACTTTTCTCTAATGCTGCTTCTCCCCTGTACTCCTTTACACCTCTGTGGCACTCTTTCTGTGTTGTTTATTTTCAACACTCATCCAGGTTAAGCACCTTTTCTGAGTTTTGGCAAGGAGTTAACTGTCTTCATTCAATCCAAAAGAATTTGTTTGCTATCTTGTAGTTCTGCCTCTGCATTCTTCCTCCTATCCTTTGCCACTACCTTAACTCCGTAGCTTAAGAAAATGTCCTCTCCTTTTGTCCCACTTCAATCTCTCTCATGTAGTCCTCTTGCTTACAATTGCTTTCTACACTAGTACTGTAGTCAACAACTATTTTGATTCTGGTATGTTGGATTTTTGGATCAAAAAATCCCTTGCCTCTTTCGTAAAACACATTTGCCCAGACAATGATGGTCTCTAAATGCTACTTTCATTTCCAAACTTCCCTTCCTCAAAAGACTTGCGAAAATACAGTTTTCTTACTCGAGCAGTCATCTCTCAAAACAGCATTAAAGCAAAAGAAAAAGGCAGCTTTAAGTAGTGGTTCATTCTCACTAAATGAACGATTTAGAGAAAGAAACTCTGAAAGGGTGTGTCGAAGTGAGGAAGAGCAAGGAGAAAGGGGAGACCTGAGATAGTGAGATGACCCACTCTAAGAAGATACCCCCCTTCCAGTACACCGCCACTAGAAACTGGGCACAGGCTGAGTAGCTGAAAGAGATGAGGTACAAGAGCTACACCAGGGACTAAACCTAAGCTGATGCTTTTTAAAGGCACCTGATATTCAAGCAACAACACACACAAAAAAAATCCTTATTTTGACCTTGGTTCTTTCAGCACATTTTTGTCACTTTTTGTGGCATGTTGTGAAAAAGGACTCTTCTAATTACTAAAATAATGGGTTGCTTTTACAGACATTTGAGAGCAGCGCATTACTTTTAATCCGTATTTACATTACATTACAGCTTGACATTACGTAATATTTTAATCTGTCCTGAGATTATGAACAGAAATGGTGGGTGGGAAAGCTATAAGGCAAGTTAAAATGCCATTCAGCTGCAGTGTGGATAAGCGGTATGCTTTCTCTTGTTTGAAAATTTACAACAGCTCTGAGTTTTCATGAAGTATGTAATCAACCTGTGGAGCAAGGAAGCAATAGAAATGTCTGGATCAATGTTTCTGAGTTTAGTGAGGGGTTTTGGAAAAAGAACATGGAGCTTTTCTGTCAGGAGAGAAATATGGCCCTTGTAGCAGACAGCTTTTCAGGACACTTTACAGCTTTATTTTTCTTTTCTTCTCCCTCACACTGTAAAAATAATATTTCTTCCTACAAACACAACTGAAGCATGTTCTCTAGATGAAAGCTAAATTAAAAACCTTAAAAAGCAAAATGAAAATAAAGTTTGGTGGCTAATGTTGATATACAATGTACAAATTATTTCTGTCCACCCTTAACGGGCTTGCCAAATCTTCAAGAGCAACCAATGCAAACCTTGGAATTGCAAAATTAGTTCGGAAAGATCAATGTACTGTGGTAACAACAGTGGATTTTTCTTCATCAGCAGCTGAATCACATTGCCCATAGCATTTGCTGGACACAGTGCTCACGAACTAGATTGCTGCTTCACAATCATGCACTATTAACTTTTGCTGTAAATGTGTTTTTACCACTTGGTAATTGGATTAAAAAAAGAAAAGCTGGCAAACATTTATTGAGGTTTTCAAACCCTACTGTAGAGAATTGTGAGGTTCTCTTCCACTAACTTATAGTATGGCATACACTGAAATTGGTTAAGTGTGCATAGCTACAGCTATAATAATTTTGTAATGAGGTATAAAGCAAGCATGAGAATCTACAATAGATATTTTGATTCCATCATTCCCCAACGTAAATTGGTGCTGAGTCCCAGCCAATCATGCTATCTACTGGTAATATTATAATTGCATCAACTAGCAAGCTAAAGGTACACTACATGGCATAGACCAGCAGGATGTTGGTAATGTCTGCACTTGGATGTGTATACATTTTGTTCTATTGTGAGATAGTTAGCATGATATATATATATATAAAAATAGGAACCAATAATGTTATTGTAAAAATCTGTCTGCCAGTTGATTTTTACAGAAGACATTGAAAGAGATTTTACTGTACAATTATGGGTGGCAGAAATAGGCACTCACACAAAACAAAGAAACCTTTCAGTGAAATATTTGTGACATTTTCCTACTCTTGCTTTTTGACTAGGTTTGTAAAATGTGGGAAAGGCAATGCAGAATAGTTGCTGCAGTCTTAGGTTAAAATGCCAGAGGTACCTGTATTTTAATCCAGATTTCCTACTGAGTAACAGCAGTCGAGGTTTACTTCTCTGACAAAAATATAAAAAATAAAAACTTTGGTTTTGTATTATTTTTTGTGTTTTCTAAGTCTTAGCAACCAAACAATGGGATTTTGAATGTGATCTTGTAAAATGTATTGTGTAACAGTGCTTCATCTGAACCAAAGGCTCCCTTTTTTCTTCTTTTTTTGTAAATAGCCTAGTACATAGCCTATATGAACCTGGGTTATGAACAGAATTTGTATGTATTGTAGTAATAGGAACTGTAACAATTTAGTGATGGCCTGTTTTCAGGTATGCAGCATCATTTAATAAATTGCACCAGTGAAAAGGTGTCCCTGTCCTTAAAAATTCAATCTTAATCAATCTTCTGTGTTGCGTGGAATTGTATTGAGAATTAGAACCTAGAATATTTTTATCTCTCTTCACCTGCAACCTTTGACTGTATTTGAACAAGTAAACTAAGCAGGTTTGGGGCCTGGGCTTAAGCGTAGTCCAGAATCACCCATCTTGTCCACTTGTGCAAAGAAGGAACCACACCAACTAGCTTTCTATCATCTCTAGCTCTAACGATGGCTGGGCAGAGTTCTGCGTGAGCCAAGGGCTTTTCTCAGTAAGAGGCAGAGACAAGGCTATTTGGTGTGAAGGCAAAGGGATTTTAGCTGTATGGATGCAAACAGCAGCATGCCTCTTACCTACAGGGCCAAATAATTGGTCCTAACCTATGTTATTTGCTTTTATGGATGCAATCACGGGTGTTTTCTCTTGACTGCTGATAGCAGAAGAGGAATAACTGCAGGACACAGCTGTTGCATGAGCACAGTCTGCTGCTGCACTGATCTTTCCACTGGCTGCTGCCAGGCTGAAGTGACGTAAAGGCCAAGATCCCTCTTACATACCAATATACACACCTACATCTGACCTAGCCGTCCTAGCTGCTTTTGGACTCAGTGGAGAGAAACAGGCATTTCTAATGGTGTAAAATAGGTATTTCAGGAAGGGATTAGTCACACCCTTTTTCCTTCTGTTGATTGTATAGACAATTTAGTTGTTCAGATACAGCTGTTGAAGCAGGCAGCTTCAACAAAACCCTAGGTTTCAAACAAAACCTAGCTTCAGTCACTCTCATGCCTCCCTAAGTCCTTGGGCCAACGGAGCTGAACTGCTTTTCAGGCAAAATGTGATTATCCAAAGTACCCGTGCAGAGATGGTTTCAGGGAGGTTACGACTACTAGTAGTCCCTGATGGGGTATAGGTACCGCAGGTCACTTGGTGTGCTGGGGAACCCCCTCCAACCTGGTCATGTCTGCATTTGGCTGGGAGCATATTGCGTACAATTGTCACCTAGTGACAGATCCATCTACAGAAGGTCCCAGAAAATGTGTGAAGCTTCTCCTTTGGAGAGCCTGAAAAATCTGTTGAGCTGGGAAAGTGGTCCATGTGTGACTATTTGGCTTTCTTTAGCTGTTATAAGGTGTAAGAACCTGTTCCTCCACTGGTCCCAATAGCATGAGCTTCTTTGCCCCTATGTAAATAATGGAGTAACTGGTTTCATCTCCCCTTATTTGGAGTATGTATCAGTGCTGGTTCTGTATTCAGTCAATTAAATCACGTGTCCAATTGTTGTAGCACACTATTAAATATTAAGAGAAAGGGAAATTAAGTAACACTTCACCCTTCTTAATAATTTATAAGCCCACCTAACCTTAATGATGAATTTGAGTAGGATGCGATGTGTTAGGCAGATTTAATGCAGTGCAGGATTTACACTTGGCTGCTGCTAAAGCAAGTTACTGCTAACCAGACGTGGGCAGGGTGGGGCAGATTATGTGAACCCTTCATGGCCAGGAGAAACTCATCTAGAGATAGAGCTAAGGCAGTTCCAGCCTGATTCTTTTTAATGTCACAGTTCATTTGCAGAACCATAACTGGAATCAAGAATTAAAAAGCCTTGTATAAAAGTCAGTAACATTAAACCTTTAAGACTCATGTTTCATGTGTCATAAAAAGTCTATGAAAGGATTTTATATTCTGTACAGTGTTTTAGCACTTTCAATCATTTTTTTTCCAACATAACTTTTGTGAACACTTTTATAGCCTCTAAATGAAAAACTAAACTATGTGTCATTCAAAAAAAGGTTTTATGGATCACAGAATTTAATATAAGTTCTGCACCATAACAAGGAACTGATAAACCTATATTAGAATTAATTTAAAAAGTTGGAAACTGGTTTAGAAAATTGTGCATCACACATTGTGGTAAACAACACTAGTGAGTGAAAAAATGTGTTGTATACACACACTCTTTGACAGTGAACTGCCATGACTTAAAATAACAAAAATGTTAGCGGTTAAAAATTTATGTTTATGTCATGTATATTAAAATCCTCAATTTTCATGTAAATGAAAATATTTTCTGTAAGTGGAAGGGAATCAACTTTAAAAAAATCATAAAATGTACATGATAATAAAACCCAAGTTGAAACTGTGTCCAAGAATATACAATGTGATATAAGGTCTAATCTTTCTCCAGGGAAAAGACTGCTACTCCCCAGTGTCATTAACATTTATGAATTAAGACTTCTTTATGAAATGGCAAAATTAAAATTATATTCTTCAGGTGCTAACCCTCTATTATACATCTGTTTTACACTAATAGGGAGTCTCTTCTTTCTTTAATACATGATGGTTATATGCTGATATCAAAGGAAGAATCAGTGACACAGGAAATACGTATAAAAGTAACAATTTGCACATTTCATCCCCTGTAAAATGCTGCACAGACTTAAACAGTAATTTTCTGAAGACACTTGCAAGATAGGTAAGTATAATCTGCTCAATAGAGAGACTGTGAAATCTCATTGATTTTCCCTGTTTTTCATGCTGTTTCTGTCCAAGCCTATCTGTTCCTGCTGCAAGAGGGCCAAAGGGGATCCCTCTTCTACACTTTCTGTTCAGAAGGGCTTTCTCTTCTGGGACTGTTTTTCTGCCATTGACCATGACTGTAAGTCCGTAGAACCAGACTATAACGATACATTATGAGTGACAATAACAAAGAAGTGCATAAAATTAAGCATCACATTAATTCCTCCTAGCTTTAGCTGTTCAAGAGTTGGTCATTGGAGCTTCTTTTGTGGTTAATGAGCAAGCAGTTGTCCATTAGGGCTGAAATTGAGCCCATTCGCTCACCATCCCTACCTGGGTTGTGGAGTTGTGGATATTCTCAGCAGGAGCAATTTGATCTTGGCTAACTAGGTCTTACCAAAGAAATAGGAAGTGTGGGAGTCGCCTTGAGACTCTATACTCTAAATGTATATGCCTACATGGCAGACATCCATATGTGAGGTAGGTGTTTAAGGTCACAGTATAGTCAGTTGCCCTATTCATGCCCCATGCATACATGCCCATCTCCATTTCAGGTGAGACCTTCTGAAGCAGCAGTGTGAGGTTCACTGGGATGCTCCAGAGAGACTCAGTTGGCACTAGAAACTGCCACATATGCAACTGAATTGAGCCCTGGCTCTTTCTGTACTTGGAACTAGGACACCCAGCTCTCAGGTAGATACCTACATTGGATGTGGCTAGATTTGTGTGACTCTGAAGCAAAATCCTACCCAATCCTACCCTACATCAGTGGGAGGAAGGTCGAAATTACAAGGAGCATACCATAAGACCAGGAACATGTACCATATTGTTAACATTGCATGATGGTGATCATAGTACAACAACAAAGCATTTACTGACTTAATTAGAAGTTTCCTTTAGTTAAGTGACAAAACCTTATTGGTGGTGTAACCTGTGGTTGGACACATCTTTTCTTGCACTGACAAGATCTGCCACATTCCTGAGTTTCCTCTTGCTATCTTTGAGAAGGTCAGGGACACTTCCTATTTTTTATTTCTATAAAGTACAGTTTGGTGATTTTGACACTCACATAGCTTGTAACTGGTTCACTGCCTTCACATTTCGAAGACAGGAATGGTAGGCACAAATTGGTCAAGAGAAGAAAGCAGTGACTATATGTACTGCTTGTCCTTGGCTTTGCTGTCTACCTGTGCAGACTGTGAAGAAGCAGTAAATTAGCTCACATATTATCTTTGTCAAACTTTGCCAGGGAGCCACATACTTTTTTGTGCTTATCCTATCCCTTTTGATACTGTGGTGTGCCCAAGGAGTCTTGGGCCGAGCCATCACAGCATGTGAATTCTGGTGTATATTTCACATTTTTGTCCACCTCTTCTCCCATTCCCATCAACATTGCTAGGAGTTATTTCTGCGAAGGAAATACCTATTGAACCTAACCGCTCAGTACCTCTTATATTAAATATTTAAGCATGTGCTTAAATTGAAATGTATGTCTATGACTTTCCTGTTCAGTGAGGTATTTAAACACGTTTAACTTTTTGGCCTAAAGAGTGCTCTTAGAGGTTTTACTGAATTCGTGCCTAAATTAACTGGTTTGCTAGTTACAGCTTCTTGTTTTGTTTACTCCACATCAATAGCAATAATTTCAATTTACCACATGTCTAGCTTCTGCTAGCTAGTTTTAATTCACAGACATTTCATTAGATGTGTGTTGACTCTAAAAGAAATAGCCTTGTGGCTTTATGAATCTTCTTGAGAATTCAAGCAACGGGCTTATTGACAATGTGTTACTTCCCTCAAAAGTCAACCTTGTAACTTGTATAACTATGCCTAACCTTAGCAATACTTTCAAAATCACTTGTACACACGTCAGTTTCCCTACATGTTTTGACAAATGACACATTTCCTTTGGTGCTTCTTTGTGGGTAACAGCGTGTGAGGATATGGTAGTGGTAAAATTTATTACGGTTATTTTGTAGTTGATATTAAAGAACATGATGTATTATATCAGGTGTCTGACCTTTAAAGATCTTAGGACCCAATTCATTACAACATAAAATTTACATATTATTCAACATTCTACAATCCTTTTATGAAGAAGTCATGATGCATACGTACATGAGATTTAAGGCAGACAACTATCCCTGCACATTGAAGACATAGAGATTGAAGACAATGTGAAATAAAAAATATTGTAGGTTGGAAAAGATTCACTTTTTTAACCCATGAAATGGATTACTCTGGCTGCACCCTTTTGTACAAAGTCTCAGGAAAAATAAATGGAGCACACAGAGGCAATGCTGTATCGGATATGAACTGTATTCCTGTGTCTTTTGGAAATCCTGACGACCTACCTGACTCCATTCCTGCATTTGATGAAGTTTTCCACTGATCTGATATATGAAGAGTCAGCCTGGGGGATTTAGTCAGTGAGAAATTGATGAGCTTTTCTGTGCATTGTGTTTGCACATACTCAGCTGGAACCCGCTCTGAACACTATACCACCTTTCCTACCTTTTGTGCTCTGCTCTATTATTCTGATTTTGTAGTATGAACACACTTTCTTTTGCCACAGGAGATAGCAGCAGCTGCAGTCTGCCACTTTCTATAGCTGATCCACCTCAGGTGTGTAGCTGATATAGTGCACCTGGTTGTTCTGCAAGCAGTTGTGGGTATCTGGACATGCACCAGGTGTTCAGACCAGCATATCTGAGCTTGCTTTTATACCACATCTGTGCCAGTGCTCCAAGATCTTGCTGTTGGAGAGTACCCTATCATTTTATACCAGTAAAAGTATAAAGGCAACATGTGGAGCTGGCACACTTAATATAGCAACTGTAAATTGTCCAAGCTGCAAAATCCATGTAGAGGAGTGGTAACGACAAATGAGCAGTACACAGTTGCTTTTGTTTCAAGTTGGATAGCTCTTTCATTCCAAATATTCAGGTGTAATCTCTTCTCAAGGCTCTGCTGGCTTCTCTACCAATTTTTGTGACTTTGTTGGCATTTATGGAATCTTAAGACAGCCTTTTCCAAAGCACCAGAACGTATTGACAGATTTCAGTGTTGTGTCCATATCATATGCTCAACATGATTTTCACTTGGAGAAGGCTGGGTCAAACACTTTGCTTTTTGTTACTCTAAGGGTCAGACTCCAGGTGTGGAGTAAGATCCAGATGCCTAGATTTAGTTGCTTTCTGGAGCTCTGCTCTCCCTTAGTTAGAGAGAGAGAGCATAGGCACTTATGATAGAACTGATTTACTAGCCCCCCTCCCCTCCCCTGAATTTGGATTCAAGCTCAGTGCTTTGACCATGTTGTGGACTGTCTTATCTAAGAGTTACTGATCATATAGCCTGTCTTATCTGAGGATTACTGATCATACAGCCTTTAGCAAAGAGTTGGACCCGGGCTTTGAATATGAGCTGATTCTCTGTGGATTGAAAATTCCACCTTCTGTTATGATACGGAACGTGAGTTCCTTTATTGTTATCACAAAAAGTGACAATACAGGCAGTAATGTGCATAAGAGATGACAAGGAGGACTGAGACAAGGACATGCCCTGCCTGAGTGAAGCAGGGTTTTACTTGCAAAACCAATGTTGAAAGAATGTGATTAATCAGAAGCTATATAGACTGATATAAGGCTGGGATTATGGCTTAATTTACCCCCACTGGACATATGCATTATGAGACTGTTTTTATTTATATGCTCCACATAAGTAACTCTTGCTGTATTTAGTTAAGAGAGTGAACCTGGGCACTGGGCATTTATCAGATTTTTGAGGAGAATGCTGCTTTCTATTTACTTTCTTACAGAAAAGAAAGTTATACTGGGAAGGATTTACTTTACCATAAGTTAGTCTTCTGACTTGCTGGGTGTTTATTCTAAACTAGTCTGGGATCTCCCTGTAGTCAGTGGGAATAGATAGGCACCTACTCTCCCATCCCATTTATCTTCAGAAGTTTAGAGATTCGGGTAGTCTCCCTATTGTCAACAGAGAGGCATGACGACCAGCTCAGGGCTAACTTCTAGGTGGTTCAAGTTTGATGAAATAATCCCATGCATAGTGGCCAAGATAAGAGATAGGCACAAAAAAAAAAAAAAAAAAAAAAAAAAGGAAAAGAAAAGAAAAGAAGGTGTCATGGTTAAGGGAGCTGAATGCAACCATAGGGAATTTTACTCTATCTGTGCATCTGTCAGGGAATTCCTGTGGGATGCTTGGCAAGTCACTGAACAGGTGGTCAATAATTGTGTGTTTCTTGTGTTATGGGTGTCTGGAGTCTGATTTACAGAAGCAATAAGCACTCACAACTGAAATTGAAGTAAATTGTAATTTTATTGTAGAATGCTACATGCTCATAAATACTTGGTCCTGGTGTTCTTAAACTGAACATCACAAACTAGTGAATACTTTGGGCCCCACACTTTTGTGCCATTATTCCCAATTGTAAAATGGGAATAATGACACTCATCTCCCAGAGGTGTTATGAAAGTGAACTCACTACTGTCTAGGAAATATTTAGGAAAGTTTTACAAAGAAGCCCTTAGGGAAATAAATAATTCTGTATTCAGAGCAGGATTTCAATGGTATGCGTTAAGACCTTGGGCCATACACTGAACAGTGAAGATGCAACAATATTGAATATCTGTTTGTTAACTGAACATCAGCCTTAACATGAATTGAATGAAGCAAGGGAATAAAATAGAGGTGATGATGCCAATTTAAAGACTTCTTAAAATACAGGCACGGGGGCAAATTAGAGTAAGGAGGTAACCTTATTTTTGATGTTTCACCGTCTTTGAGTGACAGACTTTTATAAAGTTATTTCACCACGTTTTGGTTTATTTCTAAGACAATAAACTGAAAAAAAATCCCACCCAGAAATGTCATTTTATGTCATATGAACAGCCATCAGTAGTGCTTTCTGGATGGTGGACATCAATCACAAAAACATTAGCCACTTGAGTTAATGGGTAGGAATACTAGATTACTGTGTTTGTCTTGTTAGCTCAGCAGGTTCATCCTCTTCAGTGAATACATCAAGAGTTATGTGGTGCATACAAATAAAGATAGTTTCACAGTGCAGATGTCTTGTGGGGGCAATGCGGTCGCTTTCATGGATATTGGCTCTCTGCAGACGCAAGACTATTGGGTTTCCTTCCACTCTCCAGGAGGAGCATACTTCTGGGCACAAACTGTGCATGTCTTCACCCTCAGTCTGGACTTACATTACCCTCTTCCTTCAAGCTGCACTTTTCTACATGATTTTAACACCTGCTTCACATCCAGCTCCCCGTTTTCTCATCAAATCATGCTCAGTCTCTTCCCCTCAAGCTTTTCAACAAGTTGAGTGAATCCCTTTTCCCCACCCTCCAGTTTCTTGTCCAAACTCTTCTCCCAAACTGCCTGCACACCTATCTCCAGCTCCACTCACTCCCCCTCCCAATATCTTTTCACATAGTCCTTATCCCATTTGTGTCCTTGTTTCCTTCCAACAGACTTATACAAGTACAGCTGCAGTGTAGACACCTACATTTAGATAACCTGAATTCCATTTTCAATTGCCAGGAAAGCCCATTTCAGTTGTGATGGAGCATGTCTGGCACGGATAGAATCTCTCAGGAATTAGTCTTCCTCTCTTATAGGCATTTTTGGCATAGTTTCAGAGATTCACTTAAATGTGAGGTAGGCTTACTGGGGGTGAAAGTCCCTGCTCCAATGGTAAACTGGAGTTTAATTGCTCTGCAAATGCCCCCAGAAATGTCTGCTTGGGATTGGGCTTGAAACAGTCCTCGCTCCTCCCCGCTGCAAAATTGCCATGCCATGTCCCTGCAGGCTGTATCTTACAGTCCCAAACAACTTCCCCAGTCTGTGACAGACAATGAGCAGGGTCCTGGTGCCCCCCGAGCCCCACATGGTCCTCCTGCCCAGTGCAGACATGGATTTCTGATGTTCTTTAAGAACATCAGTGAAGACAATGAGTTTCCTCACAGCCCCCCAGAGTTGTGCTTCTGCATGTGGAGGGTGTGAGCTGAAAGGGGAGGGATAAAGCACAGTGAGGGCCAGCAGCCCCTCACAAAACATTTCACCTGAAAATATTAATTTTGTTCTTGCAAGCAACATAGTGTCTTGAATGGAGAAGTTCTGGGTAGCCTTCTTAACAGATAGTACCACCATGCCACCTAAAAAGTCCCCATCTCCTCAGAGAATTGTCCTCGTAATAAATACTTTCAAAATTATTTCATATTCTTCAATGAAAGAGGCTAAGTATGTTTTGTGCAAATGATCGATATCTTTGTTTGTTTAAAAAATATGAACACTAACCCCATGAAAATGATCCCAAACAACAAAGATACGTGCCCTGTATACTTTTGCTGATCTTTGCAAGACGAGCATTCAACACACCTTTCTTTCCCCAGCTATTACAGTTTTTTTTAAGTTTGAGAGAAATAAAGTGAGCACCTAAACAAGGTAATTAAATGAATGACCATTTAAACACAAGAAAATACAAAATATTATAAAACTTTTTATTGAAATAATATAAATGGATAATAAAACTCACAGTACAAGTTTGTGAGATATCTTAGTAGAGCACGTAAGTACTATAGAAAAACTACTGATAATACAAGACATTATTTTCTGTAACCAGGGGAATAAATTGTCACAGAACCCATTGCAGGTTTTGATGCATTAGCTGTAGTGTGAGGACAGTGTATGAGCAGGCATTTTATAGATGAAATGTCCATTTATGTCCTATTACAGACTCTCATGATCTAAAGAACTTTGCTTTTAAGACCTACGCACAACTTGCAATTCAGTAACCTTCATCCGAGCCAGCAAGGTGTTTCTCGGCACTGAGCTGGTAGCCATGTTGTGAGCACAAAGATTGCTTCAGCCAAGACGCTTTGTCTCCCTAGAAAATGTTGGCCATTATCTCTGACTGGATAGAAACGTAAAGGAAAATCATGCCCGTGAAACCAAGGCAAGGAAAATGAAAGACACTGCTATGAAAAAATAAATGGGAAAAAAGGCGCTTTTGTGAGAAAAGGGTTGATGAAATGACATGAATGTGAACCCTTTATTCAGCCGCTGACTACACCTGCCTCGGACAGAGACCTAGAAATACGTGTCTTTTTGTAAGTAAAAAATTTCTTGTCCTTCCAGCACCCCATTGGCTTGGCATACTACATGGATTTCCAAGGATGTCCTTTGGTCTAGATTGTCCTCGTCAAACTGCTGCTCATCTGCATGCCACCAAGAGGATCTCTCGCCTTGACTCAATGACATTTCTTTGGTGCTGGCCCTGGAGTTTGGGTCTTTGGGTCAGTGACATTCTCTTGCTGCATGAATCTGACTACAGGATCTGGCCTGGATGAATACACACAAAACTCACAAAACTTCGCTAAACTTCAGCTAAGTGCTGAACCAGAGTCCTTGGCTATGAACAGGTTTAATTTGTGGGCCCTAAAAGGAAACAATTAAATAAATACACAAAAAGTTCCCTGCTGTGCAAAATTAACAAAAAAGAGAAAAATTAAAAAGTTGCCTCTCAGCAGTGGCAGCTGCTGGCATTTTTAATCATTTTTTTATCATAGCAGTTTTTAAGGAAGACTTCTTTCACAGACTTACTTTTTAACTCTGCTTGTACAGAGGAAATACTACTGGCCCTGGTTCCCTTTTTTCTCCACCACTAGGACAAAACAAAGGCAATTTGGGTGTTGTGTGTGCGTGTATGCGCATGTGAAAAGTGGAGCCCTCAAGAAAAAAAAATCACTCATTACTTTAGCCTTAGTAAAATAAAAAGCTTAAAAGTATCAACAATTACTGTTCCAGCTGATAATTGCAGTAAAAATCTCTTCTGCAGAAATGAAAGAAGGGACTTGCACTGTCCTACACAGTACAGGAATATTGGTCCCACAAACTGTGAGAAAAGAAGACTATTAGAGAGGAAAGAAACCCTGAATAAAATTTAAATTTAACAAAAATCTGTGAAAAGAAGCTAGAAGAAAGAGAATTGGTCCAGAAAGCAATTTTTGATGAGAATGTCTATCAAAGCTGCTAATAATGAGCCGTAAATTATACTCTATCTGTAGGTATCTTGGGGTCTGTTAGCAGAAGCGACAGGGAAGACTGAGTTTGGTCTGGCTGCTCGCAGGCTGCCCTTGCCTGGATCCGCACCGCTGCTGAGGCTGCCCTCCGCTTTGCTGGGTGCAGGGCGGGGGGACACGGACAGAAAGATTACATGCAGGGGGAAGACCCAGCGTAGGCTGGCCTGCTAAAAGTTCAAAATCTCTACTGGGATCAGTTGCCACCGGGGAGTCGGTGAGCGCGGAGAGGAGAGCCATGCTCCTGGGTGGAAAGAGGACAAGTGCAGCGCAGGAAAGTCCCAGACGTTTAACACAGTGTGACTTCGTGGGAGTCAGTACTTTACTGCGTGAGAATATTTGAGAGAAAATACAGCTGTAAAAATGGGAGCTATAGAATAAATGCGAATAATGGGGGAATTATCTGGTGCGAGATAACTACCACGTTTCAAACCCACGTCACAAATTGGCCTTGTCTCCCAGCCACTGTGTTTCCACGTCCCATTGTCTAATTACAGCAAGTTTGTTTTGACTGAGTACCAGTGATTGATTCACTTATTATTTTCTCTTTTGTTAGAAAGCCTGTGCATCCGTATTGCAGTTTGTAGCTTTTTTTTTTTTATTATTTCCCGAGCATTCCTAGCTAAGCGTTCGAGCCTTGATAAAAATAAAACAAAGGCATATTAAAAAAAAAGGGGGGGGGGAGGGAAGAATAAAAAAGGGAATATTATTTTAGATTCCTGGTCCTGCTGGAAAGTGATAACTGGCTGGTGGGAGCCGCGGCGGAGAGGCAGGCTGCCCTCAGCAGAGGGTGCTGTCTTCTCACGCTAGCGCCGGCTGAACCAGAAGGTCACTCAGCCTATTGATAAATCACTGTGCCGTGATTCCTAACTGACAGCTCAAACTAACATCAAGCTGGATGAGAGAGAACAAAAGGCCATCAAGCAGCCATTTTCTTGACACTTTTATTCAATCACCAGCAGATTGCTTACGACAGCAATAGCAGCTGTTTTGTCTTCATCTTTCCACATTTGATAAAAGGTGTCAACTCAAATTTTTGTAAATAATTCACTTACCCCTACTGCACACACCAGCACTGTTCAGCATATGTATTCTGTGCGAGCAGATCACTGAGGCAGGTCAGGGCTCAATGATATCAGCTGAAGGTCATCTGTGATCTAAAAGGAAGCACTGATAAAGCTACAGTCCCTCAAGGTCAAAGATAAGAACTACACTGAGATATTTGTAATGTGGACAAAAGGTTAAACAATAGAGAGAAAAGTATGGTATTGTTTCAGTTAACACACTAATGATTTTTCTATTGTTCTTTAGGAAACACCGTTCCAGCGGATTCAGACGGTTAACCCTTTCTGAGTGGGGTGTATATTTAAGTGCTGGATGTGAGCAATTAGAGAATATCACTTCCCAAAGTTGGTAATGTTAGGTAGTAGCTCACAGCCTTAATATGCTGCCGCTAATACATCTGAACTGCAAAAGGGAGCATCAGCAATTTTTGTTGCAGGCATTGAAAAGAAAAATACCTGGATAGTGTACCAGACAATAATGGTTAAAAAGATTAATGCATTTAAGTAAAATACAGTTTACCTTGAATTTCTCCTTAAAATAAATTTAAGTCCCAGACCTGAGGAGAATTAGAGAATGTGCCTAACATTTCCTGTTGTAACAGCTTCATTTACTTTAAAGGCTTAGAGAAACTAATAGAGAGATCTTTGAATTATTGCAATATGACACTCTATCTGATGTTGGCAGTAGCCAAAGCACTGAGATTAAAAATGATACATCCTTCAATACCAGGTTGGGGTTTTTTTCACCCAGTTATATTACTCAGAAAATAAATCTAAACAACAAATAGTCACTGTTTATCACTATTTGGTTTATACTTTCTAATAGCCAAAGTATATGTGCATTTGAGATTCTGTCTGTGCTCAAACAGCAGGGAATTTATTGCATGTAATTGATGTACATGAAGATCAGAGAACAGTTGCCTTACATTTTCCCGTTCTTTCTGCCTCAGTGTTATAGTAAAAGCAACTTTCCTTATTCCAGTGTACTTGTGATAGGGAAATAACAAGATCTGCATAAAAGAAAGTCTCTTTTATTTTTAGCTAAGAGAGATGGTACAGGAATAATTTCTTACTGAAAGAAGGAATCCTGTCTGAATCAATATCATTCCTTACCTACCCAGTTGTATATGAACTAACAGAAACAGTCTTAATTAGAATTAAGCTGTCGTGAGTATCACCAACTCATTTTATTTGTGGACATTTCCTTATTTTCTGCTTGTGGAATATTTACATTGCAGTTTATTCAAGGATACTCTTTTCAACTTGCTTAATATTCTTCATGCTTTGAAAGGTCTTAGTGAATCAATTAGGAAAGGTTTTTGGTGAGTTTATACCTAAAAAGCAAATTGTGGTTTATGGCAGAGACTGGCCAAGTAGTTCACATGGCATTATTTCCCTCTTGGCTGCTGTGTCCTAGAAACAAAAGGATGGCTTGGAAAAAAAAAAAACAACAAAAAACCACACTAGGATTTTGAATCTGTCATTAAATATGCAAGATTAAAAACTTCAGAAAACTTTCCATTTTTGGTCTTGCTACTATCTTGCTCCAAGTGTCATTCTTACAGGAAAGTAGACCACTAAAAATTAGTGTCTGTGCGAAGAATTAAAATGTGATGTTCTTTCATCACAAAGCCATTGCTTGTGAATGCATGCTCGTAGCAGTGAAGGGTGCTGTTATATTATTTAATTGTCATTGTGGAAAAACACTAGTAAAGATTTATGGGGACACTGATCATTTGTTTTAAGTTCTATTATGTTATGTAAAAGCAATCAATGTATTCCATTTACCAGTTTACTAATTCTGCATTTACCAGTCTGTGGCTCCTGACACATAGTAACTGTAGAGAATAATCGGTGTGCTTTAGATGTTTGCATCCTTAATATTAGCTTAAACCTCTTCTTCTTCAAGCATTAATGCAGGCAAACCTGCATTAGTCTTATTAACTCACGTTTACTTTCCATGAGCATATAAGAAGTATGTGTCTATACGAAGTAAATTCATGCTATATGTAATTTTGCAAATAGACACAGAATTATTTTTCTGGCATTTGCTTCTAGAGCCAGCTATGTATTATGAAACTGCAGTCAGTGTGAGTAACTACATCAGAAATTAATCTCCCATCTAAGACCAGTTTCACTGCCTACACATCATCTTGACCAGTGCCTGCCATTCTCTCTGGAATTTCACATGCTCTGTGTTATACATAATTTCAGAGAAAAAAAAAATTAGAGGAACAATTTTAAAGTTCTGAGGCTAGTTTCTTAGCTTGTGTAAATCAACATTTCAAGGTCAAAGAAGGAAGAAGGTAAGATCTGTTATTTAATCTTGGCCTTAAGTACGAGGAGGGATAATGGAAAAGACAGCATGTAGAGAAATTGCAAGGGAACACAAGAGCACTGAAGAGTGAAGGAAAGAAACATGCAAGGAGCAGTGGCACCAAAATGGGCATGGAAGGTGCTGTGAGACATGGAGCATGGGCACAGGAGACTGAGGCTCTGACCAAAAGAGGGTAGGGCACAGCAGAGAACGTAGTAAGACAGAATCTTCCTTCCTTCCTTGTACTGAACTTTAACTCTTCCTTTTTTTCTAAATCTAAAACTATAGGCACTTAAAAAGAATTGCCAGGTATTGTTAATTTATTGCGAGTAATGTGATTTTGGCCATGACTGTGGGAGCATTTGTGATAATTGATTCTGGATGAAAATACCTTTTTCTCATCCCTTATCTTGCACCCAAGGTTAAGACTTGCACTGAGCTCCAAGCCAAGAGAATTTTTTTACTCAATTCTATGTCCTCCATAATCTTTATTATTAAATCTCTCTCTGGGTAACTATCACTCACCCATTTGCCAAATAAGAAAAATAAGAGCTTGACAATGTCACTGAATTAAATCTATAAACAGAATGTGTCTTGTAGTATATCAGACCCAAATGCCATTTACTGTACTGCACTTAATATCGTAAGGAATAAACCAAAAGATGTGCTTATGTAGCACATCCTGTTTGCATAGTTTTTTGTTAACAGAGTGGATCATGGTGCCTGGCAAAAAAAGCACCATGAGCGCTTATGTTTTAAATCCAAAACTCCAGGTTTTACCCTTACAGAAGGTCAAGCTTGCCTATGATGTCTGCAATCCTTAGTCCTCAGTTTGATTCCAAAAGAAAAGAAAAATGTCCAGTATTCATTCTGCTGCCTTTTAAATACTCTTGCAACCTTAAGAGAGAAGTCTGTGTTGTGACTTTCCAAGGCCAGATCTAAAATGGTAAATTTCAAATATTTTTAGGACTGCTCTCTGGCACCAAGGCTAATTGACATATAATGCTGTTAAAATCCTTACCCTCCAAAACAGGGTAGCCACACATAAATTGCTACTACTTAATCATGGTCCTTGGCACTTGCTAGCTCCTAAATTATGCCTGGGAATGTCTGGGAGAAAGTTGTTTGGCCCGGGCCAAAACCACAGCAAAATCTGTTCTGATGGTTCAGCAACGTGAAGAACCAAGATCCAGAGCCTGGAAATATTTCTAGGCAGTGACAGTTCCTGAGAAAGCACAGCAGACTGCCGCTCTCCTTCCTAGCTCTCCATGCAGTTGCAGTGGCTCCCAAGATTGAAAACATGAAAACTTCTATGACTACAAAAATGTTTTGGTGTGCCTGTGTACAAAAAAATACAGAAGTTAATACAAAGTCCTTGCAAAATTGGCTGAACTTTTACCTGGTGATACACACTTAGGAAGCAATATAGACCAATATTTTTCGCAGTGCTTGTTTACTACTTACTGGGAGTGGATCCTTTAGGAAGAGGTTGAAATATTTTATTGTAGAACGTGTCTAGGATTGAGAGCAATGTATGCAGGAGATATTACCTTTGTGTCCAAGGGGTGGACAACCTTGCCTGAGTGCTCAATAAAGGTCAAAAATTGAATTAATAAGCTTATCTTTCCAGAAAACAAGCTTCACTCTAGAAAGCATAACATTAGTGCTTACCGGGCTCCCCTAGGGAATCACTAATGATGTACAAAGCTTTCTACCTATAGGTCACTGATTTTAATCCAACACAGCTCAGCAAAGACTAATTTTTCTTATGAATGCCTTGTGGCTTATGTGTATGTTGAGTGGGTTTTCCACATAGTGAGACTGGAACATGCTTATCAACTTCTAATCTGAATCATGCTTGTCTTTCCTAATAGATGTTTTAAAATTTTTCCAAGTGGCTTCTATATCAAACCTATAACTTTTGGATAGCTAATGATTTTTTCAGAAAGTATCTAATCTAAATGTAAAGCTTTCAAATGATAGTGTGTCAGCAACATCTCTGCAGAAACGGTGCCATTAGTTAATTAATCTCATTTTTAAAAATACAGTATTTCTAATTGGAATTGGTTGTGAGAAGTAGGGTTATAAGTTCAAGACCCAAATCACAAACTAACCTTCTGTCTTTGGTCTATGCTGTTAGGTTGGGACGCTAGTTGCCTCATCTCCAATGTGTCTATAAAATGCCTAGTGGAAAACCCTGTATCAGGAACCCTAATCACTTAACCTGTAGAAACTTATAAGTAGGAAACAAGCAATCCAGGACATTTCCAGAGAGTGCTGGAGACAACACAGATGCTAGGTAAGGTGGTGCCCTGCTGGAAGAACTGGTTGGGAACGTGACAATCAGTAGTAGTCTTGGGGGTAGCTACCATTAAGCAATGCATTTCAACATCCTAAAGGGAGTGAGGAAGGCAAGTAGCAGAGTACAGACTGTGGGCTTAAGGTGACCGGACTTCATCTTACTCAGGAAAGTGATAAGTGAGATCTTGTGGGAGGTGGCGTTAAAGGACAAAGGAGCTTAGAAAAGCCAGCAGGTCTTTAAGGGCAACCACCTTCAAGCTCAAGAATGGTCCACCCTGATGCTTAGGTGAGCTGGTGGACATATCAAGAACTGGCTTGGCTGAACCTGGAACTCTGGACTGAATTCCAGTGCAAAAGGCAGTGCAACAGGTGATGTTAGTGAGGACACGGTGCAAATCAAAACATGGAAATATTGTGCGGAAACATTGTGGATTTGAAACTGGCAAAGAGCATCGACAGCAACAAGTAGAACTTCTACCACCACCTACCCTGCTGCTGGGGTTCCTGGTGGACAAGGGGGCTAGACTTGAGTCAACATTGTGCCCTGGCAGTGATGGAGGCTAACAGCATCATGGGCTGTAGCAGCAGGGCTGTAGACAGATGATCAAGGGAAATGATTATTCTCTGATTTTTCTGTCATCATTACCCTGCATCTGGAGTGCTGCAGCCAGGTTTGGGTTCCCCAGTACAGGAAAGACATTGATAAACTGAAGTGAGTTCAGTGGAGGGCCACCAGGAATGTTGGGGCTAGAGCCTTGTGAGGAGAATCTGATGGACTGGGGCTTGTTCAGGCTGGGTAAGAGACAGCTGCAGGGGCACCTAACAGCCCACCAGGGCCTGTGGGGAGGTTTTGGAGAAGGCAGAGCCAGACCCTTCACAGAGGGATCTGACAGGAAAAGGGCATAAACTGAGGCAGAGGAAGTTCTAGCTAAGTGTGAGGAAAGAAAGTGCACTCTGAGGAGAGGCAAGCACCTGAGCAGGTTGCCCTGAGAAGCCATGTAGTCTCCGTCCTTGGAGCTTTTTGAGACTTGACTGGATAAAGCCCTGAGCAACCTGGTCTGACCTCAGAGCTGGCTCTGCTCTGAGCAGGAGCTTGGACCAGAGACATCCTGAGGCCCCTTCATGCCTGAATGATTCTGTGATAGTGCCAGTAAAGCTGGCTTTAATTTGTCAGTGGTGATAGAATTCAAAACTTTGAAGACAGAAGTAAACCCCACAGTCCGGTTTCATAAGAATATGAGTGAGTTTTGAGGCATTTGACAAATGATTTTTGTAGTTCTGAGTAGCAATCTGCCCTGGTAAATGTGGGCTGGACAGTTGTGGTGTGCTGATCCCAGCTGGAGGCCAGGTGCCCCCCAAAGCCGCGCTGTCACTCCTCTCCTCAGCTGGGCAGGGGAGAGAAAATATAACGAAAGGCTTGTGGGTTGAAATAAGGATGGGGAGAGATCACTCACCAATTACTGTCATGGGCAAAACAGACTCAACTTGGCGAAAATTAATTTAATTTATTGCCAATCAAATCCCAGAAGGGTAATGAGGTAACTCTGTTACCCCAGGGGCGTTACCACCATGGCTGACTGGCTTGGCCTTGGCCAGTGGCAGGTCCGTCTTGGAGCTGGCTGGCATTGGCTCTGTTGGACATGGGGGAAGCTTCTAGGAGCTTCTCGCAAAAGCCACCCCTGTAGCCCCCCGCTACCAAAACCTGGCCATGCAAACCCAATACAAGTGTACTGAAGTGGCAGTGGATCACTCTTGGTCCTTAGTTTGAATAACAATTATTATTTGTCACCAATTATTATTACCTGCTTACTTTAGAACGAGCTCCAGCTGGCATGTATTTCAATAATCTCTACTGAGAAATTTGAGAGCTGAGCGGGCAGGATGCAAAAAGAGCAGCCCACAGTCTCCAAACAAGTGCATTTGATGCTTATTATTGAGACAGCGTGGGAAAGTGTGTGCAGCCAGTGCTGATGACGTACCTGTGCTGTGGTTTAATAGAGCACTTCAGTCTTTGGGGCTGTCAATTTCATAAGGACTAAATTTACTTAAAAAAATAACTGACAGATGAATTCAGAGAGCATTTTGTTGCTCCAGCCCTGGAGTGGGGACCAGGAGACCTGGGTTCTATTCCCACGTCTGTCACAGACTTCCTGGACCATCATCTTACATCTTTGTTTCTCAGTTTCCCCTTGGGCATAATATGGATAATACTTACCCACTTTACAGGGCTTAATTCATTAATGTCTGTGAGGTGTCTTGAGATCTGTGTGCACAAGGCACATTAGCACTGCAAAGCATTTAGTATATTATTTTATTATTTAAGACATCTGGGACCATTTTCACTGATGTGCTCTAGCCATTTTGCACTGCTTTGGTGTTGCAAAGCAGCCATATCCCTCTTTAACAGCGAGGCTGGGTTTATGACTGGCTTAAAATACCAGCCATCCAAAGCATCTGAAGCCTACTGTCAAATATGGCTTTTCTTTTTCTATCCATTTGTTAACTTGATGACTACTGATTTTTTTCTTTGGGGGAGTGGGATCTGCGGGGAATTTTGCTTGTTTAATAATGGACATTATTAAAGTAGTGGTAGAATATTTTGGCAAAGTAAACACAGGAATGACATTGATGCAAAAATGACTCCCCTGTGTACGTGCTAGGTAACTTTTAAAGGTTAACTAGCCTGAAATTGATATGGACAAGAATGTAGCATCCTCTGGCAACCTGGTATTGGCCTGAAAAACCAGTGGAGGCACACTGGTACAAACTCTGGTAAGTTCAATGCACTACTAATCAATCTCTTTCTACTTTTTCCTTAAAATGTTGATTTTTTTTTTTTTTTTCTCTACGTTGCCTTCATATATATGGTCCCTGAAATTTCTTAAATAAACTAGTGTACAGCAGTTGCCATTTCGGTAGAATAGCAATTGTGCACCATGGGGATTATTCTCATTAAAATTATGTATAGTAATTTGACTTCATATATGTTTATTCACACACATGTGTGTGTGCACACATTTACGTGTTCACTGTGAGATGCAAAAGGAGAGACCTAAATATCAATTAGCCACTCCTAGGTCCTCTGAATGATAAAATTGTCATTCATTTATTTGAAATGACAATAAAAAGGAATGGTTAGCAGGGGTTTTACCCTTTTGTGGGACACATGGAATGGAGCCCAAGTTGCAGCACAATCTTGATATTGATCTCTCAGAGAGAGAGTTAATTTGTCAATGACTGTAATTTGCCAAGCTTTATGAATCCATTCTTCTTCCTTTGGAGGAATATTTCTCTTCCAGATCTGTGCTATTACATTTTTTTTTAATGCAGTAAAGATAAAAAATGACATAAAATTTCTGAAGTCTCTCATAGACATAGAAACAAGTACCAGACTGGTAAAAGAATGTGGGACCAGAAGGCATGCTGGCAGTCCTCTGTCCATCTCCTTGCTTTTAAGGGCACTGTGCCATGTCATATTAGTTGTTGACCTACTGTCCTCCCCTTGGAAATCAATAAAAAGTTTTGCCCTCACTCCTTCTATAAGAAGGCAACTCCAAAAGTTCCATCTCCTTTCTTCACTGTCCTCCTCATTCCCCTGGCTATTTTATTAGCCTTTCTCTAGACTTTTTTTCCATCTGAATTCATCTTTCCAGAATAAACAGAGCTGCACACAGTATTCCACGTGAAATGTGAATTGTGTGTGATGACATTCCTATCTCTGCTGGATATATCTTTCCTGATATGCTCTAGGAACTGTCTTTTTGCAGCTAAAACACACATAAGTATTCTGTGATTGACTGACACAGCCTGTTCTTTTTCTTCTCTCATTTCCAATTTATAAGCTCCCAGCTCATAATCCAAATTCTTGTTACTAGTGCTCAGTTGCGTGACCTTCCATTTTTTACAGTAATCCATTTCAGCCCATTTCTCATATTCCAGCACTGAAAGTCACCCAGCCCCTCCTGTAGGATATTTCACTCCTTCTCCAACCTGGATTTATTTTGTGGCAGGGACAGAGATGCCAAGCCAGGTGGGAAAGCTGAGCTCCAGTGGTGCCCACACATTCCTCCTCAGAAACATGCGGGTGAGGATTGGTGCTGCAGCTCGGAGGGGACAGCTGCACCCATTGATCCAAGCCGCCATAACGTACTACTAGGTTCCTAAAGAAGCTCATAAAGGTGCTATAGTCACTACAGTCTGGACAGCTAGGTATGCTGAATATACAGAAATTATCTTCACCTTGTGTTTTGACTAATAAATGAATAACTTTTCAGTTATTAAAATCAGTGAGTTGACACCTGCATAGAAAATGTTCTCCTAAGCCAACTCCAAGAAAGATTTTGAAGTGGCATTTGAAGTTATATTGGGAATATAATTTCTGATTAAAAAGATTAGATTTGTCCTGGATTGGGCTAAATCCAGATAAGGAATAATTCCTCTGGTTGTAAGACCAAATAGATTACAGCCATGTAGTCTGTTCACAAATTCACACCTGGTGGGTACCTGAGTCTTTACATGGGCAGTATTGTCAGGTAGGACTCAGGGATGCAAGAAGTAGTTATTGATTGTCTTACCTATGCGAGTGAATCTCTCCATGCTAATTTTTTAGCTATATTTTTTAGCTATATGATCAGATAGGTAAGTATTACTGAATTTTTGTTGTTTTATTTGCTGGCCAGGTTGGTCCCTTTTGATCTTGTTGCAAGATCGTAGATTTAATTTTGTATCGCTAGCTCTGACAGCTGCTTGTTACAGTTTTACTCCAAGCACTTCCTTTTCTTTTATTTCCAAAGGTCCTGAAAATACTGATCTTTAAAAGCACCTACAATTCATAAGTCTATTGTCATGTCTGTAAAAAACAGAGATAAACTTTGACCCTGATAGGTTGGTCTATGTTTCTTTATATTTTCAAAGGTAGATATTTGCAAAGAAAAGGTCCGGAAATCTATGTTATTAAAACCTGACACTAACTATAATATTTTTCAGACCTTTGAATGAAGATGAAGGGTTTCGATAGCTGTACATTTTTTATTTATGTTATGAGATGCAACTACTCTAATCACATCTCACAGCTTCCATAACAAAAAAGGCTGATGAACTGTAGAGTGGTCAAAGGGCAAATGTGACTGACTTTGACCCGTGAGTCAGCTCTTGTCTTGATGTAGACTGTCAGTGTGGAGAGAACAGAGATACTTAGCAACCACGATCACTAGACATAACCTTCAGAGTCACACAGCAACATTGGCTTTCATTCCCTGAAGCCCACATATTACTGGTTTTAGAATGAAGAAATTGTAGATGACTGGTGATCTCATAAAATACCACTTTATTTTTGTGAGCTTTCGTGATATATTGTTCAAAGAAAGGCACGGAACTTTTTATACTAGTCTAATGCAGCACCGCAATTAGAAACACTGTTTTCTGACATGGTATTGATGTTTGGCTGACATCAAGTAACTCTATCCCTTGCCTGAAAGTGAACATTGATGAGGACAATAAACAGACATGAGATGAGGTGCCTTCCTCCAAGTAACGATTTAGCAGTTACGCAGTGTTTGATTCAAAATACTTTTACAAAACAGAAATGGATGCAAAGGAGATCAGACGGCAGTACTTGAATCTGCCTATTTGTCCGTAATGATAATGGACAGTAATGTAATTACGTACAGATACATTATATATTTGGTAACCATACTGAGACTGTAATGTTGCTAATGACCAGCAAATTGAGGGTCAATATGGAAAGAATGTCAGTTTTAGGGGCAGAGCTGGTTGTACTGCTGCATGCAAATACATGTGCTTTGGTTCATACCTTTAAGGATTTGCATGCATGGTGCAGTTTTTCACTGAGGTGTGATGATGCTTTGTCTGAACTACAGCAAAATTTGGGTTAGCCTATCATCCAAATTCAATTTGTAGTGTTTTGTGCAGTTACCACAGCTGAGCTTGAATATATATTCCCATGCACATACCAGTTGCTGGCTAGAATGAACACAAAAAATAAAGCACATACTTGAGGTTGAAGTTTTAAAATGGGTAGATGCGCTTAGTAATTTTCAACTTCACTGAAAGCACTGCAGTTAATACCTCTTCACCTCTGCATCTGAGAGGCAGAGATTTTCTTGAACTCCCATTACATAGACTCCCTACCATATAATCAGTATTCAGGGCGATTCTTTTCTCTAAGATTCAGTTCCCCTACTCTTACCTTGCCTTTATTCTTGCAGGAGAAAAGAAAGAAAGAAAGAAAGAAAGAAAGAAAGAAAGAAAGAAAGAAAGAAAGAAAGAAAGAAAGAAAGAAAGAAAGAAAGAAAGAAAGAAAGAAAGAAAGAAAGAAAGAAAGAAAGAAAGAAAGAAAGAAAGAAAGAAAGAAAGAAAGAAAGAAAGAAAGAGAGAAGTCAGAAGTTCTTAACAGTCTGCAGATATAGGACCAGGCTCAGCTGCCCATGCACAGGTGTGCATTTACCTGAGATATCCCAGCATTTACCTGAGAATTTGGACTCTAGCAGCTGTGCCAGAAGGGTCTGGTTTTCCCGTAGGTTCTGTGTCATTTCTGTCAGCCCCATATTGATGTTCAACATACTTAAGGCACCTCAGAAGGGACTGGATGCCTCTGAGTAAGCAGCTGAGCCATGCCTATAGTGTCCACAGGGTGTGGGGTTTAGGCTATCACTGTACTCAAAGAAGGTTTATGGTGAGATTCATGCCTAAAAATAGGTTTATACTGCCTTTTTAGACACAGTGAGGGATTTAATCTAATGCCAGTTGCTGCCACAGGGAGAGTACAGGTCTCCCAAAAGTTCTGTGTCAAATCTCTCAGCCCTGTGAGGATGTCTCAAATTCACGAGGACCTCTGAAATGGCCACAAGTGTCTGTCTTCAGGCAGCTGAATTTCACCTAGCATGCCTATTTTAGAGTAAGCCAAATAGCTCTCTAGTTTCTATAGGCTACACCTGTACTGACTGTAAAGAGAACTCAGATGCCTAGGACAGAAGTTGATTGTCTGAAAAGATGTGTCTCACGCCACTTGAGACACCCTTGGCATGCACATGGGGCTGGCAGAAGTGACATAGGACCCACGGGAGACCTGAGCACCTCTGGAACAGCAGCTGGTTCTTCCAACCCAGACACAGTTCAAATGGCACTGGACATCATTGACATTTAGACTGAGCTGAATCGAGCTCCTAACTTAGGTGGGGGTACCTACACATAGACACTGACACACAGAAGATCTGACCTCAAACTGAATCCCACCCTACAAGCATAATTTAGCTGCCTGAGCGTGAGACTGCTGTCACGCGAGGTAACTCGGGTTTTCTGCGTAGTCTCCAGCTGCCAATCCAGCCTGGGCTCCCCATAAATTGTGCGTCATACCTGTCAGCCCTGCAAGCTTTCTTAGGTACCTCGGGGCATCTCAGGTGACTCTTGGTGCCTAACTTGAGTGACTGAATGGCGTTGAACCCTTGGTGTTGAACCTTGTTTTCTTTCAGTCTATAAAAATTACTACCTTTTTCTTTAACCTTGCATTTGTCCTTTTCAAGTCCCTGACCCTCACTATACACCAGAAACAAGTTGAAATGACATTTTACAGATAAATTTTACAGATATTTTCACCTTTTAGGTCCTAGTCTTAGTGATCTATATCTGGACCGCTATGATGCATCTAGGAAGGGAAAAATACAAAACAAAATATTTCCCAAGCCCTTTGCAAGATCAGTGAATCTTCTCAGAAAAAAACCAAACAACACCTTATTCCTCAAATTGCTAACCTGCTCAGCAGAGACAAGTGGAGAAATCTCTTCCTCCTTTTGACACATGATCTTGATAAAGGAGAAGGCTTTTAAGGAAATGAGCCAGGGTATCTTTTTCCTCTTTCCACTGAAGATCTCAGGCAAATTACTCTGCTTCTCCATGCAAAAATCTCTTCTTCCATGCACTGAGATAAGGCACAAGCATTTATTCTTACCAACTAACTCCATGCAAGTAACCAATCTGCAAAGCTACCTGAAAAATATCCTTTAATTGGTATCAAAAAGAAGCAAATGGTAAAGATGGAGATATTTAAGATAGTGTATTAAGGACATGTCGGTATTTTAGAGGTTCATAACCATAAAAATTTGCTCTAGGCTGAAACTTGGCATGGAAGGCTGCCATATTTGTAAGTAGGTTATTTAATTTTAGGTTACATTACTAACACACTAATGCATTGTGAGCTTTTATATTTATTAACCTGCATTGATTTTTTTTTTTCTTAAAAAAGGACAAAAATATTCTTTTCCTGAACAGGTGGAAAGGAGATAGATGAAGCTAGAATTTGCCTTTCTGTGTGTCAGAGTAAAGGAGGAAATAGCAGATAAAGGTTTATTTTTTTCATACAGAAATAAAGGAAAAGTCAGCAAGTGTTTGTTTTCAAATCTGGTTCTGGAACATTGTAAGTGCATAATTACCCTTTTAACTTTATATTGTTAATAAATTTAGAGCTCTGTAGGCAAAATTATAATCTGAAATATAGCCACAATATCAGGACACACTATTAATTTTTGCAAGATTGTTTATCTTGAGAAAAAAGAAAAAAGATATTTTTGAGGAGATACCAAGTAAGTATGAGGAAATAGGGGCTTCTAATGATATTAAAGTGATCTTTAAATTCTTAAAAATCTCAGTTTTGGATTACTTGCTGGACAATAATGAAATACGACACCTACAGCAGATTTCTGAGGAAGGATAAAGGAATACAGAAACAGATTTTTCTGGGACTTGTGTAGAGTTTTCTAAATATTCAATCCCCTTCCAAAATGCAGGCCAACTTCCTCTCCTAGAGA
Source organism: Grus americana (assembly GCF_028858705.1). NCBI lineage: Eukaryota > Metazoa > Chordata > Aves > Gruiformes > Gruidae > Grus > Grus americana. The sequence goes on from NC_072852.1 coordinate 174,931,688, forward strand.
TTTGTTTGGTGCGGAAGCCTTGCCAGAGCGTAATTTTGGTGAAATTTCTGTCACTGCTCCCTGTCATGAATATTTATTTACTTCCCAATGGAAATCATTGCTCATCTGAAAGGGAGTTAACAGTTCTTAATAGCCCTTTCTGATTTGATTGATGTTTTTGTCACTTCCTCCAGTAAATAGGTTTCTATTAGCATACCAAATATGCTATCTGTCCTTTTGCTTCTGCAGGCACTTAACTGACCACTTACTTAAGGTTTAAATATCCCACCTAGGGGTCTTCTGTCAGTTCAGGGTCCATTTTTCTGTACTAGCAGGTGAAGGACTTTCTGTGGTGAGCTTGGCTATCTTAAACAGCAACAACATCAGGTCTGCTCAGATTGGCTATTTGGAGGAATTCTGTAAAACCAACAGAAATTTGTCCATACCTTATACTACAGACTTGAGAGGAGGATAATATTAGTGGGTGAATGATGTTCAGGGACATATTTCAACTGTCTAAACATATAACGGGATGATCTTTCATAGGCAGAACAGAGGCTGGAATAGGTTTTTCATGGAAATACGCCCCAAAGTCATGTATCATTTATATGCCACATGCTAACTTTGAAAAAGAAGTGTTCAGAGCTAGCAATGTAGCATTGCTGCTAACAGATAAACTCTTTCCATCATTATCCACTGTTGTCAGGGCTGTAAGCTCCTGGTTTCAAAACAAATGCCTCAATGTTTCTCAAATGTTTTTAATACTTGAAATAATGTACATTTTATGTATCACAGTTGGCATAATGGAATTGATATCTGGGTCTTTTCCCTGCAAAACACTTGTTTGTGTGTGGCCCAATGTGTAAATTGTCTCTTATCGGTTAAGCAGAGGAAGCTTCTGGATGCTGTGGACAAACCAAAGTGAAAGGCTTTCCTTTTTTACTAGTGTAAGTAGTTTGAGGGAGGGGGACGTCTTACATTAGCAAGTGGTTTAAAGCATAGTTGCCTACTAGTTCATGTAAATATTACTATTCTGCTGTAAATCTGCATTCTAGTGAAGATAAAAGAACTGAGGAAACTGATTTATGAAAACATAAAATAGGATATATGATTGTTGGAGACACTAATTTTTGGATTGTCCTTATTACTTAGTAATTTTCTGCCTCAGAAATTCATTTCTTGATTGCAAGCAGAACCTTGGTTCTTCCCTGTGAGGAACATATAGGGCAAGATGAAAAAAAAAAAATCAACCCCCCAAAACCCCCCAAACCCCCAAACAACTGCCTTTCGAAGGGCTCTAAGGGAAAGTATGCATCTAAATCCAAGAAAAGGAGGCACATGACCATTATTTAGTGCTTGAAAGTCCATGTATACCCAAGCACATACCAATGAAGTAAGTCATCTAGGCACCCTTACTGCATAAGAGCCAAAGGTACCACCACCTTGCCTGAACTGAGAGCCTGGTTCATAGCTGAGGGGTTCATAGTTGACATTCCCAGGTCTGTCTTCACCAAATCCCTTACAGCATAAAACACTTCTTTGAGCTAGTTAATCTAAAGGAATAGCTACAAAGATGTAATGGGATACTTTATGAGCAATGGAAATCCAACTTCACTGCAGTACAGCTAGTGTACGGAGAAAAAACATTCTATGTAGTTCCTTTTACTCCTGGAAATGGCAGCAGTGTTTGTAATTTTGATCAGGTAATTTTAAGCTGCCATGATTCATTTAGTATTACAATGGAAGCAAGAATAACGTAAATTTCACGTAACAGAATGATAAATTAGCATCAGTCCTGAAAATGATATGCAGACTACTGTGATAAACATACTGTTGCCCCTCACTCTAGGTTAGACCACATCAACCAGCTCTAAGATAATTTCTTGTGAAGGGATGTAGTCTAAGTGGTCCATGGCAGTTGGCCTTGGAGCAAAGCATTGGTTCCTGACCCAATATTATGTAGTGGGATGGATAGTGTTTCATTCCTCACTTTAGTGCCAATGTTTGGATCAAACCCTTTTTGATTTATTATTCTAGATTAGGGATGGGTTTACTGTTGCAAAAGGGGAGATGTAGGCCTTGGCAACTAGCACTGCTCAATTTCATACTTCTACTTATAGTTGCGTACAGTGCCGCACATGGTCTTGATCAATTTAGCAGGGAAATTTTCATAAAATAAACTCTTCCCGGATAAGCCAAGCCCTTAAATTTTGTCTTTTATTAACTCTGCATTTTTTAAAAATACATAAGGGCTTTACATTCACTATTAATATGGTACTTATTCTGTTAGGCTGGAGATAAACAGGATTACCAAATTGCCTGAGTTAACCTTGGGTGACTGGTTATTGCCAGCATCAATGGCTACTGGCAATTTTCAGGACTTCCTAAAGTCCTAGTGGTCCAAAATACTATGTTTGCTAAATCAAGCCTTTAACTAGGTTATAGACTGATACCTTTTGTTCAATTGTGAAAATTAAAAAAATTACATCTATCGTACCCTTTTAGCAGAAGGAGAAATGATCTTTGGTAGTTTACAGCCATACCAAATTTCAGTGCAGTATGATTTTATAAACCCAGAAAATACCAAATAGTCCTTCACTGTACCAATGCTACAGCAGCACTGTCATATTTTCTGCATTTTAGCTGTTTTCCAGTGGAAAAAACTAGCAAGCAGTACTTAGGCTAAAATATAATCCTATCATTTTTACATAAAATATTGATAAGGAATAAACACTTAGTATCCCTGGTGTGAATTCACTGGACTTCACGAAACCCTAATATATGGATTAAGAAAAGTTAACATAATCCTTTTATGGGAACTAAAATCAATTACATGTCAGCTTTGTAGTATTATAAATGTATTTAGTCAGCATAGAATTTTTCCAGCAGCGCTCATTGCAGATTGAAATTGACTAACCAGATGTTAAATATTAAATAGAACTAATCAAAGTATGGTTCAAGAGATTTTAAAAACAATGATCAAAGAGAGCTATTTATTACCTGATTCATGTTTCTATTCAAACACTGCTCCTATGATGTTATATCTACCTGAATTTAGTTTGCTGCAAGCTCTTAATTTTTTTCAGTTTAACATGAATGAGAAATATAATTCAATAAAAGTATGTTAATGTGGTACCATAGACAGAAAGGCACAAAGCTCAGGGAATTAGAAGCAAAAATTGCTGGAACAAAGTGTGTATTAGGAACAAAATGAACCTAAGGTCTGATCTGAAGATGGCCAAAGGTAGAGTTATTCATTTCACTGACTATATAGGGTTTCTCTTAGGCCCAGCCATTGTGTAAAAAGCAGGTTTTATATTACTTGCATGATAAATTTCATGCATAACTTAAGCAATATAGTAATAATAGTAAGAATAGCCACTGATTCTGATGTGAAAGAAGGAGGGGCCCAGCCATTGCAAAAGAAAATAATTGATTATGCTTAATTGCAGTATTGTTTTAACATAGAATATGTAAGTTTGGGCTCCTAAATCCACAGGAAGTCACACAATTGGTCTTTTTCTTCAGGGGGCTGAGCACTTCCCAGTCCCACTGAAGCCGACAGAAGTGCAAGGGAGGGGCTGGCTGCTACCCCCCTTCGCACCACGCAGGGACGAAGGACGTCTCCACGCAGTCAAAGAGCAACATTTAAAATGGATCAAAGGAAATGTTCTTTTACACAATGCATAATTAATATGTGAAACTCATTATCGTAAGAGATGATGGGGGCCAAGGGCCTGGTATTCGTTGCAAGAATATAACTTGAAAGCGTAGTTGCACAAAATGACTGTGTGCACTGTTGTGTTTGATAAAATAATTTTAGAGTGTCTGTCCATGTCCATTTTATAGTTTAAAGTAAAAGTCATCAGAGATGGCAGAAAAACTTGTTTTCCAGGGGAAATTTTGTAACTGTCCGTTAGTGAGTTTATGTCTTGATTTAACCAGCAGTAGATGTTATCAAAGGCAGATGACTCAAACAGATGGAATATCGTGCTGATTGCATGTGGCTTCTCCGGCGCTGTAATGATGGGCTGCTCCCTGGTTTCCTCACACAGTCACAAACACCACATCAGGAAAAATCACAGTGAATATTAAGCAATTATCTGTCATTTTGTGTTCTCGGTGCTTCTTTCCCTTTTGAAACACAGCAGTGAGTTAGGAATGTGGCACAGAGCATAGTCCTCCAGGTCCACAGCCAAAGGCGCTTTGTGCTGCTGAGAGGAGGAAAATGACTCATGGATACCTAAAGTCTCTCTCTTCCTTCTTTTGTATTACAGAGAGCCAGCTGGGCACCTAGCTTGAGGAGACTGCAGGAGAGCAGATAGCTCTGCCAGCAGCTGAGGGACAGATGCAGATCCCAGACCAGAGCAGGGACTCAGGTCCTTGGACGTGGAGGGCAGCAGGACCTGGGTTCAGCCACCAGCTTGTGGTGGGGCCAAAATGTAGCAAGTGTGCCAAGATGCACCTCTGGCCTTCCAGTTGGTAAAGCTCAGTTTGCTTAAAATATATAATGATAGCACACCCCCCCCAAAAAAAAAAAAAATTCTGTCCTTAGAGAGTGTATTCAGTGGCACTGCTTAAAGTAAAAGATCTGAAAATAAATACCTCTCTCCATTCTTTCTGGGCTGATTCTTCTTTTTCCCCATCCTGGCTTTCCAGAGTGGCAAGTTTCATTTCCTCACAAGGCAACGCAAACTCCATGCAACCGCTCCGGTGACAGGAAAAATCTTCTGCCTTCTGTCACCCCTAAGGCTTGGCTGCAGCTTCCCCCACCCTCCCCCTGCAACCGGGTCCTTTGGTCCTTCAGGAGCCTCCCAGCCCACGCTGCGTGTCCCTACGTCTTCCCATCTTTATCTCCTTCATTTCCCAGGAAAGAAATCTCATTCTCAGGAAAGGTGCAGCCCTCTCTTTCTAGATGTTTCACCTCTGCCAGAGTGGAGATGCCAGAAAAAAAATGAACAGGCAGCCTTCCTTTCTGCTGCTTAGGAACAGATTTTGTAACAGAAAAAAAAGGAAAAGAAACAAAAATGCACACACACACACATATTCTTTGAGTATGTATGCACATATACATACACATACACATATGTATAAACCTACACAAAAGTATGCATAGATAGAGCAAATCAAACACTATCCCACTTCTTGGAAAGATGCATTTTTCATCCAACACTAGGGGTTATGAAGGTAACTGAAAAGCACAATTGATGGCCAATGGTCCCTACCCAAATGGAAAAATTTGTGGAAGATGTGTGGAGTCAAGTACAGTCTTCGTGAATAACAAATTTTCTCTAATCTTCTTCTGACAAATTTCCAAAGTCCTTTGCTGAATTGCTGCTTCTTCTCCAACAAACAAGCCATAACCAGACAGAGGCACAGAAAATTACAGCTTCATGATTCAGCTCCGCCAAATTTATGAGCATCTGAAAACAGTGTTGTATTTATGGAAAATGCTAAGCATCTTTAATTCTAGGTGGCACTACTTTTGCCACCAGTGCAGCAGTTCTCTAGCTACCTTTGCACTGAAAAGCATTTACAATTTTCAGTCTTCATTATTAGCCAAAAAATAATTTATCTTCTGAGTAAAGGATCATTTTAGACTGAGTTTTATGGTTAAGCAGATTAAATGAGCTTTTCTTTTCTTTTTTTTTTTTTTTTTTGCATTATTGTCTCTTTTAGAGTTTAAAAATAGTATTAAGTAATGAATTTTTTTTTTTTCAAATATTGTGGTAAACTTACTTAGTCAAACTGGGGTTCTCCTTGGGAGGTAAAAGTAAACTAACCGCTATTCCTAAAAGCTACAAAATCATTTACTTTTATTACCTTTGCACAAAAAGGCCCCAAAGCCTCAGAGCTGTGATTCTCCAAATCACTGCTTTCTAAGCTTGACTGATTGATTTAAAAGCTTGCAAGAGATTTATAATGATTCACTGTGTAAGCCACTGATTTTATATTTAAGTCAGAAGACTGCTTTTAAATGACGGAAAACTTTAGACCTAACATTGGACTCAGCAGGTGATCCACTGTTTGCTCAGAATTAAAATGGCAGCATTTCGCTGGCACAAGTGTTTGAAGTGGAGTTTTGAAGCACGCACACACACAAAACGCATTTTATGTAAGATTATTGCAGAAAGCATTGAAATCTATGCCAGAATTTTCAAAGCTCCCCCTCTCTGTGTTTAATGTTGTAGGTATGCAAATAGCTGGATGATCAGTATTTTTCCACAGGTATTCTCAAAGATAATTTTAAGCACCTGTCTTTTGAGATTCTGTACAGATGGCCAGAATTTGAAACAAGATTAATTACTCCAGTAATTTTGTGTTGGTCTAGGAACAGAATTAGTTTCACAGGCTGGTTGGCTGTGGGGTAAGGAAACAAAAGGAGGCTCTGCTGTATGGTGGATGTTGCAAACCATGTGCATACACCCCAGCAATGATGAGTTAGTGGAAATAGAAAAGAGAGTAGAGGAGGAAGGAATGAGGGAAGAGAGAAGTCCTGTAAAGCAGTCTCAGGGAATTTTTTTTTAAAACATTTTTTTAAATGTTATCCTGGAGTGTAAAAACATGATAATGACTTTAAACCAGTTTTCAAAATGAATGGAAATAAGTAGAAATGTCACATATTTATGTGATTAAAACCTGAATTTTCTGTTTTAAATTCATCTGGCTATGGAAAATGGCCTATGACCACAAGGTGGTACAAAGCGAGCTATCCGGAATGCATTTCAGCACCTTCCCTGCTTTTTGCCTCCTGCATGGTGTGTGTTTGGGAGATACCTAGATGAGCACATTGCTTTGCAAGTGCGCGGACAAGTACTCTCAGGGAGGCATAGGATGGAGGTTATTGCCCCATCTCTTCTAAGGCTGAGTCGAGGACACAGTGACTGAGCTCAGCTGTTCTGTAGGGTGAGAGCAGTTAGACGAGACAGCGACTTTGCCGAGGTCCCTACAGTTTCTAGCCACAAGGAATAGCAAACTTGCTAGGGATATTTTGTCAAAAAGACTTCTCCCATGTGGTAGAGCTTTGTAGGGGAAGCTAATGTGCTAGGTAGCCTGCATTTGGGGACATTCAGATCTGCATCTCAGGTGTCTCCCATCTTGGTCAGAATGGCAAGAAAATGTTTGTTGTCAACAATCGGTTCAAACTGGAGTTACCAGCAGTAACCCTTACTGACTGTCCACCTTTCCCTTCTACGTTGGTGAACGTGAATATTGGCATCACTGCCAGTCTGGCATGAAAAGACACCTTGAAGCACACCAATATAATATATCTGGTGCCAAACACCTGAAAGGTTTTCCATATTATTTCTACAGGGTATTTTCCCTACTTTTCCATTCCACTCTGTGGGCAGAGAGCTTTCCCTGAGGTCCCACTGTCTGTAGTTCTGGGTCAAGTGACTTGCTTCAGGACTCTGTCATAGGCATTTGCTTGATATTTCTTTACCCAAGATACCTATAAGCAAGGTGGGGATTGTCTTCCAGATTTGGGGCTGTTAGCGCAGCATGGAAAGTTAAGCCATACACTGTAATTTTGAAAGAAGATTTAAAAGTTTTCAATAAACATTATGCCAAAAGTAACATGACTTGAATAATTAGTGGATGAGATCTTTTACAGACAGTAAAAGCATAGGGATATCTTCTCGAGACGCACATCTGTATGTGGTGTACCACTTCTTCCACTTAGATGATTGTCTCTGTACACAGGAATGTTTTTTTGACTTTTCTAAGTACAGCAAAAAAACAGATTCCCTGTAATATTGATCCCATCACAACAGATCACACATGCTTGGGAATGATAATACAGCCATACAGAAGCATCCCCTAGCCAAAAGTATGTACCTTGGTAACTGGGGCAAATAGAGAAACATTGTTTTTTCACTTTACATATCAAAGTGCTGCCTATTTTCTATTTTCCTGACACAAAGATTGAGGATCTGGGTCTTGTTTTTAATTTCATTTATCATTTAAGCTTATTGCAAGACAGTAAGTCAGGTTGCCTCTCTGTTAGTTAACAGCAGCTACTCGCCGACACATTTGCTCAGATAATTTCAGGTCCAGTGCCCTCATACGCTTTGGAAGATGAAATCGGCACCTTCTGTTAGTTTTTGGCCAGGTATAACCGCTCACCCTCAACATTCATGCTATAAGTGAGGCAGGACAGGAATTATCTACTGCCTTCCAACTGAAGCTTGCAGCTAATAATGTAATATTCATCTGGCCTGCAGCAAGGCAACAGGTCTCTGTAGTCTAACAGGTACAGACTGACAGGCTAGAAACATCCTTGGACAGGAAGGGCTGGGTTGTGATTCCTTGTGCATTACTGGTAATGACTCTTTAAATCAAAACATGTGAACAAAGTGGTGACAGCAAGAACCAGAGCCCAAGTTCTTGACCAAGCCATAGATGTGAGGTCCTCAGCCGGGTGAGGCCATGAGCAGGCAAAGCAGCACTCTTGTGCTGCCTGTTGCTTGTATCTAATTTCTCAGCAGATGGCAAAATCCTATCCATAGCCACCTATTTCTTGTTGACTATTCCTTATTGAGGGTTTAACGTTTTACAGAAATTTTTTCTAACTGTTCTTTTCTATAACGCAGCCATTAAAATATCATAGTCTAAAATATTCTAGTCCTATTATGGCCATTTTGTGACTTGGTGTCACTGGTATCTCATTCTTAATTGTGGTATCTTCCAGCTTGTAAGTAGCTGATATATGTTTAGTTCTCAGTTTGCCTCATTCTGAGAATCTGGTGTGACTGCACAGACTATTAATCTCCCTACAAATTGGCTGTGATATCTTTTTCTTTAGAAGGCAGATTTTAGTCCTTTTATCCCTTTTTAACCCAGGGAGTAATATTTTATATTTAAAACTTGAAAGATGAAAAATGAAAGCCTAGATTAAAAAAATTCTGGAAAATCTGAAGAAAAGTGTTTTTTTTTTTTCCTAAATTCAAATGCTTTGTATTTTATGACACGTCTTCTGTCTGTGCCCCTGCACCCCAAAAGTGAGTTGATGGTAAGACTTGTTAGTTCTACATTATATATATGTATTCAGAAAAAAAGAAACCACTGTGAAAATTATCTTTATTAACTGTTTCTTGTTCATGTTTTTTTCTTTTCCTTGTTTAAAGTTGCATGTCTGATAGAAGAGACATCTGAAACAACAATTCAGGACCTGTCATCATTTCAATCAATTTTTTCATCTTTTAAATTTTTTTTTATTTGGGAAGTATTTGAGACAGCAAGCCAGTCTTCTTATGTGTCTGATGTAATTCTCCTACAGCCACATCCCGATCCTCATTGGTTTTTGAACACTACAGCAATGCAAACAATACAAAGTATTTTTTTAATTACAATTCAAGATTCAGGTCACAAATGATTTGCATTATCGCCGTTAGCATAGGCTAGATTTACAGCAAACACATTAAAATAATTAGCATTATTCTTAAATATGAGTCGGTATAATTGAAAGTGACAGATACTAAGTTGATGAAGGTAATAAAAAAAAAACCCTTAATCCAGTTGAGAGTGGCTGAGCAATAAAAAATATACCTTTGCAGAGAGCAAATGTTTCCTGCCAGCGAGTCTGCAGAGAGATCATGTGCTGGGCGTATTCGGTTCGGGCAGACATCGGCACTCCGGCGCCTGCCCGGGGCTAAGCCCAGGCTCCCTCTGAGCTGACCCAGCCTTTCTATATGTTCAGATCCTCACGAAAAATGATGGCGCAAAGCTGCTCAAAAGGCTCTATCCTTGCAGCATCTTGGATCGATACCTGTTTTCAGTGAGCTTTGAGGCACACCGTGAGCTACAGGGCAGGAGGGGGAATAAAGCTGAGTTGTCAGTTACTCGAGGATAGGGAAACCTGTGATAGATGGCATCTGGTTTGTGTGTTTACTTGCTAGTTTTTCACCAATGTATGTCATCTTCCTTTTAAAGAGGTAGCCAAAAAAGGCAGCCAAAAAGAAGGCACCTCTTTATTTTGGTGGATGCACGGGAGTTGTGGGAAACCGTGTAAAGAACAGGGAGAGCTTGGCTCATCCCTGGGAGCGAGTCGTGGGAAAACTTTCCCGCAGGCAGGCAGGGAGGGAGAGGCACCGCGGGGAGGGAGCCTGCGGGTTGCTGGGGATGGCGAGCGCCCACGGAGAGCGGGATGCTGACAGGCAGCCAGAGTGCTGAAGGGGGGACCCCCCCCCAGACTTCTTCCAAGGACCTGGGAAGATACTCAGGGCTTGCTGCAATAGAAAGGTTGTTGGACAAAGTACAAGCCTGAAGAAAAAAATGCATCCTGCCAGTGGGCAAGGAGAATAGTGGTTTATCAACCTTTTCACTTTTATTCTGCATCATTTTCAGCATTTTTATTTCAAAAAAGCTAATATAGTCTGGGTTTGGCATTTAAAAAACTTTTTTTTTTTTTTTTTTTTTTTTTTGAGGTGGAAGAAAGGGGCTTACGAAGATTCACCTGAAAGGCTCTGGCTGAGTTGGGGTCCCATTGCAGGGCTGCATTTGTTAGGAGGGGCAGACATCCTTTACACAACAATATGTCACCATCTTTTATTTTAATTGCAGACTTTTATTTATATGAATATTTATGTGTGGTCCTGCTCCACAGTAGCTTCACACAGAATATGCAAGGATAGGATTTTTGGTCCATAAATAGCGTTATGTGTAAAACTCGGTTAATGTCACCATGCAGAATCTGCACCATCCCATCCTATTGTCCCATCTATGCTGTCCTTTCTTGCTGCATGGACCCTTTCCTAAAGACAGCAGCGTATTCATACTGCCACCTGGAGAGGAGCAGTACAAACCAGGTTTTGAGCTGGTTCACCCCACACAAAGTGACAGTCACAAATTAATCATAGCACGAAATTGAAAAAAGAGGGAGAGTCAAGACTTGCTCTTTGCCCGCTGGTGGTTTTGCTTCAACTTAAATAAGAACAAACATAAAGAGTGTGCCAGTGTTTTTGCTTCTGAACTGGACTGCATCGAGGGTTTCTCTCTTTGTTCTTTCCAGATTTCCGCGACTCAAAAAAATACCCAAACGTCTCGGTATCCGGCTGGTGTAAATAAATACACCGCGGTTGATCTAACACAACCAAACAGCTCAAGATCCAAACACCTGATAGCAAGGCGAATTGCTGTGGGAGCCTTTCCTACCTGCGTAGATGTTAGAGGCTGATACAGTGTGGTGTGAGCCAGGAGCCAGTGCAGCTGTAAGGAAACGGGCCCACGGAGACTGCCCCGGCTTATCGCACCTGTGCGGAGGTATGAGCACTCGGAGCAGATGATGACTGGGAGGTTTGAGAACTTCTTACCCCGTATGATCAAACACAGAGCAGAAATCACTCGCGCTTTTACCGGGTTTTACGTGCACCTAAAACATCTGGAAGGAACTCTGTTAACTGTAGCTAAGTTTCAGCAATAAGGAAGAGCAGCTATAGTTTTAAGATCAACCAAAAATATGCATGAAGGAGTGTGGAGACAACCAAGTCATTGTAATTACAAGGATAGGTTATGGCTTCCTGCAGCTGTTTAGAAACCTGGTCTGTGGGATGCGAACAGTTAATGAAAAACTCGGACATGAGCTGTGGGTCTGTGAAAGACATGGTTCTGAGATCTGTTTCAAAGCACTTTTCAGCGGTGTAGAATATAAAAATTGGTGAATTTTGAGGGTGAAATTTAATCTTAAATTCTGGTTCTTTTTTGCTGCATAATGTCACCATAACCCCTAGGTGGTATTCAAACTTTATAAATCAAATTTGTCTGTTATTTATTCTATTTGTCATGCATTTGATGTGTAGTGCAATTTTCAGAGATTAAAATGATATATCCCTAATTCTTGGATGGTCTTTGATCATGTTTATTCCTCTACTCCTTTAAACATTGCTGAATAATTGTATATGCATTCAGCGGCTGACAAGTACATTCCCTGTTTGATGGGCTAATTATGGAGAGACACTAGTCTCTTCATAGTTAAGTTTGTAACTAGCTTTGAGCTGTAAGGCCAGTTTTGATCTCTCTTCTAAATATACTAGAATAAATCCATGCAATAGAAACTTAAGATATATGGTACAGTTGGAGAAAACTTTGTGAAGTTTTGTGGTTAACTGCACAGTTGCACCAGACACAATTTAATATTTTACTGTTAGAAAATTCTTTTCTACACTGTTGACCTCTCAGAAATATTGCTTATCTCTGTGCTGGGAAAGTACGTCACATTAATTTTGATGCTACCGGACATGTTTAGCCTGATTCTGAAGGCATTTGGGAGAGCCTGTTAAATATATCAAGCATAGGGAAGGGAATTTCAGCATATCACTAGTAATCATTTGAAGATTTCACACAAGTTTCTGCTAGATTCCAAAGAATAGCAGGCACCCAGACTCCACAGGGGAGGTTATTCTCCTGCACAACCTCCCAGTCTTTGTATGGGGTTATACCTCCCAGCTCAATGGAACGGAAAAACTAAATAAACCTTCCAAAAATTAGTTCGGAATAGCAGTGTCACTGAAAACCCTTCAATATCCCCATAAATTCTAAAAGAAAAGTGTTATTAAGGCACAGCTGTGTGAGCAGAGCCAGCCCTGAGTACGTACCTGGTAAGAGACGTGCCGCTTGGCTAAATGAGGATGCTGTAGCTGTTTATAACAGCTGTTAATCTCCCTGGGGTAAAACCAGCTAATGTTGCTGGCAAAGCTGGATCTCACCTGGGAATAATAACTTCTAATGTGGTATATAGAAACAGCCATACTTCCTCTGATCCGTCACAAGGGACTCTGCTGGGACAGGAGACACAGCGAGACACAAACCTTTTAAGGTGCAGAAACATATTCCCTGTCCTGATATATAGATATATATATATATTTTTTTTTTTTCAGAATTCACCTGCTGGTGTTCTACCAGGTTGCAGAGCCCTTGGGACCCTTCCAACCTCCTCACACAGCAAAGATGCCCAAGGTTGCAGGAATGCTCATTTAAATACCAACAAATCCAGACCTGCTGGACGCTGAGTAGAAGGCAGAAAAAACCTAAACTACACAGAGCAGTTCGTTGGTATGGGAAAAATCCTTCCCATCCCTCACACCTGGCAATCAGCCTTTCCATCTGCAACACAAGAGAGCTGGCAATTAGATGCAGGGAGAGGTTGAAGCAGGCGATTGTAAGCAGCAAACCTTCTGAGGATAGGGGCTCCTGTCAGGAAACTCACTGAAGGGGAACCAGTAACCGGCCCAATTACAGGGTAAAGCTGTTTCTGGGAACTTTCATCTCAGCCTAACATTGTAATTCTGGTATTGTATGAGGCTCCGCTTCCACTTGAAGTCTGTGTTGCTCTGTTACCTGGTGGAGGGGTCATCTTTATTTTGTGCTAATATACTGATGCAATTTAACTATGGATGCAGTTACAAATATACGTATGGTAAATGTGTGTGTTTGTATTCATATCTGTACAGAATATATAAAGTTCTGTATCAGGGCGATCTCTTTTCACTCTGTAATAAGCAAAATTGTGCTGGTATACACATGCACACAGGTATGTATTCCAATTGCATTCACACTACGGTGGAGGCCATGCTAGAAACTTTGGCTTGTATTTTGTGCTGGCCAGAATATGATTTTACTTTTCACAGTATTTCCATTTTGACAGAAGCTGAAGTGTAGAGGCAGTGACAACACCAGAGGAAAAAAACCTGCTTTCACTGGTAGAGCTCCTGTTTGAAGAGCTGGCTTAAGAAGTTTTGCCAAGTAAAGCACTCTTTTGTCAGCATAAGCTCTATTTATACTGGAAAGGCTTAGCAGAATGCAACAACAAACCATACATGATCTGGAAACCTCACCAGGGGTTGCACCACTTCTGTTAGAATAGCTTTTCTGGGCAGAGAAAACCCCAGTGCGATATTCTTTCATGCCTCTGCACAGGAAGGTTTAATGAAAAGGAAGTATGTATGGGTCTGTTGGTTTGGCACTGAATAAACACCTACCTAATTTTCCTTAATGCAGTTTTCCTCACTCTTTTAACCATTTTTGCATCAAATTACGTGGTTTATTCCACAGACCTTCTAGCTGCTTTCTGCTACCCTGTTTGCAAACCCCAATTCTTCTTTTTCTAGGAGAGCAAATATGAAAAAAAATTAAATTTCAGTTTTCCAAGTTGCAATGTCATTCTGACACAATGTTCATTAATACAGTGTGGTGGTGTGGTAAAAGCTATTAATTCAATTTCTTTCTCATGGTCTTTTTTTCTTTTCCCAGAGAAGCTCAGTCTGTTTCATCTTTTGAAAGTCTAATAAGTATTTTGAACAGGTTAGAACTATAAATCTAGTATTGCTAAATCTTACAGAAAAAAAATTGCTTATGAAATATATTGACTACAACTGATAATGATTTTTCCCCCCCTCTCTTCACTGGAGGCAAATAAATAACTATGGAAGTACAATGGAATTGTCATGGCTAGAGCTTTTGCTTTAGGATGTTATAGAAGCCTGTGAATACCCTTAGCAATAAGCCTTATTTTTCAGTGTGATAAAATTCATTGTCTGTGCTTCTAAGTTCTTACTGAATTTGATCGTGAATGCAAGTGATTAACAATTACATGTCCTCAGAATTCCTGATTTGTTTCCTGTGTCAGGGCTGCGAGTCTATTAAGAAGCGATTAGGGAGGATCTCCTTCAAGTCTCCTTCACATCAGGATTCTCCCTTTTTTGGTTCAGTTAACTTGAAGTGGGAGTTGCCTGTGATATTTTCTACATTTCACCTTCTGAGGTTATAGGCACTATTCATATGCCAGATCTCCCTCTGAGATGAATAAGTACGACTTTTATGAATTTTTCTTCACTTATAGAATTTAATTTACATGAATAATTAGAGCGGGATGAGTTAAAACTCCTATTTAAAGAGGTAGCATCATTTTGTTAGCCTATTGTCCAACTTTGGAACCCAATTGTTTTAAAAAGGATCTGGGCTCTTCTCCATAGGGATTTTCCTCTTTGTAGTTTTGCCTTGATCTAAATCAGCCTGTTGTAAAGCAGATTTTGGGATGAGCTTTGACAAAGAAGAATTGTTATCTAGAGAACTAAAGGGACTTTCAATTCTCCCTCGGAAATGTTTGCTGGCTTCTTTTTCTGATGTGGCCAGGATTTGCTACCAGATTTATGACAATGTTGTTTAATTCATACACCAAAATAAATAAATGAAGCACTTAACTTCATTTAGTTCTTTGTGCCGTTTCCTGTGCCGTTAGGGCTTTAATGAGCCCAGCCGCTCTGTAGAGTTGCTGAGGGTGGAAGGTGGCCTGGGAGGGGAAGGAACAGCTTTGCTTTGAAGTGCGGTTGTGGCAGGATCACTAAAGCAAGGCTTTGAAGGGGAAATTCCTGTTTCCCTTCCTATTCTACTTCAGTGGGCTTGACGGCAGCAGTTAAATTAGGGAGCTGCACTAAGGCTTTCAGATTCAGCTTCTTGGCCATTTGATGCCAAGCTTCAAATGGGAACTGTGGGGAAAGAGGGAAGGGAAGAAAGAAGTATAACTGGAGGGAAGAGCAAGATATTTATAACGGCTCTTTACCCACGCCCACCCCAGAACAGCACCCACCCGAGCTCTCTGTGCCCATCCCACACTCAGTGCTGGAGATGGGAACGCTAATGTTCCCTGTTTTTGTCAAGACTTGTTTTTCTAACAACACTGAAAGTAGCCACTGGTCTCAGGCCATGAGAGGAGAGGCAGCGCAGCTCTAGCTCTGTTAGTTATGGCAAGAGGAAGGCGACTCCTCATGGCAAATGGTGTCTCATCGACATTCGGAGGGCCGCGCAGTGTTTCATAGGTGTTCCAGAGTCAGGTGTTAATTCCAATTAAATTCACTTACAGCAGTTCTCCTTATTTCCCCCCGGTAAAGTGTTTGCTGAAAAACTATGGCCAAAGTTGTTTGCAGTCTTGTATTTGCTGAGTACAATTAGCTACCCTCTGTGGTTGTATCTACTTCTGCGTATGTATGTGCGTGAGTAAAACAAGTCATATATTGGATAGAGAGAGAGAGACTCTGGATGACTACCCCCCCCCATCCCCTTTCAAATTTGGAAATTACCTGCAGGAACCTGATATCCAGCACTACTCAGCAGATGGCCAAAAATTTGGTCCTCATTGCCTTCAACAGGTCCCCTTTCCCTACCTGTTCTATGCATTCATTTTAGGGTGACTTACCCTCTGAAGGTGCTTTTCCTCCTTATAGATAATGAGAAGATGCTGTATAGCTGCCTCAGGTAAGAAATTTAATTTTTAGATAGCTGAAGTTAGCTGAGATAAATCCCTCTAACAGTACCAAGTCTGGAGAGGCAAAGCTGTAATGTTGAATCAGCTGTCCTCAGCAAAGTACCTTCAGAAGGTTTCTTCTCACATGTCAGAACAGAAAAAACTATCCCACTGTTGTGGAGGAAAGGAAGGAAAGTAAAGAAGAAAATGAGATAGTTGTAATGGTGTTACGTGTCTGCTGAGGAACCTCAGCAGGGTCTTCCCTCTTTTTTCTGAAGACTGTCATCTTCTTGGGTGTGTGTGAAGTAGATGTTAAGCGATAATAGTGTCTTACTACAGGGAGATTTTTTAAATTTTTACTCTTTAAAATTTAAATTTTGAATGTATTCTAAAATTCTACCATAGCTATAAAGCAGAGTGCACTTGTTCATATAGGGTCTTTAAAATACCTTCTGTACTTGAACTGTGTGCCTTGTTTAAATATTTAGAGCTAAACCAACCACTATATTTAAGAACACAAACAGTTTTGTTGTTTTGTTGTTGTTTTTTTTTTTTTTCTCTCAGGAACAATGTTTCTGGGGAAATGGGTTATTTTGTACCTCTCTAGCAAGTTTCATGACCAATTTTCTAGGAGCATGTAGGCAGTTATATTGGCTATGTCCCTGCTGTTTGGAGAGGCTTAGAACTCCGATGGATCTCATCCTCTTTCTCAGACACATTATACCTTTACTGCACTTTAGGTTTACAGTTTATGACATGGGGAAGGGAACTGTTCTGCAGCTTGTTGGGTGTGGTTTCGGAGCAGATGCTCAGCAGACCTCCTTGAACCCAATGTCTGCTGTCCACAACTGTAGGCACCTAGCCTTGGTGACCTACCTGGTCCCTTCTAGTCCTGTGCTCCTAAAAACATAGCTGCATTAATCCTACTAAACTGATGCCTTTTTCCTGATATGTATATTGGTTATGTTTAAACCCGTGCTAAGCGTGGATCACCTTGCAGCTGTTGCATGAGTCTTCTGAATGTGAAAGAGGACTTAGTTTAAATAGCAGTGTTCAACAGTGTCCTGAATATTTTTTGCCTGCTTTTATTCTGTAAAATTGTGGAGCAGCATTGGCAATTCTTGTATTCTTTCTTACCACTTTAATCGTCAGACAAGTCCTTGGAGTGCTTGGTTACATAGCCAAGATGGTTAGATAAGATAAAATAATCTGCATAATTTCAAATAAAACATACTTCCTGTGCGCTTGACTTTGCAAACCTAAGAGATTGAAAATGCTTTTCTTATTTTAAGCATTTTTACATTACATTTGTTTATCACTACAGTTTGGGGGTGGGTTTTTTGTTGTTTGTTGTTGGGTTTTTTGTTTGTTTGGTTGGTTGGTTGTGGGTTTTTTGGTTTTTGGTTTGTGGTTTGTTTTTTTTTTTAAAGAGCAACTGTATTACAGATATCAAATTGCTCCCAATGGAATATTGTTTTCTGATCCTTCTAAAGGACTTCTGTCTTCTAATGGAAAGACCTAGAGGCATTCTGAAAGCTCAAAGGGGTGAATGGAAGCTCTTTGCCTTTGATTTTTATGCCTCTGTAGTATCAAAACCTCCTCAGCTCATTCTTTATTCATCTAAGTTTGCCCAAGAATCATAGAAGATACCTTAAATATGTTTTTTGACCTGAATTAAAATACAGATAATAATCTGAAATACAATATGCTTCACAACATTGTAACCAGGTAGCATCAATTTACATCATTGTTTTTGCTATACATGAGTGCACAAGTCTCTCTCCTTTTTTTCCCCCTCTAATTCTTTGCTTCACTGGAAAGAGTGAATCTGTTATTTTCGCGTTCTCATGTGATATGTACAGGTTTTTGAGAATTTTAACTGAGAGTTTCTTCCTGACTCTTTTTGCTCCCTGATACTTTTAAGGAAAGGGAAAAAGTAATTTGTCATATATTTTTTTCCTCCATCAGAACTTTAGACAGCAGAGTAAAAGATAGTTACCTTATAAATGTTTTCAATATTTGGGAGGGGGGAATGAACCAAAGCAGTCAGTTTCTTTCATCATAGGCTTGATATTTCCTCCCTGGACTTTTGGTACCACACCTATCTGTTTCTACAGTAGCCTACCAAAAAAAACCCAAAAGCAAACAAAAAAAAATTCCATGGTACCTGCCAAGTTCTCCTTTCATTTTAGTTTTTCTCTTTTTCTTCTAGCAATGTTTCTTATCTCTTGTCTGTCTTATTTTATAATTCCTCATTTCTAGGATCTTTGGTCTTGGCTTCATGGACTTGTAATCCTTAGATTCTCAGTATCTTCTTGAAACCTCCATGTGGCATTTACTAGCCATTTCCATAATTTTCAATTATCCTCATTCTACTGGAGAAAAGGTCAGTTTCTGAAATCAGCTACCTGTACACCTCTCTTAGCAAACATCTGCCTCCCTTGTCTGTATGGTAACCTGTTGAATGCCACATTTGCAGCTGCTGAGGATTCTTCATTCCTTCACTCAGCCTATATCTCTTTTTGGTGCAGTGAGATTGTTTACACCTACAACTGTAACCTTTGATCATCTCCACATTTTTTTTATCATCTCCATAGGTTTAGCTTCTAAGTTGGTTCCATGCACCTCGATGTCTTTGCTGCTTCAATCACTGTTGGACACATCCTCAACTGCAGCTTCAGCACTCTGGCCTTTCTTGACCCTCTTAACCGCTAGTTCACTACCTGCATATGCTGGACACATCCTTGACTTTCATATCTAAAACTTGTTAAAGTCTAAAGCTCTTTCCTCTCAAAAAATAATGCTGATCTACCTCCTTCCACCTAGAGATAAAATTCTTGCTTTACAACAAGAACAAATTCTCTTCGGTATCTACACAGTTTTCAGCGCGTGGCATTAGGCATTAGATAACCATTGCCACGGTCTCCTGTGCATGTACTACATCTTGACTTGGTTGTTTTATCTGCAACATGAATGTCTAACAGTTCTAAACTACTTTTCTTCCATGATATTATGTAACTGCTTTTCAAACTATTCTGTTTTAATGTGTCTTTTTTTTTGATGCGGCTTCTGCAACATCTGAGTTGCACAATTTAGTTATGTGTTATGTGAAAGATACTTCCTTTTTGGTTTGTTTTTTGTTTTGTTTTGGTTGGTTTTTTTCCTGTTGTCTAAAAATTAAACAATGGCCCAACACTTCAACATTGTGATTAAGCCTTAAGACAGAAAATGCAACATTTGCTATGAAATTATGAAGGGCACATGTGGTCAAAATGTCAGTAACATTTTTGTGTTATTTTGGTTCTTAAAACTCTTGAACAGAATATTGTATATAATAATTCCAGTTAAAAATCGATTGAAGGTGATAATTTATGGTCACGTTACAAACTTCTAAAAACAGGTCTGACAGAGCATTAACTACTTCAGGAACTGATGTTATATACCAGTTAACTGCTGATTATCTTTAGACAAAAAAGAAAGATTAATCAGCCATCACACAATGACAATTAGAGCTAGTAGAAACTGAATGTCTTTTTAAATCTCTGTGGAGGTACGACAATGAGAGGTAGCAACAGCTGAATTTTTTAAAGATTATTTATGAAAAATTTATTTAAAGAGGGAAAAAAAAAGGACACAAGGAAATATATCAAGCAGGAAGACACCGATAATGGAAACACTAGTTTGGGTTAAAAAATCATCTGCTTTTAGTTTTTGTTTGTTTGGTTTTGTTTTTAAACAGATGTATGCACTTGCATCCTTGTACTTCAGCAACAAGTGGATTCATTATAATCATTAGTTTCCTGTGGTGGTGTTACATCAGGTACATTTTCATCAGTACTGCTGCTAGTCTCATCAGCTAAAGTGAAGATTAAGATATACAGAAGATTATTTCCTTCTATACTCAACCCAAGTCTTAATTTCAGGGAAGATGAAGAGCCAAATCCCAAGAGGGTCTTAAGCACCTACACCTCCCATCGATTCATTCTTTTCAGCCCCTCTCAGGATCCCCGTATTGTAATAACGCCACTAAATTGCTACTTGGATCTGAATGCAGTGTGTTAACAGTTTTAGTTCATCAGCAAAGTTGTTTTTTTTAAAAATTTTATTTTCTTCTTTCTAATCTAACCTTTTTAGTCCTTTCAGTTCATTACTGAGTCAGGAACATCATTGTCTAGTGTATTTCCTCACTGTCTGCTATCTCTTCCTCTTGTGTTTAAAGAAATAGTTACTGATTCACTATAATCATTGACATTTCCTCTGCTTTCATTTGTTTCTGTACCGCTGGCTGTTTCCTCAATTTCATTATTATCAAACAGCTCTTCAGTGATAGACTGCTGTTCCTCATCTTCATATTGATAATTTTATTTTCACATGCATCATCCTGATTTTCAACATCTTCAGTGCAGTCCTCAGAAGATGAGTCATTTGCAAAAGGCAGATTTTCATTACTGGAGTCATCTTTAGAGTCAGAATGTGTTGGTCTGTTCTCAGGAATATTGTTTGCTCCTATGTGCCTTTCATTATCTCTTGGAAGGGATGTGCCTGATGTACTTGCTTGGTCATTATCCAGATAATTAAAATCAAATGTACTTATTTTGCAGATTAAAGAAGAACATTTTTTATTATGATTGTTTGTCTTTGAAGCTTTAAAAACATCTTAGTATAAATGTTGAACTTAATTTCACTGGCTATTTAAACATTTAACGTAAGAAATATTTTCATTCAATAGGTAAAACAATGTTAATTTTTAATAGGTTTGCTTCATGGAAATTTATATGTTGACATAGCATCATTTTGTAAAAAGTGGAGGAAGATACAAAAAAGTTCAGGTTCTGGCAGCTTCTGTATAAAGATTGTCATTTGTATACATTAGAACAGTTACTGGTAAAGGCCAGAAATGGTAGATGGTGAGTTAAGCGTGGCTGCAAGCTGTATGTGGGTAAAGTTTCTAGCTGGAGGAAGGAGTAGAGGAAAGGGCATATATGTGATAAATTAGAGCTGGCAGAGTCTGAGACTGTCCCAGCTAACTTGCCCAGCCTAAACTAGTAGCTTTGACTCCCTCCACAGTCCATGGAGAAAACTTCTTGGGGGAATGTTGGTCCACATGTTGTAGGTGTCTGAGCAGAAGATGAATTGTTGTCTGGGGCTATTTCTCTCTGTACACTGATTATGGATTGAGCCTACATGTCCAATTGCTGAAGCTAGGTGAGAAGTATCCTTCCCAAAGACATGTTAGATACGTTGGTGGCTCTTACTTCTTGGATGCAGAAGTCCATTCCTACCCAGTTGCTTTTGAGGGGTGTGTTCAGCCAGCCATTCCTGGGAGGTCAGCTCTACCAACTAGTTACTGTTAGATGTCCTTTTGTATCTACATCATACCAAGCTTTTTCTGTACATGGCATGAGGCACTTAATACTTTGACTTGCAGCTTTTTCTCTTTTTCAGTAACTCTGTGTTATTGCTTCAGTTGCCAGTCATACAGCTTTGTTTTTTAAATTCTCAAGTATTTTAGAAATAATTTTAGTTAAAAGATCATTTTCCTACTAGATAAGTTTTGCACCTACTTACTTAGAAATATGTTCTTTGGTTTTTGACACAGTGAACTAGAACAAATGAAAACCTTTTCAGCTACGGCTTCTTGCAAATGGCAATATTTATGCTAAATCCTATCAAGAGCCCATGCATAGTTTTACAACTTTACAGTTATAGCATACCCATCACTTCAGTATCGAGGCACCAAGTGCACCAATTCATTTATTATTATTATTATATTAATATTAATATTATTAAAAATCTGGTAGTGGATTATGGGAAAATTTTTATATTATCTGGCTTTTGATATGTTTTTTTCATACAGTTATAGAATCATAGAATACCAGGTTTGAAGGGACCTCAAGGATCATCTGGTTCAACCTTTCTTGGCAAAAGCGTGGTCTACACAAGATGGCCCAGCACCCTGTCTAGCCGAATCTTAAAAGTGGCCAATGTTGGGGAACCCACCACTTCCCTGGGGAGATTATTGCAATGGCCGATTGTTCTCAGTGTGAACAATCTTCCTCTTGTGTCCAATTGGAATCTCCTTAAGAGTAACTTGCACCCATTACCCCTCATCTTTTCCATGTGATTCCTTGTAAAAAGGGAGTCTCCATCTTTTTTGTAGCCACCCTTTAAATACTGGAACATGTTCAACCTTCCTCAAGGCTGAAAAAACCCAGTTCTCTCACCTTTTCCTCATATGACAGGCTTCCCAGTCCTTTGATCATCCTGGTGGCCCTCCTCTGGACCCTCTCCAGCCTGTCCACATCTTTTTTGTATAGCGGGGACCAAAAGTGAACACGCTATTCCAGGTGTGGCCTGACAAGTCCTGAGTAGAGTGGGATAATGACTTCTTTATCTCTGCTGGTGATGCCCTTGTTGATGCAACCCAGCATCCTGTTGGCTTTCTTTGCTGCAGCTGCACACTGTTCACTCATATTGACTTGTCCTGGGGGTCCTGGTGGACAACCCTGAGTAGATCTCAGGGCTACTCCCCAGCCCTGTAGATCCCAGCCTGTGCTGCACTCATGGATTATGTTTTCACAGGTGGAAAACTTTACCTTTGTCTTTGTTGAACTCCGTATTCTTGTTAGCCCACTCTTCCAGCCTTTCAAGGTCTTCCTGCAGGGTGACTCTCCCTTGCAAAGTGTCCACTTCCCCACTCAGTTTGGTATCATCAGCAATCTTCATCAGGATGCATTGGATACCATCATCCAGATCGCTTATGAATATATTAAACAGCGTTGGGCCCAATATCAGTCCCTGGGGGACCTCACTTGTAACAGGTTGCCAGTTTGAAAAGGAGCTATTTACCACCACCCTCCGGGTGTGGCCTGTCAGCCAGTCCCCCATCCACCACATGGACCACTTGTGTAGGCCATAACCCGTCAGTTTCTCTAGGAGGAGGCTGTGGGGAACCATATTGAAAGCCTTGGAGAAATCCAGGCAGACAATGTCCATTGCTCGCCCCACATCATCCAAGCAGGTCATTTTGTCATAGAAGGCCATCAGGTTTGTCATGCACAATTTGCCCTTGGTGAATCCATGCTGGCTTTTCCAAGTCACGTGCTTCTTTTGACTTGTGATAGCCCCCAGGAGGATTCGTTCCATAACTTTCCCAGGGACTGAAGTAAGACTGATGGACCTATAATTTCCTGGATCCTCCTTTAAGTCATTCTTGTAGATGGGGGTGACCTTAGCCTTCTTCCAGTCTTCTGGAACATTCCCTGATCTCCACGACTACTCAAAGATTATGGAGAGAGTCCTTGCAACGACATCACCCAGGTCTCTTAACACCCTCGGGTGGATATTTCCAGGGCCCATTGATTTATAAGGGTCAAGCTCCTGTCATAGTTCACATACCAACTCTTCCTTCACCGACGGCAGGTCTGTGTTTGCATCAACCTGGATTTTTGTTCTCAAGGCCTGGGCCCAACAATGCTGGTAAAGACAGAGGTGAAGAAAGTGTTGAGAACCTCTGCAATTTCAGTGTTGTTGGTCGGTAATTCACCTCTCCTCGTTTTTTGTTGCTTTTGTAGGCATTTCCAAATCTGGAAAGTAGATTTAACTTATGGAATTTTATTATGCATATCTGTAACACTATTATGAAATTTGAATCAATATGTTCTGTAGTACTTAATTCCCATCAATGTCAGCCTCCTTCAAATCACCGTGCTTGTATTTTCTTGTACACATTGTGTCTTCCTGACTTAATATTTCTAATACTGTTTGTACAAGATGTTCTGTAGATGCAGCCTTATGGTGCTAATCATGCTTGGCTCATTCCCTTGAACTGGATCCAGAATAACCTCATTTTGCATTAGAGTTGTCCTCTTTGAAGAGTCCTTACATCCGGTGGAAGGATTTAGAGTCTCAAAGAATGTGATCTAGTTAAGGCCATCCCTCTTCATATTTTTGTGTAAAGTAGGGAGGGAATTAAAACACTGTAAAGCTTAAGTTAATGGAAGAAAATTAGTAGACTGTAGTAAGTTTTGCCAGCATTGCCATATTATTTTGCTTTTGGATATCTTAGTCATTCTTCATCTTCTTTCTGTTCACCAAATTCTTTTTGTGCGTTTTCTTGGGCTTTTATTAAAAAAAAAAAAAAAGCAGAAGCAGCTTTAGTTCTCTATAGTTTGAGTTAAAACAGGACAAAAGATTATCCTGCACCCTTTAATGTACATTACCATCCTGATTTGGTTGCTAGGAAAAACATACTTTGGGTTGTGAAAATGAGTTCTCCTGACTTGAGATTCCAATACACATTTTGAAGAATGGTTATTTCTGTGTTCATATACCAAGTTTGGAGACAGATTTCTGCCAGCCTCTCTTTAGTTTATGTACGCAGGCTTACTCTTCTGAAAAAGAGATATTTAATTTTTCCTACTTTGTTTTACTATCTAAAAAAATCTATATTGTCTGATTCTTTGTGGGTTATATATATGTATATATAAATGTAAAGATGGTGTAACTGATAGTAGTAATGCAAAGAAATCAAGCTCATGGCATTGACAGTGCCTGAGAATTACTAGCAGACCTTTTCACTGCGTCATCTTCAGTAATACAACGAATGTTCTCTTCTGAAAATAATGTAGGATACAGGGAAAGAAGAGGACATTATCTTTGGAAATATGAAAAAGTCAAACAAAATAATTTTTGGCAATAATAAATTCTCTGAAAAAAGCTAAAAATTGTTTCTGGATTTATAATATAAAATATAATATAAAATATAAGAAGTTAAAAAAAGTTTTACTATTTTTATTATCTCTCATTTTTACATTTCAGATCTTTGAAGTAAGAATTTGTTTCTTTAAAGAAAAAAATAAAGAAAAAAAGAAAGAAGTTAAACCAAAGAGTGTTAAGAGAATAAAAAATTGGAGCCTGAACCATTTAAGCCAAAATAATTTGCACAGCTCTAGTTACAAGTCAGAACTGAGTCCAATCTCATAGTAACTAGGAATTCTTTTTACATGAAAATTGATCAAAGGCATCTGAAGGTCACTTTTTTCCAATCTGGACAGTATACATGACTCCAAAATGCACTGCTGGCATTGTCATGCCAATCTGGCCAACCAATCTGGTCAAGGACTAAGCAAATACAAAGGCTTAGCTTTCAGCTTGGCTTGAGAGATTGTTCTAGAGCAAGCCAGGGACATTTTGGCAGGTTAACATGAATAAGACATGGAAGATTCAGCACCTAATTCCAACTGTCAGTGCTAGTAGCATTTAAAACATCCCAAAAGGCTAAAGTCATTTGGCATCTTCTTCCTTCTCTGCCTCTAAGAAAGGGTGACTATATCCAAAATAATACTGGAAATGCTTCCTTGTAAATGCTATTCCTATGTGTTATCGTTGAGACCAATCCTTGTCAGAGTCTGGAAGGAGCCAGTGTATATGATAACAAACAGCATTGAAAATCATGGGGAAAAGTTTTTGTGTTGGTCCCATTTTATTCACTAGCAGAGAGAGATCACTATCTCCAGGGCAAAGCTGAATCTTGAAGGTGGACAGCATTGCTGTCTTCAGCTTTTTCGCTGGTTGGATACACAAGGGAAATCTTGCAAAAGGTAGGGGCCTATTCTCAGGGAATAATTTTGGGGTCCAAACAGCAAACACTTGCAGACCTGAGATATTTGCCTAAGCTCTTGGAAAAAGCAAATCGTCAGTCTTACCCTCGTGCTTAGTCTTTATTACTGTTTAGAGCACTAGAGACCTAGTTCTAGGTAGGATTCTGTATGTTCAGAGAGAGAAGGTGGAAAGCAGAAGGAATTTTGGCCTATGTGGTACTGCAAAAACGTTATCAGGTGGCTATTGGTTATTTTAGTGCAGAAGTCCCCAGTTACCTGATCAAGAAGGAGATCCTGTGTTCCGAAAGTGACACTGGGGTAAGTGAGGGGAGCTGGGGTGTGAAAGGGGTTGCTTGTTTTAATGAACGTTCCATTCTTATTGTTCTGCTGCTAGCTTTGCTAAAGTAACCCCGTTTGATGACTGGTCCAGCACTTAAGAGTGCCTGGATAAAGGCAATACAAGTGCAAGACATTCTGAGCAGATGACTTTGTGCATCTCCTTCATTATCCTGTGAATCCATACCTCACTTGGGAAGGGAGCTGCTTTTCGTATGATTGGTGAGATGATTGATTTTCACCTGTGTTTGAAAATTTCATACATTTTTGGGAAATGAAAAATAAAATACTTTCATGATGGTCTGCTGTAAAACATTGCAGCTACTTGCCATGATGTTGACTTTCAATAACTGAAAATTAAAGGTCTACTGAAATCATTTTGCTCCCCAGTGATTTAGAGACCCAGTCTCACCATAATTTAGAGTCAACTTTTCGTCCCCGCATAGTTCCATGATTTGCAAGCTGTTTCTGGCAGCCATCGTTGTCAAACCAATGATATTTCTTCTTCTCCTCCTCACTTTTTGGCCCTTTTCCCTCATAATTAACTTCTTCGTCAGATTTACAGCTATTTAGGTCTACCTTTCTAAGGGATATAAACTCCTGAATGAAAAGACTGTGGTAAGAGTACTTTTTTTAACCATTTCCTTGCCTGACATGATTGTATTTTTCATACACAAAATTCAAATGGAAAATACCTTTACTCACAAATGTCACCATTTTATTTCATATACACCATATTCTTAGGCAAAGTAAAACTAAGGGTTCACATCCTCAAATTTCAGAGTAGAGTGTATGTTAATAAGACTTAAGAATGCAATTAGTTTTGCTTATGTGCATCCTTTAATATAAAATTGCTGTTAGTTTTTAGGAAAAAATGAGGAAAACATTAAGTTAATGCTGCAGCTTGGATCAAAGTGGGAAGCTGCAGTTAACTTTAATCTCGTTGGATCTCTTCATAGCACGTAAGTAGCCTGATGCACTTGTTACAAATAACTGTTGTACTTTTTATTTGCTGGTCTCTCTTCTCTCTCTCATGTGTAATACCTAGGGCTGTCCATATCTTCATGGGATTTTGTGTTTCAAAATGGTAAAAAGACAACAGAACAATCTAGGCTAAAAAAACCAATAAATCTGTTGGGGAAGGGACAAGTCAGTCCTTTGGGGTTGTTTTTTTCTGGACCTATAGAAAAGCCCTACCTTTACCTACAGTGGTATCCTGTTTTTTCCAATTGAGACCTTCAGCAAATTTTTGGACCCAAACCTATTGCTCTCCCCTGAACTGAGTCATTTTTCAATGTGATAACTGGGTTCATATTTCCAGCATTTATATTGCCAGCTGCGTGAGGCCAGTTTCTTCCAGAGGTCCTCAAGGGCCTGCGTATGCTCTGTTACACATCCTGATTGAGAAGGAATGCTCCTATCATCATCTCTGAGATTTCAAAACTTGTACTTTCATTATGACCTGCAGATGCTCATTTCCATTGAGAGAATGTGATCTAATCAACTGTGAAATAAATCTGATAATTCCACTTTAGGTGGTGCTCTTGAACACAGCTTATTTCAGAGAAATCTATTTCTGTAGTCTGTTTTGCCACCAAACTCAGTTATATGTATCATATAACACAATGCTACTTAATAATTCTGCTGAGATGGAGAGCTTTCAGTCCATTCCTGAGTGACGGATATACTTGCTCATTTCAATCACAACCTTTTGGTACCTTGCAACTTTCATTAGCAGTCCTACAAATTAAACAAGTAGGATGGCTTACCAAGATACCAAGTTGGATTGAGAGACAGAAGTTTTCATCTGTTTTCTATCCCTGGAGATGGTAGGATGTGTGTTCTGTAATCTGAAAATAGGATGATTATAATCCACATGACAATGTATGAAATAAAACTCAAACTTGTTCTCATAGGCATGAAAAAGCTGTGTTCTGTCCCCACTGTTTGAATTACTATAAACCACTGCCATGAACCATGTCCCAGTTGTGTTAGGTGCTGGACAAAATCAGGACCAAAAGGTGGTGATGGATATAACAACTTCTGAATCAAAATAAATAATACCCCCCCCCCAACAGATTGATATAGACAGATGAGGGAGTAGAAGGAAACAATAAGTGTGATGAGAAGTATTGCCAGCACTACCAACCTAACTGCTGTCAGGTCTTTCATAGGCCTCGCAGCAAATGGATTTGAAGGTGGATGTTTATGGAGAGCTCCCAAGCATGAAGGGTAGCACGAAAGAAAGTGTTTGAGGATGCAACAAATGAATGATGGGCATGGGCATTGTTCACTGGCTGGTGCTGAGAGCTGAGACTCTGAAACAGAGAGAGAAAAAATAGCATGGGGGCTAGACCATGAAGGGCCTGGGTAGTAAAAGATGTAGTTGGGGGAGGGATTTATAAAAAGAGGTGAGATGGTCAAAGCAACAGCCTAGAAAAATGGAAGGCTTGCATTTGTCATGAAATGTTGCCATAGTCAAAGAATGAGAGGATGAAACCCTAAGCAAAAATTTCCTATTGTGTGACTATGTGAGAAAGACCACGTCTTAAAGAATATATGCATAGAAAATCTGCAAAATTTAAATATAACTTTCACCTGAGCGATAAGGATGATATTTGGGGTATAGACTAAAGTACTGTCCGGAGAAGCTGAAAAAGAATAGCAGAGAAAGAATAAGAATGTTTTAGTCCTGTTGAACTAAGATGACAGAAAGACATTTAGAAAGTGGTGCTGGAAAGAGGAAAATCAGTTTTGCTAGCAATACGTGCTGGCTGTGACTGAACTGCATACACATCATTGAATTTGCATTCGTGGGTGAGATTTTCTTAAAGGTAGGGTAGTGGGGGCCCATGTACCTTTATAACCCTTCTCCATCCCCAAAGTTAAAGGCTTGATGAGAGACTCAAAAAAAAAAAAAAAAAAAAGGCTGGAAAGACAACTAAAGAAGTAAGAGGGTTAGGACAGCAAACTGTCTGGGTGATCAAGGGAAGACATGATTTGAAGACATTTAAGGAGTAAACAAAGGCTGAGTCTGAACTTTGCCAGTGAGGAAACAGAGACCATAGGGAAAGAAGTTTCAACAGAGGACAATTTTAGAGGTCTAACATGGATTTGGAAGAAAATTCTCAATGGTGACTGTAAACACTATGTTTGGTGAGGTTAGAGATGAAGGGGAAGAACAATGACAGGCAGACATGAGTGGGAGGCATAAGGTATGAGAAGTTTCAGCACTGGTGACTACACATTACAGGAGTTCAATGGAAGCGTTAGATGTGGTCATGTTCGGATAGCAACACGTGGTAATTCTTGTTGCAGCAGGGTGCAACTGGCTTTGCTCTGTTCAGACCCTGGATCCCACAGCAATCCCAAGTGAAATTCAGTTGTCTAAGATGTGTATGCTGTTAAGTAAAACCGGTTTTCTAAACTAAATACTGAAATATTGGAATGTGTTAGCAATTCAATAATAGTACATTATCATTTCTCTTTATAGTTTCACTATAATTTTTTTCCAGAGCTTTATTGAGAAAATTAGGCCTAGTGGGATCATCTGTTCTAGTCTTATTTATATTTCACAATAGATACACCTAAAATTCCTACTTCCCCTAGAACAACTTAAAAATAAAATCTGCTAAAAACAAGAAACATTTTTTCTCTTGCATAAAAATTCAAAAAGCCAGTTTTAAAAAATCACTATACTGAAGTTATACAATTAGCAGCTTTCAGTTTGACATATTTCATACTTGGAGATGTTTCCTTGAATTTTTAAAAAAACATTTTATATAACAAGTTAAAAATAAACCTTCATGGTGATTTAGCAGCATGAACTGAGATTAAAACTTCAAAGACAATTGTAAATGTGATGCTGTTATTGAACATGTGACTCTTTGAAAACATCGTTCTGTAATATCAGAGTTAAATGTCAGAGTTCTGCATTTACCCCTGAATGGTATATTTGGCCCATGTTCAATGACACTAAGGGAACAATGCTTCATTGTATCATTTTAAATACATTTTCCTTGTGGTTTTTTTTCCCCTCCCCGTTAAACATTCAGCACTAAACAGACCTATTACTGTACGGTAAAAGCCTGCTAATGTGAAATGTACAACGAACTAAAACTCCCACCTTCTTTCTGGGAACACAATAATGAACTAAGAAGTTGAGGCAGTGTTCAAGATAAGGGATTTGCTTGTTGAATAACTGGCTCGATAAACTGCTGCTGAATACAAATCGCCAAAGAAAACCTAACATTGCTAAATATAAATTAAAACAAAAGCTATATATTTTTTTTCCAGTTTGCTTTTGAATTTTCAAGAATGTTACACATGTGTGTATACTTTATTATCTACAGATTTTTCTTTATTTATTTTTAATTTTCTTTATTATGGGCCTGGTTTGCTTCTTTTTATCTGGGAACACTGAGTGCAGTTTCTATACAAACTCAATAGGTGAGAAATAGACATGGCAACATTTCCTCAAAGTCAGCTCTTGGGAGGTCAAATTTATGTACTTTACTGCTTGCCATGCTAAGGATTTCTGTCTCCTTTGTAACATCCAAGTTTAGCGTGCAAATATTTGGAGTCACAGGGTAAGGATAAAAGCTGAGGAGCCTTCCTTCCCTTCTTCCTTTTGAAGGAATTCCTTGATCTTCTCTTGGTACCCAAATACTGTTCATTTTCTTTCCGTTTGCCATTCCACCCCACAAATTCCTTCGCAGAGTTATGTTTTAGCAGACAGTGATTTAAGATCATGACACATCTGCTTTATTCAGTCAAAGGAACCCAAATGCAGGTGGTACCTGGTAGGCCACATCACTGCTTTAAAATTGTTACACAACTCTCTCCTGCATCATCTCACCAGAAAGATCCAGACTCCAGCGCCTGGGCAGAGCCACAAGCCGTGCAACTCGATCGCACTGCTGAGCACCAGGCACGCTCCAGGTGTTGGGCACTGGGCACAGGACCGTAGCCATGGGTACCTGTCTGTCCCACCCCAGTAAATCAACACTGCAGATTCTGGTCTCACATATACGTTGGATTAATACCAATCTATCTTTCTGCTTCTTTGCACCAGCATAAAAAGGAAGATGGCCAAGCCAAGTAGATTCTTGGCTTATTTTAAATTTCATAAACTACAGTCACAGATTTTTTTTCCTTTTTAGCGTCTTCATAGTAATACCTCCTCAAAACACTACCCAGCCTCTTAGGTCCAGGAAGGTTTTCCCAGTGGCTGTTGGTCAGGTTTGTGCATCAGACTGCACATCTCATATAACAGCACATGTTCCTGAAGTACAACAGACAGCATCATGCCAGCAAAGTTTGCAACGTTTTCTCATCTGCTTCATCCCTTCATTATAGAAGTTACAGCCCCTTCACTTGCTTCTCCATATGCATTGAATAGAGGAAATCGAGGAAGACCATTCAGTAGAAATTGTGGAGTGAAAAATAAATGATCGAAATAGAGTCCAAAGTATTAATTATGAGGATTTGATTGTTCAAAGGACTGAACATTTCTGTTTCCCATTGATATCATTGACACACGTATACCATGAAGGTCTATCTGCTCAGCATCCATGACTCTTGTGAAAGCTCACTTTCTATCGTAATTTAGAACATAGACTCTTTTGCTTATATAACATTCTATTTTTTCATAAGTGCCTTAAAAGGCAGCCCTACACTGATAAAAATAATGGGTAATGAGAACAGGACGTAATACTTGCTGTTAAATGTCTAATTTCTATCCACTCTATTTGCACCTCACCTCCCTCCTCATCACTGGCCTAACTACTTATCACACTGCTGGCCAGCATAGGAGAGGAAGGGATGACACTTGGCTCCTTCCCTTCCTGCGTAAACATGCAGCAAAAGGCAGGTACTCATCCATAATATGTTCTTTTTTATGGAGTATCATTAATATTTTTATTATTATTCTACCTAATGAAGCTGATATTTGTGCTTTGAGCATTAATGAGCTTGCTCGCTGGAGATACAAATGTTGCTTTTGTATTATTATCTTATATTTGCAGTTTTTCCTCAGAAGTGGAAATTCTGGAACTGAAATTCTCTTAAGAGCTAGCAAGCGTATTGGCCACAGACAGTAAAGCATTTTGTCCTACTGGTGCAGCCTACGGTTTTGGTCAGCATCTCTTCCCTCTCCTGAAAGAACGATTACATCACACCATTGCCATCTCTGCATAGTTCGACTTCTGTGTAAGATTTCTGAAGCTGATGTAGAGCCTATGGAACTTCTGTGACTATGATAATGAAAGAGGTGGGGTTTGCACAACAGCTGCATCCATTTCCATCATTTACTTGGAATCCAAAGATAGAGGAGAGGACGCACAGAATGGTAAGGGAAAGAGACCTTTCCTGTGTTTATTCTCTTTACTGTGTTGTTCCTACTGCCTGCCTGCCAGAATCCTAAACCCTATCACCTAGTGAAAATCTCTGCCTAGCAGCTGGATTTACTGGGAAATAATCCTACTTATCATTCCAGCCACTATTTTAATGAGCTTCTATGTCACTGAGTAGCAAATCTGTCCTGTGTAGATTCTTCGTCCAGATTCACTATGAGTGCATTCGGGCACAATAAGTGGTACTGACTAACAACTGCCTTACATTGCTTTTGTCATAATCTTTCAGAAGGAGAAGTCAATGAAATGGGAAAAAAAAAGTTTTAAAATGTTTTTAATAGTATTCATAATTATATTTGTTTATGTTTATGTCAGAACAAGTACATCAGTGGAGATAAACTCACATTTGACTGAAGAAAGAAGTGGTGGTTCTTCTCTCGGTGGGTGCTGTTTTATGATTTTGGAACTGCCTGAAGACTTCAAAAAAGTGAAGTTTTACTTATGCTGAAGGAAGTTCGATTGTGCAAAAGAGGAAAACTGTCTTCATCCTTTTGCTTTACATGATATTCTACTATGCCTAAGTCTGAACAATAAAGTAAGGAGCAGTAGAAACACCGCACTGTGTTTGCAGTGATCAGTATAATGTAACTAATATGTAGTATGTGTTGTTACATACCTTTTGGATTTAGACACTGAAGTCTTTATGCCCAAGTATCACATTGCTGTAGTGTAGGCAAAATGTGAACAAATGTGAATAATTGAGGCCAAGCCACAATTTTCTAGGATGAAATGGAGTCACTGAGCCAGCTGGAGAGGCAAGAAAACATTTTTCATGAGCTTTGCCAGATAGGCTCTAAGGAAGCTTCCCTGAGGCTGCACCAGGAGCCATAAACGTCTTTGATGGAAGATAAATTTTTGAGTGTCTTCCACCAACCCTTTTCAATTGTCATCCACACTGCTGACCATGGACATTAAAAAAACCCCATGATCAGACCCAAACCAACTTGGAACTGACTTAAAAATTATAATATATGGGAATAATGGGGTTTCTGTATGTTACTGAACTTCTAGGTTGTATCATGATTCCCCTTCCTTTAGCTTTCTTTAAGGGGCTTGGATTTCATTAAAAGAAAAAGAACAGGTTTATTTTATGATACTTTGGGTTCATGAGAAAACCCCAGAGTTCTGGAGGTGGGAGTGAAAAATGTAGGGTTCACTGACACCATGAAGAGGCTTCCGACACCTCTGCAATCTAATTAGCTAGTCCTTGAGTGGACAGCCCAGGGAAAGAAAAGGAAGAAAGTTGTGAAAATAACAGGTAGGGAATGGCTGCTCATTAGGAGGGCATAAAAATTTCTATCACTCTTCTTTCGCAAATTTTATCACTAGGTGAAGAAGGGTTGAAGACCTGGATGATCACGGTACAGCATCTCTAACACATTCAAACGTCTGCCACATAGTTTGAAGCAATCTAGAAGACGCTGAATTATGTGAAAACTTATTGTCATGACAAAGACCATAAAAAACTGGAAAATGAGACAATTAAAGACCCTGTGACAAATTTTATAACGAGTATAGAAAATAACACAAAGGTAATCCATAGCATTACCTTCTCAAGGTTCTTCTTAGATGTTGTAAATAGGTTTTATAGTACTGGCTATTTTTTTGCTACTTTGCCATCAATCACCCTGAGGCATTACTAAACTGTTACTTATCTGCTGACAGGTGAAACGAAACTTTAGTGCTGATATTACTGAAGTTTTATTAGTGAACATCAAGAGCTCAATAGTAACCAAGAGAGAAAAAAAAGCAAACTTTGTTAAAATATTATGCTGAGATTTTTAGATTGCTCACTTTTCTTTTGTTGTCATGGCAATTTTTTTCCTTGAATCATTTGAACCGACAGGAAGGGGAAGATAACTGACCTTTCAGTTACCAGTTATGGCTGACATTTTTTGTTTTTGTGGTTTGGTTATTTGAGTAAGTATTTTGTTGTACCGTTACCTGATACCTAGAGAAACTTCAGGTTTTGGACAACTGTTCCTTTATAATGGGTATATAATTTTTGTTTTTTTCTTTTAGGTTTCCAGTGTGTCCAAATTCTGGGTGCAGGAAAATGTTACAGTACTTGACAATTAATAATTTTAAATTAAAGTATCTTTATGTCACTAATCCTTATTACTAAACCAACAGATTTCTGCAAGAATCCTAAGGTTTTTTTCATGTTAACTTTGATAACTATTATAAAGAAGATAGTATTATCTCAAAGGTAGGTATTGCAGAGAACAACAGTGGTTTAAATAGTGCCACAAAGTCAGGAAAAACCCTGAGACTGTGAATTATACTAAACACAGTTGAAATGGGGACAAATTGCTAATTATAACCATCTAGGTTATCTGTTGTTGAAGGTCCCCTCAAAATATATCTTGCCCAATCTTCTCATCTAGTTCAGCACAAAATGAAGCTGTCTCAATTTCACCACAGTCTCTGCAAGCATAAATTTTAAATATATTGAAGCTTTATTTTTGCTTCATATTTTTATTTGAACAAGGAAGACCAAAAATCAATCATATATCTGGAATTTAGCTGCTTCAGATAGAGGTCAGCTGAACAAGAGCTGGCTTCATATTAAAGATAATCTACAATGTCAAGGTAAATGTTTAAAGCAAGCAGTTTTTAAAATACTGATTTTAATAAGATGCGTGACCCTGATGCCTGTTATTTAGTCTTGCACATCTTGCTAACATTAGCTTTTCTAGACTTGGCCTGCAGAGAAGCTACTGTCATTTGCTTCAGCAGCAGATGTGCGTATTAAGTTTCTTCATATAGCAATTTCTCAGCATACCAAAATTCTGTTCTCCTGCTTGATCCAGTGGCAGGCTCAGCCTGCTATTATGTCAACTGAAAATTAAAATTATTTTACTACTTCATTCTAGAAGTCCAGCTTTTAACAAGTGTAGTTGTTCCTTTGTAATTTACTAGTGATATGCAGATATGATCTGTTGTAGGCTTTACAATAATGTCTTTTACCTTTGACTTCTGGTGTTTCGGAAGGCATGAAAATACATAGATTTCACAGACAATACTAAATTGAGATGTCATATGAAAATCAGCATGTACAGAAGACAAAGCCAAAGAACGTTACAGTGGTTCAAGTATCATCAGGAAATAAATTTAATCCTATCTTGTAAAAATTAGTTTGAAAGATAAAAAGAAATAATATAAAATGCATGGATAAGAAGACAATTTGGATAAAATCCTGAGAATGCTGAATTCTGTGGGAGCTTTGCCATTTAATCAACTCAGCCAATACTTAGCCCCTGGCAAGTAATACTCAAGGAGATGAAGGGATGGTAGACGGTAATAAACTAAGTATGAAGTTGTTGTTTGAAAAAGTTTGCTTATGTAGGCACGTTGATATGTTGGATGAGTGAACGTCTCTGTTAAAGAATCCAATCCAAAATAACATATTCTGTAATTGGTACCTCATTGCGCTTTAGCTCCCGTTTCAGCCACATCATTCATTTCGAACAATGCACTTACCTGTGTGCTATTTTTTGTGATTCGTACAGTCAAGGGTGACACTGCAGTTAGTTTGGACATGCTGAGCACAGCAGTGTGAAGAGGACTGCGCAGACCTTTATGTGATCAGTGCTGCCTGTCACAACATTTGCAGTGCCTTTTGAAGTAGACACCAGTCTGCTATGTAGTTCACCTTGTGTGTTTTTGCTGATGGAGGACTTGTGGTTTCTATTCACAGAAGCCTGCGGTTTCCCTTGCACGCTGTTCTGCTGCTCTCTGTTTGCACCTGAATGCTCAAAAAGTGGGTAGGTCATGCTCAGTGCACTAGGACTTCACGATGACCTTGAAGCCCTTTCCTTGAAGCCCATCCCTTCACAGCTGTGCCTTGTTTCCCAGACAGACACACAGCATACTGCAGGACTGCTTGTCACACCGCTCTGGTTTTTAGCAAATATATAAACATATTGGTGATGGAATTACTCTGTGTGACCAGTGTACCTTCTGTACAACATCCAGCTCTCTCACGGGTAGTGCCATAAAAGAAGCACAACATCAAAAGTGCACTTACTTGTAGGATTCTCAAAGCAGAAATTGCGTCATGAATACAGAGGACTGGAAATTTTCCCGATTTTTTTTTCTTTTTTGTGAAAATGCTTTAGTCTCTCATGGGCAGAGGTTCTTATGGTAATCAAATGTTTTTTATTGGGAAAAATTTCCTAGGAGTAAAATTTGTGGTGAAAACCAGAGAATGAAAAGACACCTTTTTTGAGATCTAGTGGACAAATGTTGTCTTCTCCTCAGTTAGGCCAGGCCGTTCAAAATGCAAGCCAAATTGCTTCAAGTCTGAGGATCGAAAACCCTGAGAACGGTTTTCCCTGAAAACTTAACAGGGGTGGAGGCCTGGTAGGATGGCAAGATGAGAAATGTGCTCTCATCTTCTTTTGCTGGGCAGAGATGCAACTAGAAGGGTGAAATGGGGAGATATAAATAATCTTTTTTTCCACATATGTCTTAAAATATTTTAGGATGTACTCTATTAAAAACAACTAGACTATAAACGTAGAAACACAGTGAGATTTACAGTCGTGTTGGAGAAAACATGGGCAAACCAGGTTTGCCTGTCATGCCCAGAGCATATATTAATTGCTATTGCTTACATCCTTGGGCTGAGGAAGAATTTTGTAAACATTTTTTTGCACTCGTTTTCTGTAAAAGAGAAAGGAAAGAGTCCATTAGTACTTGTTAGTGGCAGAGACACTTTTATTGGATAGTCCCCATACCAAAAGTACTGAGTCCTTAAGATGGTCTAGCAGCCAGTAGCAGTAGTCCAGAGCAATGTGTTGAGCTCAGCAAGCACGAGCAGCTAGTAGTCATCACATGCAATGGAAATAACTATTTAAAATGGCACAGATATTTTAAAAAGTTACAGAACCCACTGAAACATATTTTCTGACTGCCTATTTTTCTAAAAGGGCTTGAGCCAGTGCTGGGGTTTTTTTAAAGTGTTTTATTCTGCCCCCGAAACTGAATCTGCAGAACTGACTGTGGAAGATTCACAAAACTTTTGTGAAAGAGACCCCTAACTCATGACAGTGGGCAGAGCAGGTAGTACGTTCCTTTGGGATAAAAGTCAGTGGATTAAGGTGCAGGTTAGAATTTCAGAAAGTGCTACAATTCCTAGGAAAATTCCTTAGACACCAGGATGTTGGGTTATTTTCCGTGGTTAGTATTTTTCTTTGAGAAAATGGACAGATCCTAAAATGGTATGGGATATGTTGAAATTTCAAAGGCTAAAAATCCCCATTTTATTTCTTCTTTTACCTAAGCAGAGGCAGGATTTAATCCCTTAGATCTAAAAAAATGAATGTTTGGGCAATTTGTATCATAAATCACCTGATTCAGCAGAGTAATCAATGAGAAATGCCCTTGCACAGTAGTTCAAATAATCTATTTCATATTGTAGGTCTACATAAGAAATACACAAAAGAATTAAAGAGCATAGTTTATAAAGGGAAATTAATTTTGGAAACTGAAGATGCAATGTGTTGCTTAGGAAATAACATCCTGAAATAACTGTTGGATTCACAAGCAGCTCAAACTTAGTGTCTCATGCTAGGGCCATGAAGAGATTTAAGTGTGTCTTGTGCCTTTTTTTGACAAGTCAGAAGTATATCAACTGTGTGCCTCAGCAGGACCAGATTAGAGATACTAAGAGCCTAACCCACGGAATGATTTGAGGTCCCCACCTGTAGAAATGAAAATGCATAAATGTCGTAACTCTTCCTGCTCTGTGTAGCGGAGGCAGCTCCACTGCAGTACCTCACCCTGCCATTTGCTGTCTGATATGTCTAATCTGCCTCAACTGTCCAGTCTCTTGCTATGATTCATTTTCTTAATATGTGTTTGTCCTCACACACAATTTTGCTACTTTACATAGAGAAGCAGCTCTTTCCCCTGCTGAGATACAAATACTGGAAAATCTGAAGTGTTTACACAATTATTTTCTGAAATAGTGAAATTAATCAGTATATTCTCTACTTTGCTTGGGAGAACTGTTAGGGTTTTACACATCGTAAATGCATAGAGGGGTTCTGTACCTTGCATCCTGTCCAGATAGCTCTGTGATTCTCCTTTTTCCCTCTACCTTTACATCGTGGCTCAACATTGGCTTCAGTCGTGGATTGACTTTTCCTTGCCTTCAGATTTAACTTGTATCTGCTTGTTTTCTTTCTGTTTCCCTCGTTACCCACCTTAGCTGTTCCAAGTATTACTTCCTTTACAGGTCTGATAAATGTTAATTTTGTTTTTTAGCACAACTTCTGTGGTAATTAGGGCTTTTCTCAAGTGTCAGGTTCTTATAGTCAAACTCTTATGAGCAGATCTTAATTTTTCATTCCTGTTACTTAACAAGAAAAATGAAGGAAATAAAAGACTGAGTTTTCAGCACTTATGAATGCAGAGTAAAATTGAAAATTGCAACTTCAAAAAGGTATAAACCTGAAGTCTATAAAGAAAGTCAAGAGGTATATTTAGACTATGGTGTCCTTGTTCCTGATCATCTAGAATGGGGACCTACTCAGAGCATACTGCAATTTCTTCCAATGGAGGTGCCTGGGAGTCCTTCCAGCAGAAACAAAGGTCCACTGGGAAAGGAAGGAAGAAAGAAAACATATGCACTCTTGTCTTGCCTTCATAAAGGTTTGAAATATGGCTAGGACAGAGAGCTGCTCCCAGATGACACTTCATACTAAGCCCAAAACTACCACCTATACCCTCACATAGATTTCTTGCTGTCATGCTTGTCACCTCCACCAGCAGTCCCTGTCACCCACCCCTTCCAACCTTCTGGTTACCCCCACACCTAGCACTTGTCCTAAACATCTTTACCCACATCTCCTGACATTGAAATCTCCTTTACTTTAAATGAGTTTAAAATTCAAATGGCTTCTTAATAGATGCTAGTGAAACGCAATATTGCCACCATTTGTCTTTGATAAAACACCATTTGTCATTATTGCTAAGGCCTCTGTTCCTCCTCCCCAAAGTCTGCTGACAGGAGGGAGGTGTTATTGCTGCCTTTGTTTCTGCCACATGTGTTTCGTTGTTGTGGTTTCTGGGTTTGTTTTTAATTTTCCCACCTTTAGGGCTTGCTCAAATGATGTCTGAGGGTGGTACTTCTTCAGAGGTGGAAGTTCTGCCCCTCTACTTCATCCACCCCCAAAGGTGTTGAGAGTGAGAGAAGTAGAACCCGTTCCTTTTTTGCTAATGCTTTGCCCTTCACAATGTACGGAGCAGGAGAGCACGATGCTTGTAGCATTCTCGAGCATTTTAATGCTCCCCTCAGATGTGAGAAATTCAGTTCTTCCACCACCTTTTCTCCCAGGCACCGATCTCTTCAAAGCTAGCACACTGCAAGAAGGACGAGGGACCTCTCTGACTTGCCCTGTCTGCCCAGCTACCAGGGCTGTTTGTGCTTTTTGTTAGTGTATTTTTACACAGGAAAGCATGTGAGCACCACAGGCTCCCATTTACTTCAGGAAAGTCTTTGCAATTCAGCATTAGCAAATGGGCAGTTGCTGCAGCAGTGTCTTTTCTTCTCCCTGAGGGAAACAGCCCATAGAACTGTGAATGTGAATTTATCTTGAGGTTCCTGGCTAAGGGAATTTCAGTGATGATTTAGTGTCTTATAGACACAAAGGTTTCAGACTGACTAGAAAAATGAAGCATTACTGAACATGTATAAAGAAAACACAGGAGACTGAGGTTTTAAACGAACAATTCTTCAGTTTTCCCAGATAGTGTTTTCAGTATAAAACCACTTCTGAAAGAAAAGAATACAGGCAATGTTTAGGACATCTCAAAAAAGCCGGATAAGGAACAATATAGGTATATCTATATATAGGTATATCTCTATCTACAACCAGAACATGGCTGGAGAGCTTGGAATATCTTCTTTTATTTAAGTATGTCTGTTACAGTGATCTGCCAACTGAAGTTAACAAAATACTCCCACCGGTTTTTCTGTGTGATGGATTGAGCCCCGAGGGCTCTGCGTGGTTGCGCAGTCAGGTACTGACTAGCTGTATGTGTCTGCTAGTTTATTTAT
The DNA here is from genome assembly GCF_028858705.1 of Grus americana. Classification (NCBI taxonomy): domain Eukaryota; kingdom Metazoa; phylum Chordata; class Aves; order Gruiformes; family Gruidae; genus Grus; species Grus americana. The sequence continues at coordinate 174,972,323 of NC_072852.1, forward strand.
TTTTTTTTTTACCCATCTAACGTTGCCACACAGAGAGTGTTGGTTAGCCACATAATGGAAAGAATGTAAAACTAGTTTGCAGTAGAATATAGCCCTTGTGGGTAAATAATTTAACTCTCCTCCCCCAAGTACTGTGTTAGAAACAATATTCAGCATAAACTGATTGTATAGATAGCCTGATTGTAAAGCAAGATTAATATGAAAAGGCAAGAAGTCTGCAATAAAAACTACTAACTTAAATCATCCGCATTTGTGTACAAGCATTCATATTTAGCAGCAGTCCCAAGGCTGAGATTAAAGCTGTTTGGTAGGTTACTTCAAGGCCTTTTTATTGCTAAATCTTATTATGTCTCTAAAATGTAGAAATTAATCACCTGTCATCAAAGCTACAGTGGATTATTGACTTCTAAATGTCTCTACAAAGTGATTCATGACAGAATGAAACAGGAGACTGAACTAGCACTGAAATTCTTTTTGCATGTGATAAAAAGGGTCTATTAAAAGTGTTTGAACAAATGCTGGCTATTAGGTAATCATCACAAAGGATTTTGTTATCAAAACGTGGTGCTTCTTGAATAACCTTATTCAGTTACATAGATTTGCAGCACCAATCCTCTAATGGGGAAGTTATCTGGAGAATTTAGATTGTTCATCTGAGAAGCCTAACATAAGGTAAATTGCCACAGGATTTTCTGAACTACCTGCAAGCCAGTGATGGTGAAGTGTTGTTTGCACTTGCTCCCAGGTAGTTTAACCCAAAATCATGTGGGTATTCCAATTCAGAATCATTGGCTTGTGATGGGAAAATTTCTTATGATTTGGATATTTTGCCATATATATTGAATGTCAGTTTTTCTTTGAAACGTGTCAAAAAATACCATGAGGATATACTGCTGAGGGGAAGAACAATCTGGCTTTTGATTAAGTCAGTGTGTTTCTTAAAGGATTGATAACAGCCGCCATTCAGTTATAGCTATCGTGCAGCTGGGTAGCTGTGACTGCATGCTGTGATCTGGGGACGCGGGCTGCGTTGGCTGGTGTTTCTGGGAGGTGTCTGCAGACTCCAGATTGCTCCTGATAAACCTGTGTTTGTCCTACTCAGAGCTCCTTCTAGAACTCAGAAGGGAAGTCCTCAGTAAAGGTGTACACATTTCTTCTCCAAAAAGGGAACCACTAAAATTATTTTCTAAGGAAATCAATATGGAGAACATGGAGATTTTGGACAAATACTCTAGGTGTTTTGCTATAAATATTAGAAGGCCAGGTTTACAAAAAGTGTCTTTGGAAAGGTAATTTTTTGATGGATTTTCAGAATTTCCGTCAGTCACATTACGGGTCTGCAGAGTGTGCCTCAGTTTTCTGCTTTCAACAGTCAGGGTGCTAGGCTGAATGCTACTTCCTCCCCAAAATTTCACAGCATGGGCTCTCATATTAACTCTTTGCAGGCTGGCAACAAGCGTACCCTACCTTGTCTGTTCCTTACGTACGTTATAAGACAGAGACTCACTGAATTTTCACTTTGCTAATAAAAATTAGGGGAAAATGAAGGAAAGATATTCAGCGAGAGTGACTGTTATGCTTTTAGGTATGACACTGGGGGAAAGAGAGGTTATAATTTCAAAAAATAATGAAACAGCAGGGTTTTTAAATTCGTGTGCAAAACCAGAATTTCTCTCTAGCTGTTTTTAGTACCCCTCATCTGCAAGTTTTTGGGCATGTCTTATCTGCTAAAGCCAACGGTTTTGAGTTCCTACAGTCATCCTGCCTTGTGATGGCTTCCACAGGGCTCCGTAACTGCATCTTCCTCTACCCTTGCTTCTATTTCCCACATCGATTTTTACAGAAAAACGGTGACATTGATTTGGATAAAAATGAAAATGCTTTTGATGGCACCATGTGGAGTCAGGCAATTTGGGCACTTAAAATGATTACCCTTGTTCAATCTGACCTGCTCAGATGGGGATCTGTGTGTGCGTGTGTCTGTGTTTGTCTGCTTCCTATGTGCTATGAATGACTCTTTTTGTCAGCCTTGGGGTGTGTAGAGGGTTTCCCCCCTTTGCTCCTTGTCAGCTCGCTGCCTCTGTCCTAGCTGGGTTGTTAATTTTGAACTGCTATGGCTTTGTTGTGACTAAGAATATTACATGAGACCTCCTTAGATGTACGTACTTGCTGTGCATACATACTATGCGGTCATGGTCCTGCAGAGACCCCAGATTATTGATACAAAGAATAAAAACAAGTTGTTCCACATAGACATGCCAGCACCAGCAAATGCATTCTGTTCTTATTCCTGTTCCCCTCCATTTTAACTGACATTCCTATGTTTAATAGTTAAACGCAGCTTAAAATATTGCTGTCACTGAATTCTTACCACGGTGTTTGCAGCTGATGCACACTTTCAGGAGTCGCGGAAACAATTGTGAGAGTCACAGACATGTTGGTTGGAAGGGAGATCTTATGGTCACTTAGTGCAAACTCCTGCTCCAAGTGTGGCTGTCACCAATGCTGGAGCACATCAGTCAGGGCTCTGCCTCAGTGAGTGATGAAGACCTCTGGGGATGGAGATGCCACAACCACTCTGGGCAACCTGTTCCCGCTAAAAAAGGTTTTTTTCCTTAATGGTCATCTGGAAATCTGCAACTCACAACCTGTGGTCCTTGGACTTTTTTCTTGTCTGCCACAGACAGAAGAGTTTGGCTTCCTGGTCTTCATAACTGCTCTTCATTTGGGTTGTGAGTTGCTGTTAGATCACCCCTTAGTCTCCTCTTCGCCCGACTAAACAAGCTCACTCCCTCAGTCTCTCTTCATAAACTGTGAGCTGTAGGTCCCTGACCATCTTCATAACCCTCTGCTACCACCTTGGGATCCTTCTTCAGTTTCTGCATGTCCCCCCTGAGCTGAGGGCCACAGACCGGACATTGCATTCTGGGTGCAGAGGGGCACACTGCGGGGCACGCTCCTCCTCATGCACCTTACTCGTGGTGAACCACGCTGTTGGCTCATATCAGTGGTGTCTGCTGTAAACTAACTCAGCATTAGATACCCGCAGGGCTGTCCGTTGGGCAGTCATATCCCGGCTTGCACTGATGTATGGAGTTACTCACCTGGGCGCAGAACCTTGCAGGTTTCCTTGATGACCATCATGAGCTTCTTGTTGGCCCAGTCCTCAAGTTTCTCAAAGTGCCTCTGGACCAAAGCTCAGCCATTCATCATGTCAGCCACCCTTTCTAAATTCAGTGTTGTCTGCAGATTTGCTGAGAGTGCAATCTATGTCATCGTCCACGCTGTTAATGAAGATGTTGAAAAATATGGGCCCCAGTATTGACCCCTGGGGTACTTTGCTTGTTGCTGGATACCAGCCACATGTTGGCCCTTTGATCACTACCCTTCAGGCATGGCGGTACAGCCAATTTGCAACCCACCCGACAGTCCAGCCCACACAGTATTGCAATTAATATAGAGTAGTGTATCCTTTGGGGAATTTTTTTTTTTTTCATTTTAGAATAGAGAGTAATGCAGAAATATTAATCACCTAAAATGTGGCAGGTGTGACCAGTGATAAAATCAGAGTCCATGTAGGCCTCATACTGTATTCAGTGCAGTTTTGGTTAATTTTTGAGCCAAGTAACAATGCCATCTTAATGTCACTACGAATAACCTCTTTTTAGTTTTCAGTTTTTAAAAAAATATTTATTAGCTGTCAAAATGATACCCTCATTTATTTATTTTTTCCTAGAAGTTGGTGTGCAGTTAAGGTGAATACAAGCTTACCTGAACTCCCAGGGATATAGCTAGGTCATCTTGAAATCTTTATCATTCATATTTGCAAACAACTTGTGGCAATGCTGTAGAAATGTAGGTGAAAGTAAAAGTTATTAAGATTCAGAGATGATTGACACAGACATCATAGCTATCAGCTTACTAATATCTGTGACAAAACTGAGAAATTAATTTTCTAGAAATACAGCCCTCTACCATTTGAAATAAAACACTGTAATGCTGTCTGAAAAGCCTCATACTGATGATTCCAACTTCTTGTGCTCTTTTAGACAGGAAAATAGAAGGATTCTTTGTTATTTTGAATCATCTTCTATTCCTTCTCTCAGAAATATGTTAGAAATATGTTACTGCTTATCTTATGAAGCTATGATTTTTATTTTAACTTGACCTTAACTTTTATTCAAAAAATTGTTGAAGAAATTTTTCAACATAGAAGCTGAGGTGGGAATTCAGTATCGGCCTATGATTGAACAGATGCAATAGCATGACGTGGTTGAAGAGCACTGGCTTTGTCTCTTTGCCACAGACTGGCTAGAGAGCTTGGCCTAAGACGAGCATGCAGCTTAAGAAATTCAGAGGCACAGATAACTGCAGAGACCCTGTCATTATCTACAGGTCTCTCAAGGTCTTCTAGGGTCTTCTGTAGGTTTTCCTTTCTGATAGGCACCCTCTTTGCTGGGTTTTGATTCCCCTTTCCTGTAGATGCCCATAAAAGTAGGAAAGAAGAAAACACAAACTCCTCGTAAGTGTCCTCTCAGCTCATCTGCAATAGCACACCTATGAGACAGGGAAAACAGGAAGGACTTAAGAAGAGAGAATGAGGATGATAACAGCGTGCATGACTCCTGATGGATGCTGTCGTCACTGGATGGATGTACGTGCGCGTGTGTGTGTCTGTCAGGGGAATGGGACATGTTTGTTCCCCTAAAACACTTGTATACCAGGCATATGATTGTACTTATATTGCCTGTGCTGAGAATGACAGGAAATCTCTTTTCAGTGTTGCATGTGAACATGAGGACAGTGAAAGCTCCTTGTGCTGTATTCTCTAACGCAAATATTATTGTTAATCTGTGCATGAAAAAAATGGGACAGGTAGTAACATTTGTTGAAATTATGTGTTTTGAACTAATTGGCTTTAACAAAATTCTTGTAAAATACTTTGCGTGTGGAATATTTAGTCACACTGTTTGTGATCTTTAATGAGTCAATTGCTGTACAGTGTGTGGATTTCTTGGGAAGAGAATTACGAGTTCAGATTCACAGCCATGCTGTGCGAACAGGGGTTGCTCTTTGGGGCAAAAGTCACTTCCAAAGTTGCACTAAATTCAAAACCTTATTCAGAGACCAGATTCTCTGTTAATCAATGAAAGAAGGTAGGCACTCCAGAGAGCCTTTCAAACCCTTCTCTCTGCATCACTATTTTCTTTGGCTAAAAAAGTAGCTAGGCTCCTATATAACATGAGAAACCCTCTCAGACCTTGCCTATCGGAAAGAAGAGGCATGCACCTCTGCAGCATGGGGGACGTTCAAGGCACACCTTTTTCCTCTAATCCTGAAACAGCAACTAGGAAAAGGGTTTACACAAGAGCATCTAAATCGTAGTGATCCCCCTCTAATCACGGTATATCTATCTCAGTCTGGATACAGCACCTTTGCAAAGAGAATCTGTTGGCAGTGCAGCACAAAGGTGCGGTTCATGAATGGCATTACTGAATGTAATGGTATTATGCTGATGTAAAATATGTATAAGTGAGATCATAATTAGGTACATTAAATTAATTAATAGCTACCCTAACATCTCATAGTCCCATGGCATCTGACACTTAGATACATGTTTTACTAGATAAGTCAAGGGTGGGGATGTGTTTGTCTGTTTACTCATGGTTCAGTAGTTCAAAGGAGAATTTCTATGAATATGTTGTATATATTTGTGCCCCCCTGAGGCACATTCTCCTTTGTTTCCCCTACACTAATCCACTGTAGCATCTCTGATGTCAGATGAGTTTCTTGTCCGGAGAGTGATGTTCTCTGCACAGTACTGGATTCATGGAGAGCAAAATTTGGGCTCTCATCCTTAAGTTCTTTGCTTTATTTCTTTTCAAGTTAAATTCTTGCTTCACTTTTGATGGCACAGTTGGTGATCCCTGAATTCTTTTGCAGAACTACATTTTCACTAGTAGCATATGGCTATCTAACAGGTGGAGCAGACACTGTACAAATGAGAATTTGCCTTTGGGTCTTTTCATACTTCAGCTTCTGCAAATTTGGCCGTTGCATTTACTATTCTAAACTTGGTTATTTTTTTACTCATCTTCATCCAGCATATTTCTGATGCATCTGAACAAGTTTAAAAGATGGTAATAAACTGAAAAGCACCCATGCACAACTCTATGTTTCTCACTCCTCTTACTCCTCCTCCTCCTCTCTTATCATGTTGTTTTGGCTCATGACACCGTTTTAGGTGTGGCAGTACCTTTTTCTTGCCTCCTGCCAAGCTATCTAGGCTCCTTCCTCGGTGCCTTTCATCACTGATCTGTGTAAGCTACCAGCCTTGCCTCAAGGGTAGATCACCATTTGGATGCAGTATACTTGCCTTGCCTCCTGCGTCTTTAGAGCAGGAAAGGTGGGCAAGACTCTGAGCGTCTCACCGCTAGCCCAGAGAAGCCATTGACCTCATCAGACAGGCTAAAAAGGGTGGGTTAAGGACTACTTTGCATTGCTAGACTCATGCCAAACAACCAGTGAATCTGTCCCACTGTTTTTATACATGTGTACAGCATCAAGCACACTATTGGGACTTAACAGACAATAAGATAATGGATGCGTTAAAAATACCTATGACAAATTCAATAGAAGAATTGAAATACAGGGTAAGTGGAAAGGTGAAGTGTTGGTGAAAGTCTTAAATCTCAAGCTGACCTTTTTTTTTACCCACAGGACTTGCCGTTGCAACTTCTGTGCTGCTCCGTGGTTGCTTTAATTTATATGACTAATGACATGAAAGATGTAAAATCTGTAAAAATACAGTGTTTGGCTGCTTAAATTAAGTTTATGAGTTTTTCTTAAGCCTGCCAAACAACTTAAATATTTCATGGCTTTCACAGGCTACAGTTCTAATATTTATAACTCTTGTGTGCAGATTTCAAAAATTATAATTACAACTCCCAGGATCCCAGATATAGCAGATGTTCAATATTTTGTACGATGTTGGCAGAAATGCTTTTCATGCTCTTTTTGATCTCAGTACCCCATGTATAGTATCTGCTACAACAAGCTGTTGATAAGAGAGTTTATTGTTATTTCCCTGTAAAAGACTCTGTAGGGCAGATTCAGGATGGCATATAAAGGAGAATGAATGGGGATTCAGCCTTAATGAATAATGAGGAACCCTGTGCAGTGTATTCTTTCAAATGCCGCCCTAGTAAATAGCACATAGGATGTTTCTCATCACATAGATCTGCATAGGACTTTTGGAGTTACTGTGACCCTTTCATTTTAGGCTATACATCCTTGCCCCATTCCCCTGCATTGATGGATCATGTCATTTCCCATTCTCTCTTGTATATTCACCCCCACGGTGCCTCTGTTCCCTCTATGACAGTGCAAGAGTAGCCTTATTTGAGTCAGATGCCAAAGCCCATATATATGTTTTAATCAGAGAGTTGATGTGTGAGAGAAAATTATGGCACCGACTCTCTGATTTTTCTAATGAGCTGCTTGCATGAGGAGAAGAGAAATGAGCTTTAAGCAGCTGGGCTTGTCTCAACTCTTGCCATCTTTTACTTATGTTGTATTCCTTATTATTGTAATTGGGCTTTTTTTTCTTACAACCGTATTGGGTACTCAGTTAAACAGTTAAACTTCACTGTCACTCAAATGATTGCCCTAAATTTATAACACTATAACTGTAATCACACTCTACCCTTTACAGGCAGATTTTAATGCAGTCCACAAAGGTAAAAAAAAAATAATAATAAAAAAATAAAATCGTATTAGTAGGTTAATACAATATCCTACAGTATTACTACCAATGCATAACAGTAGCAAATAGTATAGGTCATTATATAAATGAAATTAAGTAATTTTAATTATACAGTCATTCATTCCAACCACAATTAGAAATGTACAGAAGACATTAATATTCACACTGATTTTTAAGAATAGCTTATAAAATATTCAAATTAGGTACCTGGCATTTGATTTTCAGTATTACCTTAAAGATATCCATGCAAATATAAAAATTAGATTGAAAACATAATGAAACTTGTAAAAAGCATCATTTATTGACCTCTTCTATTATTTATGTCTATAGTACAGCCATAAGAAAATGAATATACCATATTTTCAGGAAGTTATTTAGTTATTTGGTTTGAAGGTGTGGGGTTTTTTGGTTTTGCTTTGTTGGGTTTTTTTTGAGTTGTTCAAACAACGAACAACTCAAACAATGATTAACGTTGCCATTTTCTGTTTGTAAACAAGGAATCTACCAAAATGGCATTTGTACTATACATAAAATCCAAATATAAGATGGATCCAGTATGGCAAACCCTGAATCTTCATGAGATTATCTGGAGCAGAAGATGATGACTATGTAAAATGACATTTCCAAAATGGTGACTTCAGAACTGATAAAAGCACTCTGGACAACAATCAACTATAGGTGATTGTATGATAGTTAGTGTACAGAACATTTTGTGAGTTTGAACACTACTACTCAGATAGTACTAATAGAATTAAAGCTGTATTACTTAGAGAATATTTAAGGGCAATGTTTTATATACTAAATGTAAGCCGAGTTTAAAAGAGTGGTTTCAGTGACTGTGTAGATAACGGAGGAAGTGGATTCAGTTACATATTTTGTACTTGTCTGTTAATGGGGCAATATAGAAATCAACACTGCATTAAGGAATTGGATATCTGGAACCACAGCAAAGCTTTTTAGCATGCTGCTCAAACACCCTTTCACTGTTTTCCCTTTCTCATCACCATTTCCTTAACCCTCTTGGAAGTTTAGGGCATTTGTTACCTTTCACATGTATGGAATAGGTACTCCTTTTGCTTCTCTGAGCTAAAAATAGTTTTTCCAACACACATCTAAACATCAGTGATTGCTTTGGCACAGTTGCAGTACTTTTAGTTCTGTGATTTTGGTATCCAGTATTTATAAAAGAAAAAGATAACTTTTCTTTGAAGCTGGGAGCGCTGGGTTCTCCTGCAAACTCTGAGTTAGAAAAGCGTTTTTAACTCTGTGTCTCTCCAGAAGATACATTACCATCCACAACTGATTGAGAGGAGTTATTCAAAAGCCTGTAAAATTAACAGCATAGCCATGGGCAGTGGACTGAAAATGCTAATTAATGTAGCATCGTGGACTGTGGGATGAGGCAAGATTCATTATGTCCTGGCTCTACCACTTAGTTCAGTTCTGGACATTTTGTATTTTAATGTAACTGGACCTATGCATCTGGATGAACTTTGTTAAATAGTCTGTTCAGAGAACATTTTCACATACTTCTGTGGAGATTAAATGCCTTACAGAAGCCTCTAATTTTCCCTGGACAAAGTTGTTATTTATGGGCATCATTAAACCCATGCTTCAATCTAGAAAATCCTATTGTTTCCACATTTCATCTTTGTCCAATTCTAAGTTACAATTTTCAGTTGATTATTATACCAGACTTGAATTTGCTGGGCTGTTCTTTGCCCAGAAGTAAGTTTGTCAGAGCAGAAAAAGTTCAGATATCTTTAAAAACCCAGACAGTGATTTTTTATTTATACTTTAGTATAATACTTTAATACTTTACCTGAGATAAAATCTTACACTTTCTGTGAACTGTTGTCTTATGTCAGTAAGTGATTAATAGGAGTTGACATTTGAAAAGGAATAAGTCACGTTTTCTGGCTTTTTAGGATCTTCAAAACATATTTCTTATTTATGCACTGAGTTTTTAACAGCAGATCTCTCATTTACTACAGATGCTACGTTAGTAATAGTAAACACGTGCGGTATCTGGGGAAGTCTGTAGGTTCTGCTATATCTTTGACTACTGAAAATGTGCAGACATGAAGAACAGAGCCACAGCCTTGTGAAGGAAGGCTCTTCCTTGCACTTGCCATCAAAAGGACCATCTGAAATAAAGCAGATACTGTGTTTCGATGGAGCAAACAATTGAAAATGCAGATTGCATTCCCGTCCCCCAAAGTGCTGTAAGCATGCATGCATCCATTAATGTTTGTGAGGTTTTCTGACACTTTTTAGATGTGTCATAAAAACAAATCCTATCAAGGAAAAAATTACTTATTTTTGAGGTGGGGCTTGGATGTTGCTCGGTAAATAAGGCATGGGACTGTATTGTGAAATATGATGCTAACAGGAAACACAGAACAGCTGCCTCACTCATGGAGCGTTGTCCATCTTGTAGACCAAATGTGGTAATTTTTCCTATGGAAATACATTGTGCAGTTGGATAGTAAAAGACTCATTAAAATAAAGATGCCAAAATAAACAATGACTTTTTTTTAGGATTAATTTCCTGATTTTTGGAGATTTCTCTTTGCAACTCTGAAGTAAAATTTGTCATAAGAAAAATAGCCCTCTAAACACTGCCTCCCAAATATTGCCGGTATAACCAGTTAGGCTAGTTTCTTGGAGCGGTATTCAGCCCTTCACAGAACATACTCAATTGTTGTGGAGATTTCACATTCCTTTGCTCTAGATACTAATTAATCATGATTTTGCAGCTCCTTTTTAATTGTGTGATTGATGATTTCTGATATGTCAAGAGAAAATGAAACAAATGGAAATCAATTGGAAAATAAAACTGGAGAAAAACCACTGTGAGCTCCCAGGGTGCCCTGAAGAAGCAGAAGGGGTGGAGGAACAGATATATTTTTTCATCAGATGATAGATAGAATCCTTCTATTATTATAAAGGCAATGGTTAAAAGTTAGAACTGCAGCTAATTAAAGTTCTTGTCTTCTCATGGCTGTAATCCCAGTTTGTGTAGACGAGCTTGTTCCTCATGCCTATGATTACAACATAATGAGTGACAAAGCATTATATGGCACGAGGGACTTGTCTGGAACCTTTAATTATTAATATTCAGGGTTTTTTTTTAACATACTTTCTCCTTACCCTCCTCTTCCATCTCCTTTCTGAGACTGTAATGAGATTGCTGTTGAGTGTTGACTCTGCTCTAACATATTTTCACTGTTAGCTTTAAAAGAAATGTTGGAAATATTTATCTGTTGTGCCCAGGAGAAGGACTACGTTACATAGTAATGGGTGATCTCTCTTACTCTGGGAAACAAGATTAGTATCTCGCCGAGTGAGAATGGGAAGAGTTTGTGTATGATGAACTTTGGAGAACAAGTAATAGAAAGCTCATGAATGTAAAAAATTCAAATGGGTCTGTATCCTAGGGAGCAAGAGAGAGGCCAGCAGAGCCATTGTTGTCTTGACAATGTGATCCTTAAAGGTAGAGGAGCAGAGGCAGTTCAGGATGTTGGACACATGTCGTGCTCTCTGTTTCTCATAACATCTTTGAGAGAGAGGTGAAGGAAAACAAAAAAAGATTAGGGGTCACAGAGACCACTGCACACACCACAGCTAGAAGTCTAGCAAAGGCAGAAGTGCAAAAGGCCACTGTCAGGTCACATTTTTCTATTTCTAAATAGGAGGGTAGAAGTGATGAGCAGCAGGAGTCTCATAGTTGTGGGGCAGTGATCAGCAGGAGGAAGGGAACCAGCTCTGGATGGAATGGAAATCATTGGCTGGGCAGTCAAGCTATTTTACAGTCTGCTGGGAGGTCTAGCCTCCTCTTTCATCTTCAAGACCCTGTAAGAATAGTTCTGAAAAAAAGATAACTGGACAGAAGGGTTACAAAGTCTTTCTTCAGTTCTGCTGGGACAGCTTTAGCTTGGTTTTGTGTGGGTTTGGTTTTTATGGGGGTTTTATTTGGTTTTTTTTGGGGGGTGGTGTGGTGTGGTGGTATTTTTCCTTTCTCCCTCCTCCAAGGTAACCTAAAACCTTGATAGGAGATTTGAATCATGCTTTGGAAAAAGACAGGTTTAATATGCCTATATCTATCTTTATTTCTATAAGCCAGCATGTTCTGAAAGTTCCTGCTGACGCACAAAACTTGTGCCTGGCTTGGAGGAAATTTGATTCAAACCATTCACTTTATTATTGAGATGATATTATCAGTGGTTTCACAAGAAAAATTTCTTTAAATGGCTGTATAAATCTCATAAATGGGAAAACAGTTGCTCTGATTTGTACTTGGTATAACAGTAGATATTCTGTGAATAAAGAGATTGCTTTGCTACAGGGTAGATATCACATCATTGACATTTAACCCAGTGACTCTTGAGCCTAATAGGAGGTCATTGATGAAAACACATTTGGTAATTTCAGCTTATCTTCTTTCAGATGGAGGTTTATATCATCCGAAACAATTACACATATACTGTGTGTACACGTACAGCTGGCATAAAGTTACGCACAAAGATGACTCTGAGAATACTCTAAATTGGAAAAGTCTACAATAGCAATAAAACTTTATCATTGTGTGTCATTGGCCTAGTGCTAATGTTGGAGACTATTTGAAAGGCTGGAAGACTCAGGGGATCTGTAATAGACAGAAAAGTCTCTCATCCATAACTCATAGTTTCAATCAGCCCAGGTCAGCTGCAGACAAAAGTCATCGCTTGACGCATATCTGTGGCAGTCAGCGTATGATGAGCTGACGTTGTTCTTTCGGTCACGCAAAACAAAAGCCATCACCAGTAAGCCAAACCCTGCTGGCCTCACCCATCTGAAGATGTGAATAGTCCCACCACAGTCAGAGGGACTGCACAAATAAGGCAGCTGAGGTCTGGTATTAAGAGTCTCCACAGCTGGAATCAGGGCAAACCCTGCAAAGCCAGGCATCTACAGACCTATGGCTCCTGCCTGGATCTCTGAGATCCAGCAGCTTGGGACCTGCTTTTCTTATGGTTGGAGCAGTCCTTGCAGCTGTCTCCAATGTGGAATCTTAGTGTTTAATGGGGATAAGTTCCCCTTCTAAACTTGTCCTTAATGCAGGCACAAATACTGATTGTTTCCTGCCTGAATGTAAACTCTAGGAGCTTAGTGTCTTTAGAACTACTACTTGTTAGATTGAATTTGATTGAAACTGCCAGTGGCTCCAGACTTGTAAGGGTATGGGTCTCCCAGAGGTCCTACGCCATATCTGCTGATCCCGAGCACTTGTCTTGAGCTTCGTATGGTGTCCCCAAGCACTTTCGTTTAAGGAAATAAATAAATCTTTGTCTTCCACTGAATCTATTGGGATCTTTGACGTCTATTTCACGTGTAGATGCCTAATTTAGGTGGCTACAGCGGGGAGCTGATTTCCACCCCAGAGATCTCTTTACAGAAAATCAGGCAACTAGTTTTCTTGGAGCTAGGAGCAGGGTTGGAAATTTCTCAGCTAAGGAGTCTGAGGGGGAAAGGGAGTGTAGTTTGGTTGTCAGAGAAACATCACTCAGTAATATTTACACAGGCAGATGGTAAAACTGAGGATGTGATCTCTTGTTTTGAGTAAGGTAATGCCTCTGAAAGGGGCAGCCCTTGTTCCCTGGCCCTGACTGTGCCATGAGCTTCTCCTTTTTTCATTTAAGTGAATAAAATGGCTGTATCAGCAGGATTAATTAATTCAGCAGGCTGAGAGGTCAGTAAACTATATTTTTTAAAATTTTGTATTTTTCAGAGTTTGTTTTCTGCTGGATCACCACACAGTGAGTCAACTCATCCTGCAGCCACTTGGTTATCTGGGGGAAAAAAAGAAGGAAGAGGAAACTGCAGCCTTTTCTGCAGCAGCTTGGACTGATTTGGCATAACTGTAATGCTAGCATTGGCCTAAAGGCATTGGAACAGAGGGAAAACAACTTCTAACACCTAGGGAAATCTATTGCTTGTGTGTAGTTGGACTTTACCAGATTCATTCTTTGTTTCATACATACTCAGTATTTATCACAAGGGAAGCACTACCTCTTAGAGATGCTCAGGAAGACATCTATTTTTCCACAGGTTGTTGAGTAAGCTAGAGTGCGTGTGTGCATGTGCACGTGCGCATGCATGCGTTCACTTCAGGATGAATTTGGGGATGCTTGAACCCACTACTTCCTCCTGGTGGTTGTACCGTCAGGTATGTACATTATGAAGACAAATATTCTAAAATAAATGCCTTTTTATTAACCATTTTTTAACATCAGTGAAATATTTAATATATTAGGTAATTATTTTTGGTAGTTTAAGGGTATTTTTAATCTTTTCTGTAAAGCTGTCTTTTCTGCATACGATCCCCTCCTCATTCTGGCAGTATCCAAAGCATTTAAGAATACAAAAACCAAAACATTTTTTCCCCATCTTCCTACCAGGTCTTGGGGCAAGTAGCTTAGTTATGTTAAGATGCTTGTTTGTGTTTTAAGTATTTTGTGAATCTGTTTGAAGAAAGTATCAAAGGAAACCTGAATAAACGGGAAGCGATTTGATGTAGCAAAAGGGATCTAATGGTTGTGATCTGTGTTTGTGTGTCTAACCAAAGAAAGAAAAAACAAAAGAAACGAGATGAAGCCAATAGCTCCCTGCTAATGTCTTCGCTTATGTATCGATATCTTCTTTAATGGAAAATCAAAGCTGCTGTTGCAGCTGTAGGAATAGTGCTTTTGGGGGACAAAAGGAAAATGCAGAAACCAACATTCCTTTTCGGAGCTGATTTTAGGAAGAACAATCACAGATTTAAAATTCAGTACTACTTTTTAAATGCACACTTGGGGACTTAGAAATTTCCAAGGTAACAAACATTTCTCCACATTCAGATAATTTTGTTACCTATCTATCAACCAAAATTTGGAAACAGACTGCTCAGTAAAGAATGTTTGCAAAGATAAATAAAGGTACAGTGTTGCTTTCATCACAGCCTGAGGTGCAGAAAATGCAATCCGGGCTTGAATGTGTGAGAAAAGAGACCTTCAAATCTGCTGTAAAATAATTATTTTTACTGCAATTTATAACTCACTCACCCTTTTTTTTTCTTCTTTCTATCCAGATAGCCTACTGCTTTTACAATATGTTGATCCCTTCATGTGCTAGAACATAGCTGAAGAATAGAGTTATGCATATTTTCATCACAGTGCTCTGAGGAACTCTTTTAATCATATTTTGTTCACTGGCTTGGGGAAAATTTCCATAATCTTTGTTGTTAAATTGATATTTGATAAATTGGTAATCACCGCTATCTTGATTAAAACATGATTAAAATACTCTTCAAAGTAGGGAAAAATATGTATATTTTCATGGCTTACATTGCCTATACATTTTAAGATCATTTAACAGGAAATCGGTTTCACCTCCTGAAAAATCCTTGGTAATGTATTGCATATTATTACACAACATTATGCTCAGCTGTATTCATTATAGGCGTGGGATTCATGAGCACTTTAGAACCCCAACGTGTTCAAGTGCATGGATGTCTTCACATACAGAACTGCACAGGACCAGGCTGTACAAAATGATATGAATTATGACCTAAGGAAGTGAAAGAAACTTGTTAATTGTAGGTTTTCCTTGTGTTCATCTCTCCCTGGTCCTACAAACACTTAACGAAACAAACTTGAAGAGTTTCAGAGGACAGTTTGAGAGATCCAAATTTTGGAGTAGGCAGTGTCATTCAGATGAGGAAATGGAAGACCTGGTTATGCATCCATAGCTTTTTTATTCAGTTTATTTTGGGAGAGTCTACTCATTGCTGCTTCTGTAGCTACATCTAAATTAACAAATGAAGCTGGCCTTGATGTTGCATCATGATTCCCATCCATGAGGCAATACACATCTCCCCTCTTCGCACCCCATAAACTAAAAAAACTCCAAAACCAAACTCCAAAAAAACCAAAAACTCCAAAGTGACTATGTTTGTACAGAATTCTGTGGCCCTGCTCTCTCACAGAACAGACATGACTATTGCTTGGGAGATCTTTGCTTGGGATAGCTCAAACTCGTGGTTTTGATGATTGATTGTGGACAAGGCTCAGCCACGCACTGTGGCTCCAATAGCTGTTATCCTTCTGACCATGGCTTTTGTCCTGGACCCCCTACCCATTTTTGGGTTCCTGGGATATTTTCCACACAGTAGTCTTTGGCTAGAAGGACGATCAAAGACAGGTGAGAGATGGGAAGTATGCAGAAAAAAGGTGAGAATCCCTTAAACTAGAAAACTGAAGGAAGTCCCAGGAGGTAGCAGGGGAAAATTTCTATCAACTCAACTGAAAATAAGTTAGCAAACTAGACGTCAAAGTGCCACTTGACCTAAACTATCAGCAACAATGAAAGCTGTGTATTCACATTATAGACGATGCCCTTATGCACAGTATTCTGTATGGAAGATACTGTATCAGTCACATTGTAAAAGACCTAGATCAACTTAAAAAAATAAAACCCAATAGAATGATTACAGCCGCTGCAGAGAATGACAAGTATTATCAACAAAAATTAATCAGGCGCATCTTTTAGTGAACTCAATTAATAATGTGCAACAACAGGGTCTCTTTTCTTAAGATGAAAATTAATTAGTGGAGGGAAGGTCACTTGGAGATGCTGACATCACTCATCAGAATGCTCTGGCAGCTCTAATTATTTGTCTTCCAGGCTTGGGTGACCAGAAATTATTGCAATACCTGAGCAACATTTTGAAAAAGCTTTGTGCATGGCTCTTTTAATTAGACCTGGTATTTGATTAATGCAGTGGAAGCATTTAGATCAGCCTCTTATCATTGACTGACTTAGAAGTTTTAGGGAATTATACTGTGCAAGACAGGGTCACTACAGTAGATTTTTAATTCAGACCTAAAAAAAAAAATTCAGCTTTAACAATTTAAATGAACATATATGTCTTTTCCCTCCTTTACTTTATCATTACCTAGAATAAAATTACATATTTTTTGGCATCAAATGAGGTAAACTGCACACTGTGTGAAAATGTAATTTGTGTATGCATAATAATACATGATTTACATTTATGTATATAAATTTAAAAGCACCTGCTAAATTTGTGCAAGCTGGATTTATATAAGATTATAGCAAAGCAGAACATTGAGCTACACTGTGCAATCTATATTGCATTAACTTTTTATTTATTTTGTTTTTATTTATATACAGAAACATACACACTTGTGTGTATGCATAAATATGTAAGAATGATTTCCAGTTAGAACTGTGTGAATAATTTAGAGCAATTTTCAAAGTCTTTGAGGCCCAGCATCGGCTGTTGTTCTACTGAACCTATCTGGTGATACAGGCTGTACTGGCAACGGAGTAGTACGCAAACACGAAGAACATGAATATTATTAAATGCAATAAACACAATAATGAATAAATAAAAAGATTACACAGAAGAAGAGAACAGTAGTAAAAAGAATATCCATAAAATATCACAATTAAACAATAAAAAGCCACCACAGGCACTGAGGGATCACAAATGCCATTAGTAGATGGCAGCTCTCCACCTTCGGTACCTCCGAAGACCTGCGGGTTAGTCTGGAAATGCAACTTGCTTTTCTGTCCATGGCTCCTCTCTAACTAACAGATCTAATTATTTTAAAGTGTACTTTGAGCAATTCTGAGCTTCTAATCTACTGATTGTTACAAGTACTCAAAATGTGTCAAATATGCGGTTTATTGTTATAACTAGTTCTTTTTGTTAATCAATTTTGATTAGGAATGAAGTTTACATTTAAAACATATACAGAATACCATTGAATATACAGAATACCATTTCATAGGCAAACAAGAAAGCAAACCAGTAGTATATTTTCCCCTTGTTTTTAAAACAAAATAAATTCTCAAATGAGCACAATTCTGTGGAAGTTAATGTAATTGTTCTGGCTGAAAACTAGATTTGGCCCATTATGTTGCATTCTCTCTCTGATTTTCTCCCAGCATGGTTTTATTATGACACGGTTTTAAACCATAAACTTATTCACTCTAAGAGACTATAAAACAGAGTAATCAATTTTTATTTTTGATGTATTTGGTTATTTACAGCTTCATTGTCCAGCTAGGGAATATACAGCACTGATATACCACCACTGACTTCAACAGAATTATACCCTTTTATACTGAGGCTGAATTTGGCAATAACAGCTAAAAATGAACGGATCCAGAAAAGACAATAAATTTTAATTTCTCATAAAACTCTGTGAAATAAATTGCTTAGAATCTCCTATTACTTAAAGTTCTAAAAAAATTATATAGTACTGTATCAGGTATAGTTTGTTAGTGTCACCCAGATGATAAGGGGCCTAGAAATTACTTTCTGAGTGGAAGGGATCATATCCTGAAACAAAAATATTCTCGCAGAATAACCTTAAGATCAGTCAAGACCATGGAGGATAGTTTACCTTGAAGTTTATGTTGTGGTAAGTCTGTTTTGTTTCACTTGCCAGTTGAGTTGACTTTCAGGATGAAGGGATGTGCTTCTGTTGCCGGGACCTGCAAAATTGTTCCAAACATTGATTTCTCACTGTTCGCCGGAGCTATTATCATAAAGCAAGTATAGTACTTCTCTGCAGCAAGGTTATACTAAGGAGTAGATTTTAGTGAGCTTTTAATTTCTTTTTTGTGATCAAAATTTAGTATTGAAATAAAGTCTTGTGCTGCTAAATGAATACATATTGAAAATATCAAGAAGATTTTCAGATCCAGCTAGTGCTCTGAAATTTTTTTTCTATGAGGGAAGAAGCTCTTTCTGGTAATTTTATTTAGGCTTACAATGTATACAAATTGGGAACAGCTGTTTGGCTTTTTAGACAATGCTCTGGAAAATTTCATAAACACTTGTGAGGCAAATTCTGGAAGATTTCATATTAAATGATGCAAAGCATAAACATTCCTTTTTTTACATCACATGGCCAGGTGCTAAAAAAGATGCTAACGTGTTAAAAGTTACCTTCGAAAGACTAGAGCAAAGCAAAGCAAAATGTGATGAAAGAATTAAAGCTAATTTCACTTATAATTTAGGCCAATTTGAGATTGATCCTTGACCTGTGAACCAGTGGATTACCTAGCTTACCTGAATTTCATTGCTTTGCTAATAGAGTACGTTTTGCTCTCCTACCAATTCTAAGTTAAGGTAGTTCTCCAAGTAGTATGCAGTCACACCTGTTTGCATGAAGCCTGTTTCAAATTTATGGGTGGAATTCATCACACCCAAATAGGGGCATAATTTAGTTGCTTACTGAGAGGAGTCTAATGTCATGTGAGATGCCCTGTGGTATCTCCTCGGCCTCCACCTGCTGTTCCTGCAGATCGTCACATCTGTACCACAACTCTTGGCCCAGGCAGGGGCGGACATTTGGGGTATCCTCCCTCAAACGGTATTAAGTTTCTGTGCCAAAGCAACCCAATCATGCTCTAGCTGTCCTGGATGACAAATTCAGCATCTTAGGATGGACAGATTTAGCCTATGTGACCATCTGTAGTAGATTTAGGCATTTTAGTAGGGCAACTAGGTCCATCCTAAGGTGAATGAATCTTTTCCTTGAAGTGACTGTTTCTCATCCATGTCTTCGCAGCTTAGGCTAGATCCCTGGCAGTCAGCTAAAGTTACATGAGGTAAATCCCACACCATATCTATCTTTTATTTTACTGTACCTGGGATCTGAACTTGAAAAGCACAGGAATTCACAAGGAAATTTTGAAAATATACCAAATTCCAACACCGTTCAATGCTTCAGAATAAATCAGTTATGGAAATCTCCTTGAGCTGTGCACAAAACAATGTCAGGTCCTTGCAAACTCAGATAGATTTTATGGTAGTTCTATTTAGCAGCTGTTTCCAATCATTTTGTGTTTAGAAATACACTGTATGTCTTTATTCATTTGTCCCTCTCTTATTAATTTCTTTTCTTTATCACTTATCTCTAAGAAGACAAACTCCTAGGACCTTATGGCTAAATATTGCTGTCAGTTTACTTAGGGAAACTCTGGGATAACATTAATCTCATTTACAACAGTGAACTAGAGAACAGAATCTAATCTCAATAATGTGGAGAACTTCACAGGCACATGCCAATAAAAAAACCCCAAACTGCAGGAAAGTGAACTGGAGTTAGCCAAACACTTAGGTTCATTTTACAATCCATTATTAGCTTTTTTCCCCTGTGTTTCATTGTTCATGAATAGAAAAATTTTATAGAAAAACCACACTTGTTGATTTTTTATGAACAGTAGTTGTGTATAAGATATTGTTGCTTCCAGATTTTAATGTCATAGCTGCATTTGGCACATATTTATATTAATGTACATTTTGATGCTTTCTTTAAGAATCTATGAAATTTTTTAAAGGATTGGCTTTGCTCGTTGTTTAAAATGAGTTCCTTTGTACCAGATGCCTGGTGTAATTTATGTTAATGTTAATTAACAATATTTGAAGCAAATCATGATAAATAGATGCCCCCCCAAACATTATGCATCTAGTTGTCTAAGTAATCTGATGAGTAACGAATCAAATTAACACAAGCTTTGCCAGTGTTGAGACATAGGTCTTTATTAGAAAAAGTATACATCATTCCAACTGTGATATTTCTTATGCTTATTATTTTGATCAAACCTGAATCACAAAATTGCTCTAAAGAAATTTACTCACTTTGGAACCCCCACTTATCTCTGATTCTGGAGGGTAAGCTTTACTTCTCCTTCTTGCAAATACAAGATTAAAAGAACTCTAAATTTAAAAAAATAATGCAAAGTACTTTGTTTTATACCAACCCTTTGTTAAAAGGCTCTCAGCTTTCATAATAACAGTAAAATCGGATTTTACCATCTATGTATAAAATACATAGAAGTCTCTCCTTGGACTTCTTAACAACATAACAATATCGTGAAGCTAAATTTTTTTGTGTTTTGATTTTAACCTCCATGCCAAATACTAACTGATGGACAACAGGAAGGTACACATATATATATTAAAGTTGTGTCACTACTGCATTTTATAGCAATTAAATAAATATTAGATGAATTCCTACCATCCTTTGTTTAGCTATATGGGGCTCAGCTGTGTTGCTTCTAACCCTAACTACATCACTTCAAATTACCAGTAAATTAACAGAGTAACACTTTCAACCTCAGAGCAGATTTGATCCAAATAGTCTTTAAATGCCATTTCTGTTCCTATTAACCTAAAGATCGGCATAGCAGATATTTTCGTAAGGCTGCCCAGCAATACAGGGCATTAATGGCTAAGTTGTGACAGCACTTTTCATGATGATTTATGATTCAGTGTTTAACTTGATTACTCCACTGCTGACTCTGAATACTATTTCAATTAGTGCACAGAAGGTCACATCACAAATATTCCTCTATAATCTATTCCTATTAACACTAATACACAGAGTAACCAAATCTTTTCACCCTTGTTGATTCAAATCATCCATAGCACTAACTGCAGGCTTGTTTACCAGTTTACTGCTCTGGACACATCCGAAATGGTAATTTTCAGTCCTTTGAGTATCATTAATAGCTGTACCATGACATCGTGAATAAAGCATCCCTCTGCTGCTGTGTGTGCATTAATAATTATCAAAGGCTCAGATATTTTAAATGGAAGGTACACTTTTAAAAAGAACACCCGTCTAAATTGTTATTTCACAGCTAATCACAAAGGGGAAAATAACAACAGCAGATAGTTAAGAAACATAACAGGAGAGGTGAGTAAGTAAAATTCAGGGTGATGCATAAAGCTGAGACACTGGCGGTAGGAGGCTCAGTAAAGACAGGATCTGGGAGCCATGTTTTGCCTGATAGGTACCTAGCACATTCCTGCACACACCTCTGGTGTTATGGGCAGTAAATGAGGAGTGATTTAAGCTTGAAAACCTAAAAAGAGAAGCATGAGAATACTAGTCTGCTCAGCCAGAAACCTTGACTCTCCTGGTCCTGCTCACACCTGCCTGCTGCTTAGCTCTAAGAGTCTTGAAGAAGTACTTGAGTGCCTCAGACTTCGGTAGCAGAGCCCCTTCCAGTTCTGGTTCTGGCTGCCTCGCTTTTGGCAGGGTGGGCTGTCCTATATCTGTTTCATATTTCAGTTTTGTTGGGATTACTAAATTGAATTTTTCTCTCTCCATCTTCTCCAAGGGGCATGCATCAGTGGACATTTTTAACAGACAAAGGTCAATCTCTACTAAAAAACCAGCAATAGCTGCTACCCCATGTTCCTTTGAAAATGTAGTCAGTGGATTTGGTGCTATTATTTTAATAGCTCAGGGGTTAAAGCGTTCAATAGGAAATTAAAGTGAAAATCATGTGTTTGCCACAGAGAATGCTAGAAGTGTCCCCTCCCAGCAGGGTATCCTCTCTGACGAGCTGTGGAGAACACTTCTGCCCAAAAATTCAGCCATCCGGGTGTTACATCTCTCGTCTGAGTTAGCTCCCTAGTTCCCCTCCTAGCCAAGTGAGACAGTAGAGAGACTGCAAGGGCAATGCATGCCATGCTGAAATAATTCCTGGGTATTTAGTGTCACTTTAGGTGCCTAGAGGTGTCCTACCCGGGCGTCTGTCTACCGCTTCAGTAGGGTGCAGGTCTCCTGTGATGCCTACGTTACTCCTGCCAGTCCTGTGTGCCTTGGATCCTCTGAGACACTTCAGACAGTAATGGGCACCGATCTTTAGGCAGCTGAATCCCGCTTAATATTTCTACCTTTTGGTTGTTCCAGGTTTAAGTGAGATGATGGGCTTTGCAGAGAGGATACAAGTTCTCTAGACGAAGGTCTGTGTTACATAAACGACATTTTTTTACTGAGCAGAAGAGGGAAGAGAATTCCCTGATGTCATGGGCAGGGCATTAACTGAGTAATAGGGTGGAACTTCTTCACAGCTCCTGCTCCACAGACCATTTATGCATTTAATACAAGTTGATATCATGTTAATATCCAGTAGGATTAGACATCCTTATTGAAATAACCTGGATTTCTAGCCTTTCAGGAGTTTTAAAAATACAAATACAAATATTCTTAGTATTATTTTGAAGAATAAATTCACAGTCTTATTTGAATTGAATAATTTTCTTTCTGGGTCTTAGGACAGTAAATGCTTTGAGTTGCCTGACTTTAGTGGATGTGACTGCATTAATGTTTTAATTCAGATCAGGAATACACTTTTAAAGTCAGTATCCATATTATTCCCACTTTCCATGTTGTGGTTGGTATTGCAGAGCAGTTTTAGAGTGTGTGAACTGAATTCCCTTTTGCATGAAACTAGCACAGAGGATGTAATCTAGGAGCCACCTAATGAGCTCCAGCTGCTAATTTATGTTCATCTTGTGGACCAGATAAGAAGTCCAAAGTAAAATCCGCCCCCCCCCCAAACATTTCTGTGTACGTCAGGCCCTCAGTATCAGCTCTTTTGCTCTAAAGACATTGTGTGCAGGACAAAACAAGGGTGCCTTCAGCCATTAAAAATCCAAGTATAAAACTTGAAGTTAGTAATTAATACTTTGATTTGTTAGCAATGTATACACCTGGAAGGTAATAAGAGTGTTTTGAAATTGAATTAAATTACTTCATTATTACATTCATTAATTTATAGGTAACTTTCTTCCCCTCCCCCCGCCCTCCCTCGGAAATATTGCATTCACAGCTAGCTTACACAAATCTGTTGTTAATTTGCACACAGATGTCACTCTCCGCAGGACACAAAAACAAAGCAGAGATAGCCAGCAGTACTATTTGTTGTGGCATCATGCTTACAGAAGCAGCCTGGCTTTTATGTGTGTTTTTATAAAACAAAAGCAAGCTCTCTAGACAGAAAATGTACAAAGCACTGATTTGCTGTTCACGTATATCTATGTAGATATCTATTTATTTGCTGTAGTGCCTGTGCTCTTTTTGAAAAACATAAAATTGCTGAAAATTGAAGTGATGGAATTGTTTCCAGAACAATGGTACTGTTTCCCACTGTGTTGCAAAATGTGCCTGACTACAAATTTGGGCAATGTTTTTCAGGGGAAGAAAACGATGACTTTCTTTTCCAAGTTTTATCACGCTGAAACTTCCACAAAACATTCTAAAATGAACCATGGTGGCAACCTCTTTTCTCACATGGCTGGTAGAACTGCATTGAGATCTAGTAGTTTACACAGATATCTGAGAGTTGTAAGAGAAGGATTTACTTTCAAGAATTACTGCTTGGGAATAGATGTTGTAGTGGTGACTTGCAGACAGAGGTTTGTAACAGTCATTGACTGACTTGTACCTCTGGTGAAATGCAAGTAAGCTTAGACAAATTTATTTAAGTCCATGAGTCTATAGGTAACCTATATAACTAGCCTGAACTTCCAGCATCTAAGCATGCAGAAATATGAAATTGTATTAATTAGTACGTAGAATAACATTCCCTTATCTCTACTGTAAGAATTTTGTCTCTGCTGCAATCAGTGTGAACGAGAATATGACAGCACAAACAGCACCTTTTTTTTTGTATTTCATTCCTGATATTTATGATTATAGCACAAAGTATAAGACTCTCAGAGAAGTATTAAAGGAATAGTGTGCCTTAAGAACTGCAGAAACTGTAAGAGTAAAGCTCTGCCTTTGTGTAAGAGGAGTTTTCCCCTGACGCGCTGAGTGCAAGTACATAGGGATACGTGCAATGTTGTTACATGCATGACTCAGATATCGCATTATTCCATTCATTATTCCATTTCAGTTTTAGAATATGGTTCACTAGGCTTTATATAGAGAAGAGGGCCTGGATTTGGGAGGGAGCCACTTGTAGGTACACTTGAGCGTTCATGACCTGATTTGCATGTATTAAAGCATCTCTGGTAATAATGTTGCTTATGAAGTGACACTTACACAACATACTGTGTTGTACATTTAAATTGTATTTTGAATTTCTATCCAGATTGGTAAGATATGAATTCAAGGACTAATAATGTTTTCTGCAGATACTTCCTGACAGAAGAATTTGATTTATTCTTCTATATTA
This sequence comes from Grus americana, assembly GCF_028858705.1. NCBI lineage: Eukaryota > Metazoa > Chordata > Aves > Gruiformes > Gruidae > Grus > Grus americana. The sequence continues at coordinate 174,997,128 of NC_072852.1, forward strand.
ACCTTTTCTTCCTGTGATAAATATAAAGGTATGCCAGTAACAAAAAATCTTTTACATCTTTGTTACCTTGTCTGAACTTCCTTATTGTTCAAATTCCTCTTCTTCATTGCACAAAATGTCCAAGTGAACTGAAAAAGGATAAAACGCTGCCTAAAAATCATTGGTGATAATTGCAACTAAATGACAGAACTTTTAGTTTCCTAAAATAATCACTACAGCAGGTCTCAAACGACCAAGCGGGAAAAAACCCTAAAGAAACCAGCATTCATCTCTTTCTTGCTCAGTGTGAATTCTAAAATGTCGTCAGACAATTCAGCATTGCATGTGATATGTACCTAAAAGCAAAGTTTGTAAATACATCTATAGGGAAGGGATTGGTGTTCACTGGGATAAAGCAAGCCTCATTACTTCTACTGCTTAAGTGAATATGGGACTACGGGTACATGTAGCAAAAAGTGCTGGTCTTTTTAACTTGTATTCAACATCTAAAGTTATCCTTATGGAAGGTAATAGCGGTTCTTTAAGAAATACACCAACATTTTCAAATGTCAAAAGTGGTCTGAATCAATGCAGAAGAGAGAGAATGAGAACCGGAGAAGGGCAGGCTGGAGGGAACATGTGCAGAGGTGGACAAAGGAAGGAGAGTTTGGTAGGAATAAAGAGAGAAAGGACCGGCAGGGGCAAAGCAGGAGACAAGCTGTGGGTGGACGTTACCGAGGATGGGGAAGGAAAGCCTGTAAGCAGTAAAGGCTGCTTCTCTCCAGAGCCTGAAACGGAGTAGCTGAGCTGCAACATTCCTCAGTTGCATGGCAAATGGGTGCATACCTGACAAAACAGGCATCTCACTCCCACTGGAGCCTAGCTCACAAGGAAGAAAACTTTGTTTTCACTCTTCATGGTTCTGTATGATGTGTTCTCTGGCTTTGTTCATCAGTTCTTCCTTTTTCTTCCTTTTTTTTTTTTTAATTGTTTTAATTTTTGTTTAATTGGGAAATTGCATGCTAAGGCTATGATAAATTTGGAACTTCTTTATTGCAAAACCTATGCACAAAGAAACATATAACACAGTTTTCTCAGATATAGTAACTTCCAAAATTAACACTGTTGAGTTCCAGAGATGTAGAATTTGCAAGTGACATTAACAGCTGCTTAGAAATTTACTTTCCTCTAATATTTGATTTTATGCAAATCCATTGATTGGTAGGTGTCATCAGGAGGAGAAGAACTTTGGGAATTGCCAATGTTCAAACTATTTTAATGACCCTCAGCAAGGGTGCTGAATTAAGGTTACACAGGTACCTTGCCATTCCCTAAATCTTACATGAATCTTCAGGAATTAATTTTTCTGTGACCCACTTTTTGTAGGTAATTATCCTTTCTGTTGTCTTTTTCTAGTGCAGGGAATACCTCAGCTAAGATTTTCGTCCTGAGATTTGGCATATCTGTTTCCCGTCATCACTACAACCAGGAAACAGTGAGGAGAATGCAAATTGGTTCTGGAAATAGTTGACTTTCTCAAATATTACATATTAGCTGGATTTAACTTTTAAACAAAGAACCACAGTATGTTTATTTATCTGGCTTCTATTACTCAGAACTAAAAGCAAATAAATGCATAAACCGGGGAACAGCGAAAAACTTCCCTCTACAACGTGAAAATCATCTCTGCCAACAGTATGATTGTGTCCTAGGGACACGCAGAGATGGAATTAAAAGGAAAGATCCTCTATCAGCTCCTTTTTTTTTGTGTATTGTTTGTCACTGGATCCGTTTATTAGCGTGGAGATAACGTGACAGTCGACTCCAGCAGTAACACAGCACTCATTAGTAAGCTTGACAGGGAGGTGCCAGCAGCTACTTGAGATTGTATTTTATCAATCTTCATGGCTCATTTGGGAGGCTCGCTACGCTGTGATCTACTCCCAGCGCTCACTGGGACAGGGGCAAGTGACCAGGAGTACTTCTAAGAATGGGGATTTGAAGAAGTTCTGTGTGATGAGATAATCTCTTCTTAGTCAAAAAATGTAGTGCTGACCTAACAACTCCGCAACTTCTACCTGACAGATTTGATGTCAAATGTAGGACATTTGTACAGAGTTTTCAATGTAGATTTTTCTAACATTTCTATACCCCTTAGGATAGTTATTTGCAGAACTCACTCTAAAAGAAAAATTTAAAAGATGGGTACAAACATTAATGCCTGTCTTGAAACTGTGTCATCAATCAAAAGAAGCAGTGACAATGCTTTACAGATTTCAATGTTTGCTCTCTCTTGAATTTTCCCATGATATTTTTGGGAGATTATGATCATGTTGAAGTAATTTAATGCTTTCTTTTTAATTTTAAGATGCTATTGATTTGTAGCACTGTGATTCATCACAGTGATGCCAATCCCCAAATCAAAAGATTTTGAATCATTCCTTCCACAGGTATTAAACTGTAGTAAATAATATGAGATAAAATAGAAATAAAATGCAGTTGTTCGTCTTTCCTCTCTGCATTTTGAGCTTTTCAGGGGCATCAGGATCATGTTTTCAGTGCCCCTGGAAAAGACAGTGACAAATTCATAAAACACGCACAAACCAAGATTCTAATTTATTTACACTGTTCAAGAACGAGTACTTTGGGTAAAAAATTAACTATTACAAGATTCACAATAAAATCATAACTCTTGGCAAAACTGGTGCCTGTTGTGTGTACTGGTGAAATATTGCGTGTTGATACAGTTTGCTGCTGCTGCATGTTAGTAATGTCCCCTAGATTATCAGCCGGGGAAACAGAGTGTCAGCTTTTGTCATGCAAGAAGAAATGTTTTAATCTGTTTAGGAGGTTGGTGCAGTATGAATTACTGAGATACCATATGTCCTCTGAAACACATGGCAAATTCATCTTGCCTGAAGAACAGCAACTAAAAAACACTTGGTTGTGTGGTCTGATACCGGGCATTTAACAAACAAACAAACAAACAAACAAACAAACTGCTTGTGTATCATCTTGAGCAATACATTTCATATACTAGTTATGAATGGCATTACAACAGTAAAGAACATATATAAAACAGTCTGACTTAACTCATTCAAATCCTTTTTGTGTATTTATATCATCCTGAGATTTCTTTTTTTCACATTTTTGAATAACCTTATCCATACATACTTTGTTTATATCTGCAAAATAAACAATTTTTCTAAAGGATTGTATTGTCTCTGTACCAGACAATAGCTAACCACAGACTCCTATAATAAAAAATGAAAAATTTCTAAGCTCAGTCAGACTCACTGAATAAAGAGAGCAGATACCAAAGGTGAAATAACTCAGGGACTTGAGAAAGAGAGGGAGAACTGAAGATTACGCATCAGGGAAAGAAAGATGTGAGGCTGGATGCTCACTTGGGGAGCATGATGCATGTAAAAGGAGAAGATTTTGAAAGGGAAAGAGATAGCCACTCCTTCAACAATGAATGCTGAGCTCTGACTACAATTTGAAGCATAATAAATGCAGCAGTCACTATGGTGTCTAAAATTATACTCTTTGAACTGATTATGCTCTTTCGTTATTGATAATTCACTTGTTGATTCTATTTACTTACTTCGTTTTGAGATTCCATAAATATGTATAATCTGAAAGGAATTTTAGGTTTCAAAGGTAGAAATCAACACATAAATGAATTCTCTCAACAATATCATCACTGAAGTAATGTTATGCCTGTAGCAGAAAACCATCAAAACAAGAAAATTCACTGCTAGGGCTGCACCATGCCATATGTCCTCTAATACCTAATTACAACAGGGGCACAAAAAGCAAGTCATTAAACTTGCACCCTATTGTGCATAGGTATTAGAGGACATATGGTGCATTTCAAGTAAAAGTATGAAATTCCATGCATTTCTTTTATTTGTGGCAACTGTTTTTAACATAGGAAACTTTCGTTGCTATTTTGGTCTTCTAGGAAAATTGCCAAAATTATAGCTTTTGATAAAAATGATAAAAAATGCCCCTCAAACCTATAGAATTTGCAATAGCTGGTTATATTAAATATGCATCAACTTTCTTACAGAGGTCTGGAAACTTTTCTATATTCAAACATTTCTGACAAGGTTTTTCACCATTTAAAGAAACTGAGTTGACACAGGATGGGAAGAAATGTTCCTTTAAGAAAGTTGGTTAAAGGACAGCAAACAAAAGACAGGTCTTGCTAGCCCCCTTTCAGAATAGAGATAAATCCATGCTGAGATGTTATATAGATAGTTAGTTGGACCAGTTTTATTGAACATCTTCATCAAAGACCCAGAGAAGGGACTAGACCAAGCAATCTCTAATATTGTAGATGATATCCTGTTGAGTGAAATGTTACACCAATGACAAGGAACTCCAGAACAATCTAAAGAGCTGAGTCAGTGGGCAAAAACATGGCAAATGAAATTCAGTGCAGATAAGCGTAAAGCGTCTAGGAGAAAAACCCAACCAAACAAAAGACCCTATGTCTTTATGATGCTGAACACAGACCTGGACCTCACAGCTATGGGAAAGGTTGATAGTCCTTGAAATCATCAGCTTGAAAAAGACTTTGAAATGTTGACTCCCAAAGAAAGGAAGGGCAAACCAGAAGCTCTCATTTTCCTGCTATATAAGACTTTGTTGGCTCAATGTCTTGTGTATTGTGGATAGTTCTGGCCTTTTCATAAAAGGACACAGTGATTTTAGGAGAGTGTAGAGAATTCGGAGACATAGTAGCTAATTTATGAGGAAAGACTTGAAAGTTCTTCAGTTTGTAGAGGGGAAGATTGAAGATGATACAGCTGAGATTCACAAAATCATGAAGATAGATAAAGTGCAAGTTGGTTAGTTAAGTTTATACATAGTTTGCCCATTCAGACAGTCTCACAATTAGAATATATCAGAATTACTATAAGACAGCATTTCAGAGTGTAATTTCAAACTTTGTAGATCCCTTGAAAGAGGATGGCAGCTTAAAATCCAGGCTTGAGGAGCTTCCCATTAATACTGTTGTTATTATTATTATTATTGTTAGTTTACAGCACTTTTCTTATTTTTCAAATTTATTCTTCTTTCTCATTTCCAAAATTCTCACTTGATGTCCATTAGCTAGGTTTTGGTTCTTCATTAAGTGCTGACTGAGGAGTCAGTGTTAAAACATGGAAACCAATACAGTTCTTTATGATCCAAAGTATCGGAATGTGAACTAATCTAGATAATGCTGTAGTTGACACTGGACAAGGCTCAAGCACAACTCTCAGAAACTTATTGGACAGCCATGTATAAGTCAGTGCCGGGTAGAAACTCCAGATACAGTCTAATACCTTGTATCTGTATATTAACACCACCACAGGTTTTTGTGATATTCCTACACTTTCACTTTTATCTGTTTTATAGGCATGAATCCACTTATCTTACTCTTATTTTAAGGATTCCCTGGCCACACATCACTCATTTCTCCTAATGTAACTCTTCCTATAGTTTCTGTACATGGTACAAGAAAGGATATATTTACTTTCCATAGCAGAATATCCTTAGTACGGACTTTATTAGTGTAAAAAAGGAGGAAGATGAAAACCAATTATGTTCAAGACTCTTTGAAGTACAATGCATTAAAGCAAGAATTGTGCTATTAAAATGGACTCACTCCTGTATTAACCTAGTGTCTCATTCAGGCTCTGTTTTCAAAGTTGTTTTTTTCCTCTTTGGTGCCCTGACACAGACATTTGAGATATACAGAACAGCTATATGAACTTTATGAAATGTCAGTAATTGCTGTGCATGCACATAAACTCATTATTTTAAACAAAAAAACCTTCTTAGTTTTCACACACACACATACAAAATAGGTAAAGAGATTAGCTCACATTAAGGTCCAGTGGCTTGCAAAATTAAAACTGTTGGAGCAGAAAAAAATCCCTGATCAGATATTTTAAAATCTGAATGATAAGATCAACAATGGCCTACCAACAAATTTCAGAGGTTTGGAATAAATCATGTTGTATCCCAAGTTTCTTAATGTTAAACAGAAAGTTTTAGAACTCAGTTCTAATCCCAGGGTCGTGGGTTCGTGCCCCACGTTGGGCGCCAAAAAGACTGTGGTGGGTTGACCCTGGCTGGAGGCCAGGTGCCCACCAGAGCCGCTCTCTCACTCCCCTCATTCACTAAACAGGGGAGAAAAGGCATAACGAAATGCTTGCAGGTCGAGATAAGGACAGGGAGAGATCACTCACTAATTATCGTCACGAGCAAAACAGACCAAACTCAGAGAGGGAATTCATCTAATTTATTACTAGGCAAAACCGAGTAGAGGAATGAGAAAATAAAATCAAATCTTAAAACACTTCCCCCCACCCCTCCCATCTTCCCGGGCTCAACTTCACTCCCGGCTTCAACCTTCCCCCCCTCAGCGGCACAGGGGGACGGGGAGTGGGGGTTACGGTCAGTTCATCTCACGGTGTTTCTGCCGCTTCTTCATCCTCAGGGGGAGGACTCCTCTCATCGTTCCCCTGCTCCAGCATGGAGTCCCTCTCACGGGGTGCAGACCTTCAGGAGCAAACTGCTCCAGCGTGGGGTCCCCCACGGGGTCACAAGTCCTGCCAGCAAACCTGCCCTGGCGTGGGCTCCCCTCTTCACGGGTCCACCGGTCCGGCCTGGAACTTGCTCCAGCGTGGGCTTCCCACAGGCCGCAGCCTCCTTCAGGTGTCTCCACCTGCTCCAGCGTGGGGTCCTCCACGGGCTGCAGGTGAAATCGCTACACCCCCTCATCCTTCCTCCATGGGCTGCAGGGGGACAGCCTGCTTCACCATGGCCTTCACCACGGGCTGCAGGGGGATCTCTGCTCCGGCGCCTGGAGCTCCTCCTCCCCCTCCATCTGCACTGACCTTGGTGTCTGCAGAGTTTCTTACATCTTCTCACTCCTCTCTCCGGCTGCAAAAGCTCTCTCCCTCTAAGTGTTTTTCTACTTCTTAAATATGTTATCACAGAGGCGCTGATTGGCTTGGCCTTGGCCAGCGGCGGGCCCGTCTTAGAGCCGGCTGGCATTGGCTCTGTCAGACACAGGGGGAGCTTCTAGCAGCTTCTCACAGAAGCCACCCCTGTAGCCCCCCCGCTACCAAAACCCTGCCACGCAAACCCAACACAGTATCAAAGTAAATAACTAGCAACAGTACAGGAAACAATTTATTTAACTACATTATTGTGTTCATTAAATTAAGGCTCCTTGAGGTTTTCCTAAAAACTGGACTATCTCCAAAAGTTTTCCACCATTACCATTGTTTCGACATAATACACTAAATGCATGCACATGTACACGTATACCAACACTTACACTATAAATGTCTATATTGCTACTTTTCAGGAATGAGCATGGAGGGTGCAGAGAAAGAACGGAGCAAAAGTGCCTCCACTGAAAGCGTTGTGGAAAGCAAATTACTGTGAATGGAAAAATATGAGGTTTTTAAGTACAAGAAATTCATTTGCAGCCTCAGAATTAAGAAAGTTTCAATTTGTTTTGCAGTCTGCTTGTTCTTATAAATAGGACCTCCAATTATCTTACTTCATCCAAATAACTCTCTGGATTACTAGGCTGATGGTGATATCCTTTAGCAGAATCCTGGTTTTCATTGTCATTTTCATTCAGGCTTTCTTGTGATATTAGTCATACCATTTTTAAACAAATTCTGCTTGTTATTTGTTTTCATGTGGTTAGTTGCTACTAAAGAGTAAAATTAAGATCATATAAGAAGAGGTAGCACTGTAGGTAAAGTGGCTGATGCTGTTGTGTGTAGAAGAGAGAAGCATCCTGAAAAAATGCTAGTGACCAAAGAGATGGAAATTCTTCCCATGGGAAAGTTTTCTTTGTTTTTATGATACAGATTTTTATTACCCACCAATAAATGCCAAATTTTTAAAGAAATAATCAGATCATGCCAAGTACATTATGATCTTGAATAAAACATACTAAGTTGATGTTGGAGATGACAATGCTCTGATACAGAGATAGTCCCAGATAACTAAGTTGCAAAACGTTACAGAGTGTTCTAAAAACTCAGCAGCATATAACTTAAATTTTAAGCAGAAGCATTACTTGTTATTACAACAAATGACTGAATACAAACTTAGCAAAATACAAGTTTATCTAGTCATATTGTGGGTAAGATGCCAAAACCAAGTTTACTGTCTCTATTATTTTTGTCCTCAGCTGCTTGGAAATACAGTTGGCAAAACAAAGCTGTCTGAAATCAAAGAGTACACAGACTTTCAAGTATTCAAATGCTATTCATCCTCCAGCTCATCTGTGACAAACTTTGGATTTATGTGTGCGTAAGGAGGAATAACTTGTTGGTTTGTTTTTTTTTTTTTTATTTTCAGGGTTTGCTTGAGGGTGGGTTTTTTTTGTTTTGTTTTGTTTTTTTTTCAATTTACAGCCGCAAAATGATATTTTCACATTTAGAAACTGCATTTTTGAAACTCTTTAGCTTTGGTCTTACCCTTTAAATAAAGACTATACATGACTGATCTATACTTTGTAAAAGAAATAACTCAAGTTTCAGATAGATTCCAGCCAACTTTTTAAAAATGCCTATTTATGAGGAGGATAATTCAAATTGCCTTTAAAGTGTCTGGTTTACATGAAATATTCTGGAACATACATTAACCTTTGAGATGTTTTAGAATGTCGGCCAGAATCACGTCACCTTTAACAATAGCAGTAGGGTTTTTTTCTGAACGCCATTACTTTCTCACAGCCCAAACACTACAACAATATTTTTTTTCTGAATTGTGTCAAGTTATCTGCTTTGAAGCTTTATTTGGTATCTGTTTAGATATCTAATCTCTGTGTTGGATGAACTGTGTGCTCTGTATGAGCTGGAACAAAGCTGCTCAGGAAACCAACAAAAAGCTGTCATGCTAACCTGTCAGTTAGCTAACCTTTGCTGAGGAATCGCTCAAAGTATTATTTGTTATAAACACTGCTTGTATGGGTCACACTGCTTGTTTGGTCCAGATGCCTTGAGTAATCTCAATGACCTGAGAAAGTCCTTGCAATAAAGTAACTATAACAAGTGCTGCTGCTACCCCGCAGTTCCTGTTTTCCAAAAGGTAGGCTATCACTTGCGCGCTAACTATGTAAAGTTAATTTGACAAGACATCAGAAAAAGGGGAAACAAGTTTTCACTGAGTTGTGGAGATTTTTAGTCACCCTGGGATGTGAATCTTACGTCTTCTACATGCACAAAATAATTCTACCGCACCACCTTCAATTCTCTTTCATGCCTCCTATAAGTTCCTCTTCTGTTGCTGCAATGCCTACAGTCACCTCCCATACACTTGAACTTGTGTCTGGGCAAGTGGCCACAGAGGGCTCACTGACTCCAGGCTGCACGCGTGCCAGCAGGCCATCTGCACGCACCAGTTAGGTCAGCAGGTTTATGGCTACCTATGGAGACCATTCGTAGCCCACCTGCTAATTCTTGAAAGACTTGTTCCAATTAATTATCTTTGACTCTTCTATTACTCTATCAAGCTTGGCTAAAATTGACAAGACTTTTGTCAATGGCCGGGAGCTGACCAGGACTGATGAATGAGTAGACCTTTATTCATCCACAAAACCCTTTTTTTCTTTAGGAAACCAGCACAAGCAGCTGGGAATTGCAAAGTGTGTCAGGCAGAGGTGCATGTTGGGGTATCTTTACCAACCCTCGTAGTTTACTTTGTCTCACCTGGCAGACCAAATTTTTTTCTCTTTAAATTTTTTTTGTTCTGGCTTGTGCTTTAATAAAAGTATCCTTTAGAGATTCCAAAGCCTTTTTGTGGTTTTGGTGCACCCACTTTAAAGAAAAATTGTAGGCCAGTTCATTTGAATGCTCTAGCTGAGCTGGGTTGATACAGCATATCAAAAAAATCTTCTTGCTATGAAGTTTTGAGATCATGGCAAGAGCAAATTAAAATGTTCCACATAATTTAAATAAAAGACAGCCTTTGAGGAAACTGCTAACCCAACTTTCTATTTTTATTTTGATTACAGAAGAAAAAGATCTTCTGCATTTATACTATCTTGGTCTAGATCTGTTTGACTATTTCCCTCAACCCCTCCTCTCTTAATACCCTTTAGTTACTTTTGACCGAATCTCACAGCAGAGTGTAGGTTTCACGGATCTGTGGAAAAGTGTAATGTAGATTGCAAAGTTGAAGAGAGAGACCCTGTTAGTGACCCAGCTGAAGAAAAGATTTCAACCACTGCTCAACCATCATTAGACATCAGAGAATCTATATGCAACAGATATGCTTTCTGTGAGCAGGAAAGGTTTGCTGGAAACACAGCATCTGTGATAGGAGAAGGTATTAGCTGCGACACCCAAATTCATAGTAAACTGGACTTGTTTAGCTCTGGTACTTGCAAACCTATGTATGAGAGCATTATTGAATCTGTTCTACGTGAGAGTGTGCATGTGTATGACCCTTCAGCTAGATGAAAGCGAGCCTTGTTTTGTCCTAAACCTATAGTATCAAAAATGCACTGGGCACTGTCTATATGGCTAAAGACAGGTTTTGCTTTGCAGAGCTAGCAGTCCTGTGGCTACAACACTGTTACAAGTAAATGTGGATTTGACTGCAAATTTTTTTTTAAAAGGTATATTTCAAATGGTTCGCTAGAGATCTTATATTGCATTTCCTCTACTATTCTTGCCAACTCCACAGCAACTATGCAACTTTATATAGCAAGATTTACTGTCTTTCAGGTCAGATTACTGAATGTTCCTGGTTCCACAAAATATTGTGCCTACAACTGCACTGTGGAAAAGAAGGCTAAAAGGCTGAGAGGAGCTTCTATCTCTGTTATATTCCCCTCTATTTTAAAAATGCACAGGTAAGTAGTATCACATAATCCTTAGCCACTGCTGCTGTTTAACAGAAAGTTTCTCCATTTTATGTCTGGCAATGGGCATGTGAGTTGGGTAGTCATGAAGAAAACTGGCGGCACCATCCTAGGATGCTTTGTAACATGAGCGTTTCTTGGAGACTTTGTTAGGGTCATTGTGTTACTTTGCTTATTTGCCAGTAATATGCATTTGATTTACTCTATGGTGACTATTACTCACTGCATTCAATTTTCCTTTGGAGGAAAAAAACTGTCATCCTATTCACCTCTTTTTTACTTTTGACATCTGTAAAGTACTTAGAGAGTCTGAGCTGCCATGTGCTGTTGAAATAACAGATCAATTAATTTAAGGATTTTAAGTATATCCCTTTTTTTTTTTTTTTTTACACCACCTCAAAAATAATGTAGTGCTTCAATAACTTAATTAACTAAATCTCAAACTTCTCAAATGCATGTCATCTGGACCAGAAGAACTGAAAATCCATCAGTCTTTTCAATACCTGTACTTCCTTCCCATAAAGGTTCTCCTGGTTTAGGACTCTGGCCCAACCATATTCGTTGGTTACATGAAATGGAATTAGAGAATGATCCAAGTATTATCTGTGAATATTTTAGATTGCTTCTTTTTTGATGAAAATCAACTTGAGAAGCAAACTTTGCTGAAAAAAATGTCTAAAATTACTAGTTTGCAAATGAAAAACATTCTATACAAACTACTACGTATTCTAACAATACATCAGCTCCACTGTGCCCATTACACTTTCTGCAGTGCAAAACTGCTCAAGGTGGGGAATGTGTATTAGGGTTTGTAACATATGGCTACTCAGTTCCTTCAGTGTATTTTAGACAAGCAAGACATAAGCATTCGGCATGGAAAGCCTTCAGTTTGAGAAACACAGCTGATGATAATGGAAACAGCAATGGGGCGACCCAATGCTATTGAGCTTTGCAGTAATGAATGTTCCCCTCTGCATTGGCGGATCCTCTCAGACAGCTGAGAAGGGTTTGGGAGCCCTTTGAATGACCACTTCTCCGAGAGCTTAGCAAGATCTGCAATATCGCAATGTAATTCAGCATACTCTAATAACCATATCTGAGCCCTCTAGAGCTTTATGTTTAAGAACAGATTTCTACAAAAATACCAATCTGAAAGTACATATTTTTCAGTGGTGCGAGGACTGTAAAAAATTATTTTTGTAATGAGGTAGCATTTTCTTTCCCCATGTGGAACACTGGTGGAAATCATGATAAATAAATACAATGTCAGGTTAGAAAAAATGTTGTAGTTTCATGTTGTTGGTTTGCAAATTGAATTTTTACATAGAATTTACACTAAATGGAACCTCATTATACAGTGATGAGGTCCAGTATGATCCAAATCATTAAAATCACTGTACTGCTTAATGATTCACTAAGTGGTACTGCAGTGCCATAAATTTAGCACTAGTTTCATGATTCAAAACACCAGACTGAGACACCAGCAAATCGTATGTGGATCATTAAATTTACAATGAATGTCAGAGATGAAATAAGGGGGAAAAAACACTTTGAGAGATAGGGATAATATGTGCTCTAAGGTGACATCCATCAAGATAAATGATCTTATACCACTTGTGCTTGGATAATAATGGGGGGTTGTTTTTTTGTTATTCTTCATTTCATAATTTCTAAAGGGGTTGGAAGTCTAAGCCCTTTAAGAATTAAAGTAGCTGTCATTTTCTGAGTACCTTGTGATATATTTTATTTGTATTTATACAATATACATATGCTGCTACATTCTTCTCTGACCCCATTGGGCCAGATTCTCCCCTTAGCAGGATCAGAGTATGTCAGCTCTGTAAATTTTGCAGTTGTGGATTACAATAGTGTAAATAGTACATTATTAGTATTATCAGCACCCCAGAAATTAAATATTTTTTCTTTTTGTTGTTGCCAGAACTTTCTGTTATAATAAAAGGTCAGATAAAGAAGTTCTTAAGCAATAATAGTATTAGAGTTACTCTTTTCTATTTCATTTGTACACACATTCTACCCTACATATGTAAATATAAAAAGTGTTATCCAAAGGAGCAATATTGTCTTATTCAAGGTACAAGCATGGAATAGAATTCTTCAGTCTTTAGTTCTTAGCAGACTGAATATTTCATTCTTGCTTTGATTGAATATTTCATTGTTTTAACTCTCCTCCAGTAGTGATTGCCTATCATGAATCAGACATCATCAAAACAGTAGATACCTTGTTAGCTGCATTTTTCAGAACCAATATATCCTAAGTGAGGTTTGAGGAGTAGTGCATAGATTTCAAAATAAAAATTATGCATGGATTTTCAGAAAAAAAAAAGTCAACCACATCAGTGTGACTGAATAACAGAATTTACAGTTTTATCCAGAAAAATGTAAGTTGGATAGAATGAAAGATGTATTCTTGAATGTATTTTACTATCTAAGAGATCTAATGATACTATATGGTGAAGTAAGAATTCTGAAATTGCTTATCTAGATGGGAGAAAGTATACAGAGATTTTCCAAATTTCATTCCACTGCCTTATTCAAAATTCCATCTTATTTCATTGCAATGAGATGCCAAATGCAGCAAAAGGTAGGACATAAATACTGCGAAAAACAGCACTTCACCAACAAAACCAGAAAAAGTAAAAAGTACAGAATATAAAAATATATTAAAATAATTATTATTTGACAAAATATATTCATTTTTTTAATGTCAACCTAATTAATATAAAGCATGTGAAAGATATATGGGACTTGTTTCTTCCTATTCTTTCTTTGTGAAAGAAAATAAAATTAAGCTATTTGCCATACACCCAGAAATCTAGAAAATAAATGTTCTTTTAGAGAAACTTGGCTATGGAGTGACTGTGACCTTGAACCCACTTACAATCTAAATTGCTATTATGTGCAGTTAGTAAAAAGAACAGTTAGGAAAATATAGGAAAAGTCCACAGTATCAGCCTCTGCCTCTTTTTGTGTCTCAGTAACATGACTCCTGGTACATGCTTCCGTCCACCACTTTTGCTGCTCTAGCTTCGTGAGCAAACTGTTTCTCTGGTGCCTGCCCCGACCATCTCTTTTTTAGGTTTCTGCTATTCTTGCTGACTCCTGTGCTCCTTTTTTAACCCTGCTCCATTGAATTTTCATCAATCGACAGGGCAGATATATCAAATTCAGTCCACACTTTGCATGACAGAAACAGTGGTTCATGTTATAACAATAAGATAAGTTTAGGCTGCAGATAATAATTCCTTTTGGATCAAGTATGAAAGTGGAGAAGAAGGAAAGTTTTTGGGTTCGTATACCCTTCTTTTGCACATGCGAGAGCTTAAGCAGTGGAAAATAGTTCAAGGGCTAAGCAGGTCTTGAATTAGTTTGAAATAATATATTTTACACACCCATTTTAAATCACTGACAGCCATAGGATTTTACTAAAAGACTCTGTTTACAAATATAGTATCTGTTGTAAGGAGGTTGCAGGCTGTTTGCACTGTGAATTTGTATTTAAAAACAATTTATGTCAGCCAACCTGGATTTTTTTTTTTTTCTTCTCTACACTAGTCTGGTAAAAGTGGAAAGTGAGATGAAAGGAAAATGAATTAATTTACTTTCAGACACAGGAAATGCTACTAAATTTGGATACGTGAAAATATTGAACTTTCACTGGGGAAAAAAATAAATGATTTGAGGCCCTAGTGATCACACAGAGGATCCAGACAATTTGACAGGTATGAATTTATCTCACTTGTGAATGAATAACCTTTGGTAACTCACTTGAGACTTAAATATTCTGAACACATTTTCTCTGGAACACTTCAAAAGACACAGTTTATTTCTGTCTCTACCAAACAGCCCCTTTGGTTACTTTCAGTTTACTGAGTTTTTTTGCTTTGCAAGTTTGGAAAATTAACATAATAAAAGCCTACCAGTGAGTTTAGTCACGTAGGAATGAAACTAGATTAACTCTTTGATTATTCTAAAGTCTACACAATCTTTTTTTTGTATCAGCTGAGAGAGGCTTCATTGATCTCCTCTAAATCTTGCTTCAGCTGTACATGGAAATACACCTTGCTTTGAAAATACTGGCATACATTTTCAAAGCAGTGCTTCAATATGTGAGTGACTTCAATGTAAGCCACGTTTTGCGCAGCTGAAAGGGTGGCAATCGGTTATCGCTCAGAGGGATGAAACTACTGCCTGGGGACTTGCCTTAAGGAGCACCAAGGTGCACCTCCAAGAGATGCTGCATACCCTCAAAGGAAGCAGAGAGCTGAGGATATAAATGAGAGTGGAGGGCAGGGAGTGCACCCCAGGTGATGCTCAGGGCTGTGCATGACTGGGTTATAAATGTGCTTTGTAGGCGAGTGAAGTCCATTAAACTTGTAGATGAAGGTTACTTTGCTAATGGATTATCTCCATTCACTAGCAACTGACTACCAGTTGGCAACTGTGACGCTTACAGAAGGATTCAGTTTCTCACCTCGAACATGATCTTTGAAATTTAATGATAAAAATACATAAAAGAACTAGGAAATTAAAGCTTGAAGAGATAAACAAAAAGGGAAAATGAATATGAAAGTTACCAGTGTTTTAAACTTTGATTTGTGCTTATCAAGGTTAAATGTTGCTGTGCTTATGCTAAACTTCTGATGCAATCCACATTTCTAAATAGTCTTGTGTAATATGTGAAAAAAAATAATGATTCCAAAGTTTTTGGAAGGTTGAAAGAGTTATTCAAAATATTTTATTGCTTCATAATCTTCTGCTGACCAGGCATATGGAACTGAGAAATCACAAGGTCACAGAATACTGAGGTTGGAAGGTCTGGAAATTATCTAGTCCAACTCCCTGCTCTCGGCAGGGTCAACTGAAGGAGGTTGCTCAGGGCTGTGTCCAGTCACGTTTTCAATATCTCTGAGGATGGAGACTCCACAGACTCTCTGGGCAACCTGCTCCAGTGTTTGACCTCCCCCACAGTAAAAAAGTTTTTTTCTTATGTTTGAGTGGAATTTCCTGCATTTCAGTTCATGCCATTTGCCTCTTGTCCTTTCACTGGATACCACTGGGAAGAGTCTGACTCCATCTTCTTTACTCACCTCCATCAGGTATTTGTTACACACATCGATCAGATCCCCCTGAGCCTTCTCTTCACCAGGCTGAACAGTCTCAGCTCTCTCAGCCTCTCCTTGTATGTCAAATATGCCATAGATGTGACGATATCTGACAATAGGACCCCAAGTATTCCTGTGTTTAAAGAAAAAGGGAAAATCTGAAAATTCCCAGGTAAACTGAAGATCATTTTAAAGATTTTTGGGAAAGTATGTGATAGAAATAACAAATGTTCTAAGACTGATAATAAACTGAATCAAAATTAGCCCTTTCAAAACTCAGAAATAATTTGATTTTGGCCTCTGCTAGAGATGGCCAGATTGGTCTCAATAAAGATTTAGAGGAGTAGTCCTAAATTATTAAAAAAAAAAAAAAAAAAAAAAAAAGCAACTTGTCTTTCAGCTGTAGAAGCCTCCCAAGCATTCCCAAGTGAAATTGACATCACATGCTCCCATCTCTACAACCTCCTTTTCTTGTCCTCTTCGCCTTTGTGGTCTGTCCTGCATCCTCACGTAACAGCACCAGACCTGCTATAGGCTCAGTTTCCTCAAAGGGTACAGGAGAACCAGTCTGGGAGCAGTGAGTTACTGCTGCACAGAGGAGCAAGTCACACTGGACCGCTTGCTTTGTGGTCATGGTTTGTGTACAGGTCATTTGTTACCCCAGCACATATGCCACATACGATGTTTTGAGGTTATTTTCTCTGTAAAGAAGAACAAGCTACTTTGCATATGTCAGGGGGCAAGACTTAGATGACCAGCAGACACATTAGAGTTGCTGCTGTGTGGTAACTCAGTAAAGCAGTATAAGGTGGGACAGACCATGGGACTCTGATAATAGATCCTCCCAAATTCTGTATCTGATTGTACTCAAGTCTGTCCCTGGCTACAGGGTCTTAAATCTCATGGTTTTCATTTATATAGTGAGTTCATCCTGAACAGCTAACAAGCAAGAATGCTTCCCTATACTTCTGATTCCTGGGACCACAGGATCATCATTTGTTCCCAGAGTTAGAAAAACAGCCCAGGGCTGATGCTTAGCTTTGGATTCTAAAAATCTAAATTTAAGTTTCTAAATGCAAGCACCAAAATGAGAGTTAGGTATCTAAGCTTCCATCTAGTCAATACAATTAATAGATTCTGGCGAGCTCTTAAAATCACCCCAAAGTAGCTAATGACATTTAGTTGGGTGTACAGCCCTCTTGCTTGTATTGACTAACATTCAGCTGACTGTAATGGGAACTTAGACAGTTTACATATAGGCACTGACCTGTAGACACTTAAATTAGGTTTTGCAGCCTGCACTGAATACCTCTTGGGGATGTTGATCCACCATGTTTGTTGTTGCCTACTTCACACTTTGCACCAGCCTTGTAGGTTTCTTCCCATATAGTATGACCCACTTAGAGAGTATATACATGTTTTCCCCTCTTTCTCTCTCCAAAATTCCTCCTTTTTCTGCATCTGAAGAGATCTATTCTGCAGATCCGAATGAAGTACACTGATGGCAGTTATTTTTTATATACTTATAAGACTAAGTGTAACAATTTATTCATTGTAATGGTGTCCTGATTGGGCAGCAATGGCCCAAGCAGAGAGGTTTTACTTCTGTGAGTGATACGCATCAGTGCTGATGCTCCTGTTGTCACCTGAGTAATACATCTGCTACAGGTCTGACCTTCTTCTGAAACCACATTAATGAGACAAGTATGAGCTAGGTGACTGATAACAGCTGATCCACGTGCTTCCTAGATATGATGTTCTCTCTGCTTCATCTTTTCTTCTGTAAGTACTAAAGCTAAAAAGAAAACATGTCACTCATCTAAGAAGCATTATAAGCTTTCCTCGAAAACAATAGTGTAATTTAAACAGGTTAAATCAACAACAGAAATATATATCTTCAACCATCATTATGACACTTTTTTTTTTTTAATTTGGGGTGCATTGTAAAGTAGTCAGATAGCATACAATATCTTGACTAGTACAAAAAATGACATATCAATCACTTTTATTGTGCTCTATCTTCATATGACATTTCAGCTCTTTGTTTAGATAAGAATCACTGTACACAACTCTGTAGAGCATTGTTTCTTTAGTCTACCCATGTCTAAAGCATTGTTATATTTAATAGAAGGATTTCTACTTACAATATAATTACATTGTATATATGTAATTAGACTAACACTGCATT
The DNA here is from genome assembly GCF_028858705.1 of Grus americana. Taxonomy (NCBI): domain Eukaryota; kingdom Metazoa; phylum Chordata; class Aves; order Gruiformes; family Gruidae; genus Grus; species Grus americana. The sequence continues at coordinate 175,015,315 of NC_072852.1, forward strand.
AGGCATTGATTGACAGGACAAAATGGGATGAAATGTAACATGAATAGACTTCATGGTAAATATCAATGTTTGGTTTGGAGCTGTAAAAAGATTTTAAAAACTACCTTAGTTAAAAATGGTAATTGTGAATTACAGTAATTACAGTATTACACTACAACTGGTTCACTAGCTGGACTGTATTCACAGCATGAAACCAGTGTATCAAGATATGGAATAATTTAGCTTTCACGAGATACACTTATTTATTTATACATTAAAGACTTTTCCATATAAACACTCATTCTCCAAACGCAACACACAATTTAGAAATTATATCCTACAGAAATATATATAAAAGCATTGAAAAGGGGAACTCCTGTGAACCCTTTTAATGTCAAATGAATGTCTTTTAGTTACTTTCTGCTAAACCCTCACAGTTCCATGAGCAGCCAGTTTAAAAAAGCCTAGAAGAGTAGATGGTTGAAAATAACAGTCTAATCAAGAGAGGAGAAAGGTCCCAGAGCAAAGTAAATCTCAAGGTATATCTGCATTTGCACTTTTAATTAAAGCAATTATAAACTTTTCCTAGAACACAAGTTTGTTCCTTGCCCTGCTAAAGTCTGGTCTGTAGCTTAGCATTGAATCTGTTACGATTATTCTATTAATTAGAAATGTTAGCTGATAACATAGTCACAGTTTAAAAAAAAATAAAACCAGATGAACTCCCATGAGCAAATGCTGCTGTTGTTAATGGGACAGCAGTGTAAGTGCCAACACTTGGGTTTAGATTTGCCATGGTGATCTCAGAGAGTGAGGGACGAGGGATCTCACACAGTATTTGCAGTTTTATGGTTCCAAGTGACCACTGCAGACTTTGTTCTGGTCATTTTATAGCTAGTGCAGCCAACGTTCATGTGTTCTCTCAGATATGTTACTTAATAAGTAGGCCCACCAAATTCTGCCTTTTGGGGTCATTATAAATAGTGTCATATACCATTATTTAACCTGGAAGTGACAAAGCCCTGGGTTACTACAGGAAGGCATTAGTCCTAAAGAACTAAGATGTGAACAACTTAAGTGAAAATGTTGGGTAAAAAGGACCTCTTTTGGCTGAAAGTGATACTGAATAATCCTTGAAGTAGCTGGGAATCTAATGACATGCCTTGTCTTGATAGCCGCCTTCTCTACAAGGAGTGACCATAGGTGATTAATTCTTTATTACTTTTACTTTCCTTAAATATTGCTCTTAATTTCTGTGACCTCTTTCCCATGTGGCCCTCAATGCACCCATTGCTCTGCTTTTGTTTAACTGGACTTGTAAATTAAAAAAAAAGAAAAAAGAAAGTAAGGAGCTAGATGTTGTCAATATCTTGGATATGCCATAGCATGAGCTTTCCTGGTGGTTCCCTATGTTGGCATTGAATGAAGGAAACTGGTGCAGGTGATATGGTAACTGCATGTGTGCCCGGAGCACAGAGGCTTCAGTGCTGTCCTCATTTACCCTTCAGAAAACAGAGACCTGGTTGAAGCTTTGCAGAGACATAAATCCGATGTTTCAGCAGAAAAGGCAACTGACCAAAATGACACAGCATTGCCTGAAGCTTATCTAGTAAGGAACAGATATTTGGATAACATAATATCTGGCATTATAAATCATAAATTGATTGAGTGACTTGTGGAATACAGCTATCAGTGGAGTTAGTCACTCATAAGGCTCCTCATTGACTTTCCTGAATTAAAGAAATGTGCCAAAGTAATCAGAGACATAGAATGGTCTTTGACCAAATATGTACATCTACATTGTCCACATGTGAATTAATTGTCTAGATGCTCCTATACACTGTTGAGTGCTATGTATTTTCAGGATGTGATTGAACGCATCCAAAATAGACATTTAAAATAAGTAATTGCATCCCAGAAGTGCCTGGTGCTCTTCATTGTCTGCAATTAGAATCTAGTCTAAAGTTTCTTTGAGTGGAGTGATATTATCTTGTTTGACACTGAGAGGGCATTGACAAAAATCTCCATACTTCACTGCCCCACGCTTACCTCCTGCCCCTTATCATCTAGAGCAGGCAGATAACTGGACTGCAGGCTACATCTTAATGTTATTTTTAGGATAATAATGTCACAGGCAGGAACTCAAGCAGATGAGAACAATTCATATATTGTTATGGATTTTTCCTCTACTTTGGCTATCTGTTTTCTCATCTCTGATCTCTGCTGCAAGAAATGTTTTTTTTTTTTTTCTTTGCATTTAGATATGTACTCCTATCTGCATGTGATAATTTTAAACAAATTTCTTGAAATCATCTGTTCAATTTTTTGCAAAGTTTCTTTGATTCAAATAAAGCTTATGTTTCCACTGCTAGGTCAATTTTTTTTTATGTCCCCTCAGGAAATGTTCTTCGCTGTGAAAGGTTTCTGGAACATCAGCAGATCAGAGAACATCCCCAGCTCAAACTCCTCTTAAGTTCCATCATAGGTAGGTACCAGAAGAAAAAGGAACACTGCAGAAAGTGTATCCGAAGTATTTTCCAAGCTACTGAGAACACAACTAGTGGGAATTAATCCATTCTTCTGAATCAATATAAAATGTTCGAAAGTGAGAATACACGGTAATCAGTGGGAGTTGTCAAAACCAGTTTGGGATCATAAGTGAGGAATGTATGAAACTGGTTGCAAACATGAAAGATCAAATGTTTCTCTAAGTTTACTCTTTTTGTGATGCCGCATTTGGAACTAACAATTTTCAATATAATTGTCTCCTAGGAAAGGTGGATACTAAGTAGTACATATGAAACCTGTACATCTAGGAATAAACAAAAAAAAAGTATACTCATGTTGACCTTGTCTTTTAAAGTTAAAGTGTGCCTCATAGGATGCTTTCACTCATGAAACGATATGCTGGCAGATGACCTTGTAAATGTTTATGCATTTCCTTCCATTTTTTTCATTTTAGAGTTGTCCTGATTAAGTGTACTGGAATCACTATATATTAATGTGACAGCTCAAATTATGGGTAGCTTGTAGAATAAAAAAAGATAAATTGGATAAATGGGTTATACTGGGATAGGTAAATTAATTAAGTTTCTAGAGAAAAAACAGAGTCTATCGTACACTTAAATATCTGGAAGGTGATTATTTGTAAATAAATAATGCATAGCAAATACTTTTAATAAATGTAGTTGGCCAGATTTACTATTCTCTCTGCCAGCAAGTATTTTGCAATAATTTCAGCAGAATGTTCCAACCTGACATCTAACCTAAATCTTCACCACTTTGTTCATCCTTCCCCTCCAGTTCTCTGAATTCTTGCATTTGTGAGTTGGTGCCTAATACTAATGGCTGGTATAGGCCTTTTTGTATTCATAGGATAACAGAAATAGAACCTTACTCACAATAATGCCAGAATGCCTCAATCTTGCTTTGGGATGGCTGTCTTGAAGATGAAAGAGAAGCTTAATTTTATCAGCCTTCCAATTCTAATCTTTTCACTTAAGATCTTTAAGTTCTACGGAATTAGACCACTTGTACTTATGATTTTCTGATGTGGACATCTGTCCACCATGGCTGAAACTCCTGCAGAAGCCACTGATGTCAACGAATAACGATTTTTGTTGATAACAGATATGGATGGATTTAAATATATGACCAACAGATGGAAGGTGCATTATTGTTTTAATCTCCTAGCCTACGTGTCCTATTCCAGTTGAAGGTTTTATATTGTGAGGTTCGTCTAGAGTGTGAGACAGTCCTAACAAAATTTGGATTTAAAGATCAATTTTGCCTAATGTGGCAAGATACTAAATAACTACATTGAGGTCTGAGGTAAGAAGAATGTCAGAGTGCCATATGAGGAAGGATCAGCCCCTAACTGGGCCAATTAAGAGATTAGGTACCTAAATAAATCATGTTCCACTTAGTAGAATTGTGTCTTAATGATATATCTTTACTATGAACAGTTAAAATAAAAGATGGCTCTGTTTGCTAAGGTAGCATACAATTCTCACTAAGATTCAGTCATTTCTACACTTGGAATATTCTGATACAAGGACCATGTTCCTGTCATGGCAAATTAGGTCAATATGGTGAAACACAGAGTCATGGGATGATGAAACATTAAAGACTACATTATTAACTGATGTCTTTTTCATTTTATTTTTCTTCAGTGACATTTAACAAATTGAATGTTAAATGCTGAGAGACACAAAAATGCTTTGTTAGATTACTAAAAAACAGGGAGAAAGTGTTCCCTCAGCTGGTGTGTAACGTAGCAATATAAAGCTGAGCTTACTGATAAGTTTTGGAGGTGCTGTTTGAGGGCCCTCATCCCCCAGATATGTTAGAGATTGTTGTTCCAAAGTGCAGCCTACATGATTTATTAAGTTTCTTGTATACTTTTACGGAGTTACTTCAGGAATCTTTAATTTTGCTTTTGCCATATCCCATGAGGACTTTTTAGAATCTCAAGACTCTGCAAAAAGAAATGCAGCCATTCTGAAATCCACATGCTTCAGAAGGTACCTCTCTGTCATCAGCACATATCAACATCTTGAGTGAACAACCATTTTTCCATGTCAAGTATGGTAAGAGAGTTGGTAAGGTTACCTACAGTTAAACATTAACTGAATTCCCTTGCCTACTTGCATGGGTGAATGTCACATTCCAGACATAATGAGAGCAAGAAAAGTTAACATATTTCAACCTTTCTTCTTAGGCGCAAAACAGAAAGGACAAGATAAGTTTCTGCATGTAACAGCAAATATCCATAGGGTGACAATGCGATCTGTGTATAAACTCCTAGGGCTCCAGCCAGGGGTCTAACAGCCTAAAACCTCATGTTTCAAGAGCACATCTATTATATTTTAGACCAGCGTAATATAAGATATGTATTATTCAGTTCATGCCAGCAGGTCATAAACTATAGCCATGTATGTTGTAGTGCACTGTGAATGCCTCTTTGGTAAACAGTACAATGAAGTCATTTAAAGGATTATCACAAAGTGTAAATCGTGCGGTCAAGATATGTCTTGCTTTCCTGCTAATACCAACAATATTTATAATTAGTAAATTATTGACCATGTAACATCTCTTTTATTAATAAAAATAGATATACATAATTCTAGTTCTGAGACAAACATGTTTTGGGATTTGCTCACGTGGAAAGATATGATGGAATTTGAAATTGTAAATAGGTCTCCTAACTTCTGCTCTGGCTCCTCCTAACTAGATCACACTTTTGAATTATAATTTAACTGTGTGACTAATGTTATATCTGCACTACTAAAGAGACACTAAGGGCATGGGACAAGGGACTTGAAACTCTGTCTCAGGACTGTAATTGTTTACCTCTGTGTGATTGAAACCTTGAAATATCCTGTTACACCCCTGTGTTTGTAATATACATTTGGTACAGATCACTGGCTTTTCTTGAAGAGGTTGCTCTCTTTGTGAGTAGCAACTGTGATGAAAGGAGTAAACATAATTTTGATCCCTATGGTGATGAATACTTCAGGGATATTTGAATTTTTAGGACAAAATCCGTTTACTATGAAATCCATAAATAACTCTTGAAATATATTTTGATAATTCTTTTATATAGAATAATATGGTATTAAATTGGCCAGCAAATGAAGGAGATAAAACTGAAAAGAACTGTTGTACCTAGTGGTGAGGTCTTTTTCATATGAGCATGAAGTGAATTGTAGTCCTGGTGACATATTATGTGAAGTGCATAAGCTGTGTCTCCCTGTCAAACAATCCAGCCATATGGGCTAGATTACTATTCTTGTATTTCTCTCCTTAACCCTGTCCCAGTTCTTTTCCCCAGTTCCCCTCACACCAGAACAGGAGGTCCTAGCTCTGAGGGGGTGTGGTACTGCAGCTGCTTCCTGGAAACAGTAACCGATACAGTTCAGAAGTAAGGCTTCAGGCAACCAAGATCAAAGAACCTGGCACATCTTGTTCGTTTGTAATGCAGGAGTTTGAGAAACAGGAAGTATGGAAGCAGCAGAGTGGAAATGCACCAATATATGCTGGGGACTGCCCACCTGGAAAAAAGCTTTGCAGAAAAAGACCTCGGGCTCCCAGTGCATACCAAGCTCAACATGAAGCAGCAATGTGCCCTTGCCGCAAAGAAGGCAAATGGTATCTTAGATTTCATTAGGAGGTTGCCAGCAGGTCAAAGGAGGTGATCCTTCCCCTGGAGGTATCCCTTCCTTCTCCTTTCAGCCTGGAGAAGAGAAGACTCCAGGGAGACCTAATTGTGGCCTTCCGGTACCTAAAGGGGGCCTACAGGAAAGATGGAGAGAGGCTGTTTATCAGGGAGTGTAGTGATAGGACAAGGGGTAATGTGTTTAAACTAAAAGAGGGTAGATTTAGATTAGGTGTTAGAAAGAAATTCTTTACTGTGAGGATGGTGAGGCACTGGAACAGGTTGCCCAGAGAAGCTGTGGATGTCCCCTCCCTGGAAGTGTTTAAGGCCAGGTTGGATGAAGCTTTGGGCAAGTGAGGGTGTCCCTGCCCATGGCAGGGAGGTTGGAACTAGGTGCTGTTTGAGGTGCCTTCCAACCCAAACCATTCTATGATTATATGATTCTGTTATTCCCTTCTACTCAGCACTGGTGAGGCCACTCCTGAAGTACTGTGTCCAATTCTGGGCTCCTCAGCAAAGACACACTGGAGACAGTTCAGCAAAGGGCCATGAAGATGTTGGAAAGGACTGGAGCATCTCTCCAGTTGAGAGAGATTTTTTGCCAGAAAGATTGAGACAGCTGGGCCTGTTCAGTCTAGAGAAGAGAAGGCTCAGGGGTATCTTATCCATGTGTATGCATACTTGAAGGGAGGGTACAAAGAGGAGGCAGCTAGATTCTTTTTGGCGGTGCCTAGTGACAGGACTAGAAGCAATGGACACAAACTCAAACACAGGATGATCCATTTGAACATCAGGAAACACTTTTTTACTGTGAGGGTGACCAAGCACTGGCACAGGTCACCCAGAGAGGATCTGGAGTCTTCATCTTGGAGATATTGAAAAGCCATCAGGACATAGTCCTCGGCAACCGGCTCTAGGTGGCTGTTCTTGAGCAGGTGAGTTGGACGGGATAACTTCCAGAGGTCCCTTCCAACCTCAACCATTTAGTGATTCTGTGAAAGGCTGAGGGGCATGTGGCACTTGGGATTAAAATCTTTAGTTGGGGATGGAGGGTTACAGAATGGTGATGCCAGGAACATCATACTGGGGACCTGTCTTAGGGAATGAATTTGGAGGATGGTGGCCATACACAATTTTGTAGTGCAGTTCAGAAAAGAGTTTGATGATGTCTGCTGTGCTTAGATTGATCTTTTGGGTGGTTTGGAATATAATTATTTCAGCCAGAGGAAGCAACTGATTGCTGATTTCACATGTGCTGGAAAGGAGATTTAACTTAGGAGCCCTTGTACAAAAGAGCTATCATCCTTACTGCCTTCTCTTGAAGTGTTTCTTCTGCCTCATCCCCTCACACAGAAGGGGATAAGTATCTCTACCTCCTGGACACATGATTTTGAAGTACGGAAGGCATCTTCAGTACCTTCTAATTGCAGAGTAAGCTGCTAAACCATGGCCAGAAAGGTAATTCAATATATTTTTGCTCTTTAGCAAAGCTTTATCGTAGCTAGAATAAAGAGGCTTCCTACAGGACTTGCTGGCTGCTGTAAGGGAGTTATGTGCTCCCACTGATTTATACTGTTATTCCCACTGAGTCTTGGCCATCTAATCCAGGACCTTGATAGCAGAAAGGAAGTCAAGCATCTTAAAAGTTTAGGCATTGCAAATCCCAGCACAGCAGCACCCAATTCATTTCATATATCTCGCCCTTAGTGTCTAACACATACATTTTATCAGCAGCTTGTAGGGCATGCAGTCAGACAATTTCCATTATGGTCAGTGAAATAGCATGGTTAAAATCCTGTGCAATGCTTTATAAATTTAAATTTAAGCATAAATGTTCTGTAACAAGATTATTGTATCTGATCTGATGGTTGGGGAACGCTTACTCATTTTGTATTGTCAGCACTTGGAGCAGTCATTGATGTATTAAGCTCTTACACAAGTCATGGCATCTTACTTGAACCAACGTGCAGTCGCAGGGGATTTCAGTTGAAAGAGTAGATGCAAGATACACATTTATAACAGTGAGGGCAATCAGCTTTGCAACGGATTAGTGAAGAATATGGTAAATTCCCCAACACTTGGAGTCCTTTTATCAATGTCAGATGTCTTTCTAAAAGAAACAACCTATTTCAATAACACTTTATTAGGTTATATGCACAAATAAGGAGAAGAAATGTACAGTTTTCATGCAGAAAATTGGTTCAGATTAGCACAGTTTCCACTTTTGTTTTTAGCTATTTATGCTAAGTAAGGTTATGAGAAAAAAACCAAACAATTGAGACAGTGATATAAACTACTAGATTGTTTCTCTCAAAACCACTAAACAGGAAGTGAGCTGTGACAGTATTGTCCTGAAATTGCTGCTTTAACAATGGTACCTCCCATAGAAAATCCAATTTAAATCTAAGCCAAATTCTGAAAGGTCTGACTCCACGGGTGTACTCAAAACTTTTTCCTCATGGAAAAATTTGTTTCTATATTTTAAAAACAATGTCATCTCTGCATGCATGTGATGGATCTAGCACTTATCTACACACAGGATAGAATTTTCTGAAGCAAATCCCTTTTGTCAAAATGGGCTTTGCAAGCATAAACTCTATTACTCACATATGTGAATGCTTATGCTTACATCCTTGAAAACCCCTTTCAAAATTTAGTCTATTAAATGAACGCGCAAATTAGCAAGACTAGTCTGGTTCTCCAGCTGAAAGCTTTCCTTTAAAATAAATGCGATATTTTACTAGAAGTAAATGGAAACACTTAAAGAAGTGGGTTGATAAACAGTATTGAGTTGGGGTAGATTTGTAGCAATTGATGTTTTGACAAAATTGGAGATGCTGAAGCAGGCATTTTAGCTTGACTTAGCTAAAATAATAAATTGCAGTAGCCCAACCTAGACATGACAAAGGCATGAATCAACTTCTCCATCTTCTTCAAGCAAAGATCTCAGGCTTGTACTGTACCTGTGATGGTGAAAAGGGGTTTGAATATTACATGAAGATGGCTGTCAAAAGGTAGCTCTTAATTCAATATCACATCAAGGGGTTTCATGCTGACAGAAAGAATATGAGATTGCTAGTCCCGGAAAAATATCATAGAGAAATAACTCTACGCTTCATGTTCTTTGCAACAATTAACAAAATGCTGGCTTCATTTCTATTGTGATTAAAAAAAAAAAAAAAAGATACTGAAAATATCTGAGATTTTTTGAAGCAAAGTATTCAGATGTGTACTTATTTAGAAGTAGAAGTGATGCCTACATCCTACTTTCTAAATTAAATTTTTCAATTTATGAAAGACTGAAGAATCTACCTGTTAAAAACTTTACTGCAAAATTCATGTTTCAAATATTGGTCCACTGTTGCTTCTAATGCTGTACTGTATTCCCCAAAAAGATACATCATCCTTTCCTTTCCTTTCCTTTCCTTTCCTTTCCTTTCCTTTCCTTTCCTTTCCTTTCCTTTCCTTTCCTTTCCTTCTCTTTCCTTCTCTTTCCTTCTCTTTCCTTCTCTTTCCTTCTCTTTCCTTCTCTTTCCTTTCCTTTCCTTTCCTTTCCTTTCCTTTCCTTTCCTTTCCTTTCCTTTCCTTTCCTTTCCTTTCCTTTCCTTTTTTTTTTATTTGTTTTTTTTGTTTGCTCATTTTAGGTGGGGTTCATGACCTCTGTTAAATGTACTGAAAATGAACAGACATACAGGACCTGGCTATTTTAGCTACTGCTATTTTTAACAGCCCAGGATAGGAAAACTTCATATTCGAGCAGGCATAAATCTTGGATGACCTTAGGTATTACAGGAGGTGTAGTAAAGACCTTAATGCACCACAACTAGGAAAGGTTTAGTACTGTGACAGTTTTTAGATCTTGCATTTGCTGTTATCAAGCCAAGATGCCCATTAAAAACTATCTGAAAATTGCCCCTACTTTCAGTAAAATTTGTTCTTCCCCCATTCTTCAGTTACCTTGTGCTGATTCTATTCTTAAGGTTGTATCCCAATGAATCTACAGCCCTTTCTGGGACATAGCAGTCATTTCTCCATTGTCTCCCCTTCTTGTTGCTATACGTAAGTCATACAGGTATGATGTCTGTGATATCATAGACTGCCAGAAGATTGCCTCATGACAGTTTTAGTGAAAAAAAATTGCATAGGGCAAAATGGTTGGGTGTTTTGTGTGTTTGGTTGATTGGTTGGGTTTTTGTTTGTTTTAGGACAGAGAAAAGAAGACTACGAGTGGTTATGTCTGTCATAATATTTTGCCAATATATAAGATTACTGTAAAGAGGATCAGCTCTCCTTGCTCATTGACCAGATGAAGATGGGTGTCTGGAAAAAGCTTTCCAGCCAAAAGGATAGTGAAACTATGTGGAACAGATTACATATGGGTGCACTGGAATCCCTTTACCTGGATATTTTCAAGAATAAATTAAACAGACTTGTGGTAGGTATGGTCTTGACCTTGTCTCAGAAAGGACTGGATGAATTCCTGACTCCTTCCTGTCCTGTATTTAATGACATTTTCCAGTTCAAGCTAAGTTTCTTTCATTAGCATGATTGAGTTACAAAGCCTATGCATTGTAGCATTTGGTATTTGTTAATAACATTATTTAGTGAGCTACTACCAAATCTCTTGCAGAAGGGGATCATCTAATAGACCCCATCTTTATTCCTTTACTGTTTGGGGTATAGTAAGAGCTGTGACAATAATGGGTAAGATGTATATTTAATAGCAGCTCTATTTAAGTTCACTCTCTGTGTGATTTCACCTGGGTTATCATGTATAGAGACCAGGCCCCTCAATGAGACACACTGTTCCTTTCTAATTTTTGCTATAACTTGATGCTGTTTCACATCTTTGGGGGTCAGTGAAATGAATGAGTACCCTCAGGTTTTATAACACAGAATCACAGAATAACTGAGGTTGGAAGGCACCTCTGGAGATCTAGTCCAACCCTCCTGGTCAGGCAGGATCAGATAGAGCAGAATGTCCAGGATTGTGTGTAGACAGGTTTTCGGTATCTCCAGGGATGGAGGCTCCACAGCCTCTCTGTATAACCTGTTTCAGTGTTTGACCACCACCACAGTAAAAATGTTTTTTCTTATGTTTGAGTGGAATTTCCTATGTTCCAGTTTGTGCCCATCGCCTCCTGTAATTTCGCTGGGTACCACTGAGAAGGGACTGCCTCCATCTTCTTTACTCACCCCCATGAAGTATTTGTTATACACACTGTTAAGATCCCTCCTGAGCCTTCTCCAGGCTGAATGGTCCCAGTTCTCTCAGCCTCTCCATGTATGTCAGATTCTCCAATCCCTTAATCATCTTTGTGGCCCTGTTTTGGACTTGCTTCAGCAAGTCCATGTCTGTCTTATACTGGAGAGCCCAGAACTGGGCCCAGCACTCCAGATGTTTCTCACCAGGGCTGAACTGAAGGAAATAATCACCTGCCTTAATGTGCTCGCACTGCTTTTCCAAATGCAGCCCCAGGTTTTTCTTGGTCTTTGCTGCGAGGGCATCTTGCTGGCTAATAGCCAACTTGTGTCCACCAGGACCTCCAGATCCTTCTCTGCCAAGCTGCTTTCCAGCTGGTAGCCAGTTGGTACTGGTGCATGGTGTTATTCCTCCCCAGTGCAAGACTGTGTTTCCCTTTGTTGAACTTCTTGAGATTCCTGTTAGCAAAGTTGATTGTGTTTAAATAATGATTAAGCTTATGTACCTAATCCAACTGTTGGTATGTCACGTTTTGCTTGTATACTCCTGAGTGTTGTGCCATAGTACATAGTAAATATCACTTTATTTTTGCCATGTATTTTCTTTATATATTTAGGTAATTAAAAATGAATCAGTTAAGCTGGGACACTTCTAATTTAATTTAACTGTTTCAAGTTAGTTATACAGTCCAATTTTCAAGCTTAATTATAAACTTATGTAAGTCTACCCTAGGAAGGATTAGGGAAAAATAAAGTCTCTAAAGCAGGTTTCATTCCATCTGTAGAAATACATCTAAATCACATATGTTGAATCACCATCCAGAAATCTTATTGCTCTTGACTGACTACAGATGGAACCTGAATGAGCAGTTTAGATTTGGCAGCTAGTGAGGGATGAGAAGCAGTCACCCTAAATAAGAGGTTCTGGGGATATATTGTCATTCTCACCTAACATGGATGAAAAACATGTGAATTTACCCATTAGATAACAGCCCTGTATACAACACTAAATATTTTCCAGCCTTCACACCACAAAGTGTTTTAAAAGTAATAATGAAATAAAATGTTGTAAAAATGTATTTTACAATTATTGATGAAGTGTCCCTAAATTTTAAACATTTGGAATTATGCAGCAGTGCCTTTCACTAAGCTTTAAATGCTTTAAAGCAAAATTTCATTATTTTGTCTGGCCTTACACACTAAAATATGCTCTCTTCAAGTTATCATCTAAATTACTGTCCATACTGGTTTCCAAAGATTGATCCATTTCTGCTCTACAAGAAGGTAATAAAGAATCAAGTTACATCTGGTTTGATTTCCCTGTAATGAAACAGGCAATTGCCCCATGTCAGAAAAGATGTACTGTAGGTATTCTTCTGGGATTTTACCTGGCTTTTGCTAGTCAATAAAGAAACAAGATCTAAAATTTCATTTATAAAACATGAATTCCGCTAGATTAGAGGCATCAGGAATGATAATGGGGTTTTACTCTTATATACAGAATATTTTAGCAATTTTTTCTTTTTCTCTCTACCATTAAGAAAACAAAATATACCATCCTTTGTGATTTTTGTACTGGTATACTTACTTTACAATGCAACAAGATAGTTTTCTGCAGTGTATTGCTTACAAATGCTGAACTGAATTTATGAGGGAAGAGTTAAATAAAATTACTGTTAGAAGCAGCCTCACAAGTGATGTGAAGGATACTCCAGTTTGAAGTAGTGGGATTTTTAGATGTACAAATTACCATATTGTAACAAATTTCTCAAGGTAGAATTTTTATTCTTCAATTATTTATCTTCCGTGAATACTTCAGCATTTGATTTGACTCAGCTTTTCCCTTGTATTTATCTGTTGCCTTAATTGTCTCAGTTTTTTTAAATTTGACTGCACCATTCCTCATCCAAATCGTGCCTTTGATCAGAGGTAGTTCCATTCAGCATTTGGATGGAAAAGACAACAAGAAATGACTTCCTCTGCTTGGAAAGCTAGTACAGCAACTTTCCTGGAAAGAATACTTTTCTCTGCAATGTTCATTATTTGCTCCAAAATTCACTTCAGAAGTGTTGAAATGATATTAATCCTAGCAGCAGCACATGCTTTAAACTGATCCATTAAAGGGTTCAGTTTACCCACTCCCTCTACACCTGCTGCTCAACCCAGTGCTTGCCTTGGCCCTTACATTCTCTGGTTCCTTCTACACCTCTCTCTCTTATCTTAGTACCTCGAGTGTCCCCATGCCAACAACGTATCTCCCAGATAGCTCTGCCCTCTTCCACTTCAGTGCTTGTCACCTTCTTCTTTCTTACCCAGAGACACTATTCTCCTACTGTCTCCAGTTCCCTCTCTGGTCTGCAAACTGGGCAGGAATGTGATCTTTTGCCAGATGACCTGAGGTACATAAACGTTGATTGATAAGGTGGCCCATCCAGCCTGTTCCTCTGCCTGTCTCTCAGCTCCCGACTGCCAGGCGGACCAAAAAAAAAAAGCTCTGCCCCTTAACAGGACGGAAAAAAGGCTGTATGGCAATGTCTCAATCTGTTTGCAGAAATGTGCTGCTGTGCATGCCTGAGTCTTGATCCCCCACTCATCCTGGCATTTTTTTCCTCTGAGAGAGCAATGAATCCCCTTTCTATGTTCCCGGGGACCAAGAAGCAGAAAGGTGCTGGCATGTTTTGGTCAGAATACAGCCTAGGGTACTTGCTTCTGAGTTTCCTTGTTTTAATATAGTCTGTGTCACTCACAGGCTGTATATTAAAGTCTTGGCTTTAGCTGAGAGGAATCCAGGTAGGTTAATTAATTAAACATGTTCATACTGGGAGTTACAAGACCTTTCAGCTCCACAGAGAACATACAAATGATACCATCCTCAGGGATAATACATCATGCTTCTTTCCTTCTGTGACTACCTTTATGCATGGCTCCAGTCTGGAGTTTTAATATTTCTGGAGGTTTTTGTTGATCAAACAATGTTCATGAGGTACATTGACAATTTTCATCTCAGCCTTTGAAAAAAAAAAATCGTATTTTTTACATAACTTCATCTCTGACCTACCCTCCATGTCTTTACCAGAGGCATGAAAAGCTATCACTGTCCAAGTAAGCTCAGTTCGGAATAAATCCCCTAGTAGTTAAGAAGAAAATCCCCTCTTAGTGCTCTTCTGTATGCAGTATTTTCTCTTTGCAATCTCTTTTTTTTTTTTTTTTAATAAAAACAGATGATGTCTAAATAGATGAAGCAAATATAATCTACACCTAAATGACATTCAACATTATGCCAACTCAGCGCACCACTCCTATTAGCTGTTTTCAAGGAGGTTTGAAGTGACAAGTTTAAAAAATTGCCTAGAACAATGCTCCAGAAATTCAGATGTGAGTGACGAGCTCTGAACTAACACACTGGCATTGCAAATCTCTTCACTTCATGTGTTCCTTCTTGCTCAATGTGACATCACACTCACTGAGAAATAAACTCTTCTTGTGCTTTCAAATTCTGACACAATCGCAGTGCTGGGGTTGGAAGGTGAAGCTTTTGAGGAGCACCGTAATTTACCATTGTGCCAATTCTGTGCTCTAAATTAAGGGTTGCAGTGACAGTAACTATTGAGAAAATTAGGATGCTAGCATGGGAAGTCTTTTTTCTACTACGGCAGAGTATTAAAATTTCTTACAAGTATTCAGCATTAATAGGATGCAGAAAGTAAAGGAGCTTGTTAGAACATGAATTAATCTTTATGTTGCAATGGACAGAGATACTACTATATTATGAGTTTGGGTGGAAATTTTAAAGTCGATTTTCTTTCAGGTTCATAGTTACATACTATAGATTCACAGATAATGTGTGTTATATATTATGATTTCTTTGAGTTACGTATTTTCAGGGTAATGAAAGGGCTTTTGATTTAATTTCAGCCAAATTCAGCTTGTTTCTCCAAGAAAGATTTGCTTCTTTACATATCATATGAAGGAAGAATTGTTCTGAAACATTGAGATGCTGTACTTACATCTGTGCGTCTGTCGAATGTCTGTCAGTCAGTCACTTTTGCAATGCTGCCTTGGGTGGGAATCCTTCTCTGAAGGGGGAAGGATTTCTCTTGGACCCAAGCATCAATTTTGCCAGCAAGCCAAAACGAGGGAATGTAAGACACATATTTGGTAAGTGTAAAGTAAAACTTAATTTCAGACATTTTTCCTTTAATGATGCATTATAGTCCTGTTATTGAAATATATTACATTAGCATAAAGAAATACTTTTAAATGAGACAATCTGTATTAGCAATCATATCTACTCTCCATAACAGTTTATTTATATGGTGTAGACAACGCAGACAAAACCAGTTGTGAATAAATATTATTTTGATACATTGCTGAATTTATCTTTTTGTATTTCCAGATCATTAAGGCTGTCTTTGAGCTTAGTATCTTTGAATGAAACCTTTGAAAGTCGATTCAGCTGGCAATCAAGTGATTTCCATGGTTTTGAATTACTGTACTATATGCTGCAACAGTATTTCTGGGCTGGCTCCTCCTAGATGAGTAGGGCTCCAAACTCAGTAGACAAACCTGTGAAGATTTTGTTATGTGGGTTCATATGTTTCCTGCTTTAAAAAGCTGGACATTATTTTTAGCAACACCAGGAGGGGAAGATGCTTTCTGTCATAAGGAGATGTTTTTCAGCGTACATTGAACTCATGATATCCATATCCATGCTCCCAATATTTTTTTAATTTTTTCATTTCTGAGCTTCTGTAGCTCAGAAGTAGATTGTGAACTTATGTAGATAAAATCTAGCCTGTGAAGTCTAAGCAGCTCTCTCAGCTTCTTTTTTCACCCGTTAAGATAAATGCGTAGTTCCAGAGGACCCTGTTTTAACCATAGGAAAGGAAAGATGGAAACAACTCCAGTAAGAAACTCAAACGAGATCTTGGAGTGACTAGCTGTGACCGTTTCAACAATAGTTCTCATAGGAATTGTGCAAATGGAGTTTTTCAATTCCACATCCTTTCTTGTTGCTCACAACTGTGAATAACATTTAGTTTTAAGGATTTCATTAGAAATCAAACTGCAAGTAAAAGCTTCTTTTTATTCTCCCTTCCCCATTTTTGGGCACTTTCTTTTCTAGAAGATCAATAGCAATATGTGGCCTCTCCCCATTGTTGCTGATACACCTCACTATTTGACTCATTTTTTCATTACTAGAATCACTACTAATGTGATTTCACTAGTTTCAGAAATGTTAACATATTCCCAAAGCTATCAATAGCAAGAGGAATATAAACTCTGTAATTAGAGTTTAGTTTTGCGTTATCCGTTGTATCTTTTCCTTCTGGTCCTTGTTTTGCATCCTTATTAAAGCTGAACATATCCCACATTACTTAACCACATAAAAGATACTTATCAGAATAATAAAGTGTTCTGCAGCCAACATAGTTTGTACTGTAGTTTGTACTGCAGCTTTAGTTTGTACTTCTGCTGTAACAATTACTTATTTTATGTTTTGCCATAACAGTGTTATACTGCTCTTATACACACCATAATTGTAAAACATACTGTGCTGCTGCATTCATTTAAAGAGCAACTACTTGATAAGTACAAAGTAATTAAGCAATAAGACATGACAGGCAGTGCATTTCTGGGGAATTATTGCACTTCTCAGATGTCTTGAAAGATACGAGGCTAAAGGTTGAGTGACTTCAGCCACCTGAGAAGTGCAATAATCCCCCAGAAATGCATTGCTTACCATGGTTTATTGCTATTATGAAATGGAAATTATGAAACGAAAATAGGAGGAAAAGATTAGATCTGTGCATTTATGGAGGATTACTTATACAGGTATGACATCACTGTCAGCTCTATATGTGTCCAGAGAGTTCTTAAAGACATTTCAGAATTAGCATGTGAACAACACAACTCATCCGAAACCGCTGTTTCAGCACTCCTCATTACCAACTTTATCTAGACCAGCCCCCCAACATTTGCCTACAAAATCATATTTGTATTCTCCGTACAGACTTTCTCTCTGATACTAATCACACAACCTCGGGGGGTGTGGTTATTCCGAAATAATCATACCCCCTGGAGGATTAGAGGCATTTGGTTGCTTCCTTGCCTTGTAACACCCCAAGGTCATTATCTCATGATAATCACATCTCCTGGAGTTGCCTTATTGCTTAAGTGTAACACTAAATTTTAATTACAATGAAATAGAGCTCTTCTGGTAGTTTATACAACATCCTGTGTGCGCAAAGCCAGATGGAAATAATGCCTAGCTTTTACTGTAATAGCATGTGGTGGGCTTGAGCTCCAGTGCAATAAATGATTATGTTTTGGGGTTTTTTTTTGATGAGAAAATAATTTTGAACTGAATTTGCAGCACTCTACTATCAAATTTTATTTGGGGTCTTATTATTGTTCTGATTTGTTGTAAATTCAATTTAAATTAAAAAATATAATGAAGAAATACATCAATAAATTTTAAGTCATTGCTAAAGATTGGGAGCACAATGTTTGGCTCTTTAGGCATTTCAAAGAGTCATCAGTAAGAAATTACCTTTGCACTGCAAATTGAGATAGAGATTTCCTGAGAAAGGTTTAGTTATGTAAAGGAATTTAAATTTTGAAGTCCATGAGGTTCTTCTGTTGTCAAGCAGAGTAAACTACTATATGATGCTTTTGCTTAAGAACATACTTGCATATGTATTTATTAAACATTTCCAGTTGTTTCCACAGCAAGATCTTAAAACAGTTTTAAACCATTCTCTGCTTTGGCTAGAGAAGTTGTGATGTTTTCTATTTATCAATCCTCTGACAGGATGTTATATCTGGGGGTATGGAAAATGCAATTTTTCAAATCAAATAGCTACAAACATATAATATTTAAGTCCCATAATTTATACAACAAAAAAAGAAAACAGACAAAATCAAAACCATCAGATGTGTTGGAATACATAGTAATATCTCAATGCATTATGTTTATAACTGCTTCTACACTGTGTTCATCACAGTTAGACTGCAGTTGTATCTTGAGACATTAAGAGATAGATATTTGCTGTTCATTCTTAGTAACTGTCTTGCTATAACAGCATTTTTTCAGAGAGCTTTCAGGGCTTTAACAAAGTTGTTTTCCTTCTATTACTCTTTTTCAGATATTTACAACAAAGATAATAATATGAAATTGCTTGTGAGAATGATCAAACTATATGATCCTCGTTTTGTCATGTTTTATTTTGTTGTGTTTTACCTTTCTGCACTGCAACTTAGTCAATTAAAAGTTAACATTGCATTTAGCTGTTGAAGGTGCATGTCCTGACATTTTTATTGTTATTAGTATAATTTTTATTTCATTACTAACTCAGCATGAAAATAAAAATATTATGCTCTGGTATGATCACAGCTTAGGCGTGCTGCTTAAAGTGGAGTTCCTAGCTATTTGCTTATAGCTGAGAGTTTCAGACAGATCACTGTCTCAACAAGTCTCCCCATTGATGAATGCCTTTTCTCCCACCCGGTGACGCCTTCTTGGAAACTGGTGGCCACTTTCCAGCTCACTTGTTAGGAATGGATGTTATAAAGATATTAAGCTTCCATGTATTCCATGAAATGAGTGGCTCTCGAAGAAGAGAGACCTTATTAGCGTTCCTCACCAGGAAATGAGGGGAACTTTCCTAATGAGGAAAAAACTAACAAAATATCCTTTAGTACACCTCACAGGACTGGTATGTGACAGATGTTAGAAGTTAAATGTCATTAGTTATATTTCTAGTGGATCTATTTTTTTTTTTTTTTTTATTTTTAAATTTTTGTCTCTGGAGAGAGACAAAGTATTTCCTCATATGCCTTGTGAAATCAGTAAGTCACTTCAGGAAGAGTTAGTTCTAGTCTGTGGTAAGAAATCTGTTGATTTCACTAGGGTTATGGAGTAAAATTTCTGATACAAAGCTAAATTGAATCTATAGTATCAGGCAATCAAATTTAATCAGCTTTCTGTTGTGCTGTAGTTTGCTGTCACCAATAACGGTTCATTATTTTTAGCAGTATTGGTGCTGAATTACTTAATAAAAAAAGAATTTTTTTGTTTTGGTCACCTTGTTCAGGATTAAAAAAAAAAAAAGAGTATAGTGTTAGGAAACAAAATTATTAAGTGTTACACAAAGTAACCATATTGTGAATATTTCACCCTTACCAAAGCCTCTTATCTTGTTCTGCTCTTACACATAGGTCATATTATGCACTGCTTTGTGCTAGTTTGACAAGAACTAATGTGGATACTTAAATATTTTAAAGGCTGCACATTTCAGAATGATAAAATACTCAAGTGATCTTCCTTTCTTGTTGAATTTGTGGTTAATGATAAAATAATTTAATCCTTTTTTGTCTATTTGTGATTTAAAAAACAAACACTAAAAGTTCTTTTAAGGAAAATCTTCAAATAAGGCCATGCAATGACACTTTTTAACTACAGTTGTTTTTTATTCAGCCATAAAATCTATCTTTCATATAGAAACCCACTTACATGTCTTACTTCAGTGAAGGTTATTTGTAGACTGAAGGTCTTTTCTTGTCAAGATATGATGAATACCATGTGTGAAGACAGAAGAGCATCAGGACCTGTATTAGCCGGAAAACCCACTGATCTGTGAATAACCTAAAAAAGAAAACCTGAAGATTAGCAACGTCGCTTTTAAGAATGATCCATCAAATTCAACAAGCAGATTCACAGAGATGAATCATCTAGTTCCTTTTATTCCAACAATACAGTAAAGGTTATTTCCCTTCCTTACAAATAGAAGTTCTGAAATACAAGAAATAGAGACTTGTGAGTTTTTTCAGTCATAAGGCAATGATTCTACATTTTTCATTCAGTGTGTTTTTTGAATATTTTTTTCCTTTTATTTGTCAGTTGAAGTAGATGCAGCTTAGCCCATCCAGTACACAGCTAGGCTGTGTGATTATGTCCCATTTTTAGATAAGATTATATTTTCTGTAAAGATGAAGTCCTTTGTCAAAACCATTTTAAAAAGCACAAGAATTAATTATGCATTTTTAGCAATTTTTTATTATTTTATCACAATGTAGCAAACTATTGTTTCCTCCTACCTTGAAAATCCAGTGAAACCATTGTGATAACCTTTTCTGATGTCTGATAAAGACTATGGAATTTTCCTCAGCCTTGCCTCCTCTCCTCTCCTCTCCTCTTCTCTCCTCTCCTCTCCTCTCCTCTCCTCTCCTCTCCTCTCCTCTCCTCTCCTCTCCTCTCCTCTCCTCTCCTCTCCTCTCCTCTCCTCTCCTCTCCTCTCCTCTCCTCTCCTCTCCTCTCCTCTCCTCTCCTCTCCTGTCCTCTCCTCCCCACCTCCCAGGCTGACTCCGACCAAAGATTCAATAATTTCCATTAAAGAAGAATCCATTCTAACTGTTGGTGAACTATTAACTACACTTACCGTGGAAATTTACTCAGAAAATCTCACCTAGAGGTAGAAATTTCATGGGTTTAACTTCTAGCTATTGAATGTTTGACTATGAGACTGGAGAATCACTGCTAAGCAATTCTCATTTTAGAAGTAATTTATTTCAGGCTGTGATCCTCTCTTAGTGCTGTCTTTGATAAGCAGAAGGAGCAACCTTTCAATACTTGCTATTCCTTGATTATTTTTGTACACCACCTCTCTGTTTTGCCAACATCTTCTGAACACACTATTTTTGGTTTATAAAAAGATGGTGATTGATGTATATTAATAATTTAGTTATCAAATCTAAGTTGATAGATTATTTAGACTACTCAACAGCTATAAAAACTGTCCTACAATCATTGTTTGGCATAAACAGTGAAAAAAAAGGGAAACAATATTACTTGTGATTGAAATTGCTTTCATTTCTGTTGACTTTGCATTTCCCTTTTTTAACATTTGTTTAACATTTGTAAAGAAGGTTACTTTACAGCACCGATACCAATTCAGATACAGCTGGGATTCCCACAAGAATTTTGCATCTTGCTTCTATTTCTGGGAGGACAATGCCAAAAACCACCTTGAATACTCAAATATTTGAAAAAAGAAAAGTAGATAATTTAGAGGTAAGGTTAATTTTATAACTTTAGTGCACTTGGAAAGTAAATGGGCTATCTCCAAGCAGCAGCTCTTATGTTCTACAAAATAGAGTAGGTGGGTTATCATTATGGGATAAATGGAGAACAAATTAAATAGAGTGTTTGAAAGAAATTACACTAAAGCATATTTTTTATTTCTTTAATGGGGGAGAAGTGAACAGTCAGTAATGAGGTCATGGGAAGCAATTACTTTTTACAAGGGTTATGAGCAGAAAGCAAAATTTTATCAGTTAACTTTCATCAGTTAATATGAAGATATGATAAGTAAATTTAAATATGGATATAATACAGATCTCTGTACACCCAAAAGGGTCCTCTGCTTGTGCTTACTGAAGATGCCCTCCACTACGCAAGATAAACATTTTTCACCTGTTAGTGCTGAACAAGCATCATTGCCGTAGATGTCTGTACGGTAGAGAAGGGGTGACCAGTGTGATGCATGGCATGTCCACCAACCTGGGGGATGCTGAGCTCGGGGCTACTTCTCTGCATTTCTAGCTCTTGGACGTACAGGAATCCTGGATTCCTCAGGTTCTGGGTTTACTGACAGACGTTAAAGAAGTTTTCTTTTCTGGTAATACATCACACTTCAGCTCGAGGACAGAGTTTGAATCAGTCAACTCTTAACATGCATTGTCTCCCTAAAATAGTCTTGCTCAAAAAAGTCCTAGACAAACAACTTTTATGTATTTCCTCCTTTCCTTTTATCTATGTAACTCCAAATTTTACCAGATGATATAAACTTTTTAACTATGAACAAGGGAATTCCAATAATTTTTAGGAGCCACCAGCTGACAAAGTTCCATTTCCCTTCCCTTTAAATAGCTAGTAATTATTTATACTGTGATATGAAGCTTTTTTGATAATGTTATTTATATAGTAGCTTTCATTATGCAAATTAAATAATAAAATAGCAGCAAGGTAACACAGCTGATTTATAGGTGCAGGAATGAGAACCTTATGGCTTGAACCATCTCAGAATATTTGGAATAACCTTGAGGGCATTTGAACACTTAAGTATCATCCATTTAGAGCTCTTTAAACTAATAAAAGATGAGCACAAAAGCTAATCTGGGGTATTTATAATAAATCCTCTATTTAGGTGGGTTTCAGAGTGTGTATTTAGAGTTTAAGCTTTTGCGAGGGCCAGGCCTATCTAAATATTTGCCTTTTTTGATGCCTGAAATTAAGTTACTCATAATAAAAATACTGAGTTTTGTCTTGATGACGTAGTGAAACTGATCTTGGCAGCGTAACCAAAAGAACTGCAGAAGGAGGAAATCCCTCTCATTGTAGGAAGCTTAAACAGTGAAAAGGCCTTGAAACATATGTCCAACCAACAGGAATGGTCATAAATCATATGAAAATGCAGAAGAAGAGGCTGACAATGGGATTTAAATGCAGGACTGCAGCAAAGCGAAAAACACTACATTAGAATTTGGCAGTGAAAGGCTACCTGTATTATTGATTTGAACTTGAGTTTAAACAGACGCCCCTTCAATTTAATATCCCATTCTGATGACGTTAAAGCAAACTCACTACTAAATAAAACAGGGAGTTAAAGAGACATGTTGCTTGATATAGCAAAACAATGAAACAATTTAATTAGGTGATAATGTTTCTGGCACTGGAGTATACACAGCAATAAACTGCTTTTGCGGTTGATTAAATGCTGAAGTGAAGCAGAGCGTGAAATCTTTCTCAGAGGAAGGAGCTGCCTCTGGATCTTCCCATTACCTGTGGATCTCCCCACTGCAGTAAGGCAGCAGGTCTCGCTGACAGTTCTCCTGTGACTCTGAGCTGTGGTGTTGGGAGTGTAGCCTTCGGAGGATCCAGGACATCAGCATTGACTTTGCTTCTGTTGATTTTTTCCATCACTGTGTGCTCCTGCAAGCAGTTCCCAAAGTGACTTTTCACCCATTGGTTGCTTACCCTCTTCTTTCATATATAATGCAGTAAAGTTATCAGAACACAGCCTGAGAGATACAGCCACCCAGAAGAACGTATATGCTCAGTGATGGCTTCTGCCCTATAAATTTCAAATAGTCTGGGCAAATAATTAAGAAATTTGGTAACTTGGCTTCCGTTACTGTTACAATTAGGATACAAATGCAGAATGCCTTCCCGTTGCTCTCAGGAGAAAAGCAACTGAATATTTTTAGGAACTGAAATCAGTGCTGCATCCAGCTCCTTCTTCATGCTGTTTCTGAGGCATTAAGACACGTCTTACTGTACCTTTTCTGCATTATTATCAGGTCTATAGGTGCTTATCAAGAATTTTGCTGATCACTATAATTAATAATTATATAAGGCTATCTTGGATCATCTGGTTTTTCCTCTGTGAAAATCCCGATGAAAGTTATTCCCTATAAGGTAAGTTATACCAGACAAAGCTGTCATTTCAGTTATTTTCGGTAAAGGAGGATTTGGCATAACTGCGCTATTGGACAGCATCCATTTTTTGTCCCCCAACATTTATGTCTTTTTCCAGATGTATTCTTGTTGTTTGTGGGTACATTATTATAGAGTAGAAGGATTTTCTTTTGCAACATAGTGGAAGAAATAATGTCAATTAATTTAGGAAAAATAATTTCTTAATGATGTCCATTTTAATTTTATAAATTGGCTAAAACTCCTGTTTGAACTCCTGAAGATCATAGCTGCATTTCCTCAGAATTCTACCATTTTCTGTTAAAGTACTTTGCAGACAACCTAACTTTCAAGGAATGTCCTTGGTTCGGCCATTACATAATTCAGTACTTCTGAATACTTCGGGGATGCTCTGAAGTTACATTTTTATATTTAAAAGTCTAATTGCTAAGTTCCTAGGTGAGCTTTTTAAATGCAAATTTAGCACATCTACCACGTCCATTCCTCTTCTGCTCCCATGATCATCAAATCAAGCACCCCTCTGTCAGTCTAGGCTTCCTTCAGATTTGTAACCTGAACTGAAATCTTAATGGCGCTTCCAACAATTAAATCTTTGACAAAAGCTGGTATTTCTTCACCACAGAATGGCATGTTCAACAAAATGGCTTCCCTGGGGCCCAATCTCCATCTTTAAACAAAAACAGTTCTGGTTCTCTGGAGACATTATATTTATTGAATGTAAATGTCATAATAGCTTGACAGGTGTTGAGGCTTGTCTGAATTTTGTGATCTGAGGCTGTAGTATCCTAGTGCCTGCCCCACAATTAATCTTATTGTCTTTGTAGGGTCCCAGGGTCTATCTGCCCAGATAACAAGGGGCAAAGTGACCTGTCAGTTAAGCTTAGAAAAGTGCTAAATCCTGAAAGAGCACTTAAATCCAGCACTTAAAAGGACCTCCTGTACAGAATTGCCTTTCCTACCTTTCAACACTTTTCCTAGATAAGATGATGGAGGAAGGGCAAGAGAAAATCAAAAAACAAACTTAATAACACCTTCCCTTCCAAAGACCATGATTTATAACAAGATTGTGAGAACATTCTGAAGCTATTTCATGTTGAATTACAGTATACCTTTACAAGTGGCTGCTAAACTAGGAGTTCATGACAGTACTACTTGTGTTACTCTCATACCGTTCCTTGTGCTGCCACTAAAATTTAAAATGCGGTACATACAAAATAGATCTATAAATTTATATAGTAACTATCCCAACAAATGCAAACTCATTCTTAGTAACCATAAAATTACCTTCTGTTATCTATCACCCAGTGAATTATAGTTTCATCACTTAGAACAGCCCGCAAAACTGAATAACACTGCCTGTCTACCCACTATTTCACTGTTATATTCAGTGCAAGTGCTGCAGCTTGCAGAGAAAAAGGATAAACAACAAAAAATTAAAGCTGAATATATGGTGCGGTAAATAAGGGTCGTGTTATCAGCTCTGCACTGAATATAATTTTTAAAAGTCAGCACCTACCTCTTTAGCTTTTGCTTTGAACCACAAATAAATCAATATAATTTTGGTCCCTAGATATGCCAACCAGGTTCTTACGTTTATGGAGCATTCCACTCTCAAATTACTTGCATTAAACATGGAAATAGAATAACATACACAAACTGTGTAGGTTTTAATAGGGTACAAATTGATATAACTGCTTCTTTGACAGAGTGCTGGGAAGGGTAAACTCCACATTGTTAATGAAACTTTGCCTTAGTTCCTCCTGCCTGTTTAGAACTGAAGGCAGCTCCTCTACCACTGTCACCAGAAGCGGTGGCCAGGTGCTGGCATGAGGACATAACTCCTTGCCATAACAGGTGCATGCCAAACCCACGTTTACAGAAGACCCATGGAAACCCCACTTTCCCTATCCTGGACCAGTATTTTAGCCACGAGCCATCTCACTGCATTGGTCAATGAAGAGACAGAAACATTGCTACATCGTTTGTCTGACCCATCGCAACCATAAAGATATGAGCAATGAAAACTCAGAGAAAGCTGCTTGCGATTAAAAAATTACAGATGGAAGCTATTCAGTAATTTGGTGTATGTTCGAAATAATTGTTGCCTGCTCATGTATATTATAGGCGCATAAAAGGCTGAATTCATCAGCTGAATTATTTTTCACTAATTATTTGCTCGGTCTGGTTGGCACCATGAGTGCTGCGTGTGAAGCTAGGATCTGAACTCGTACAAAGAGGAACTGCTTTTGAGGAGCCTTTCAATGGAATTCCTTTTTTAATCGTGCCTTCAAATAGCTCTGCATTAAGAAAAAAATTAAAATGTACTGGCATTTGGCTCTCGGAGAATGGATTCCCAACGTATATTTTATCTAGATTCTATTCCCCAGAGCATCTGCTGTGATCTTGTTTTTCTCAAAAATGTAATAAGAAACATTTCAAACTGTATTTCACAATTTATCTAGAGCTTATTCATTCAAAGTGTGATAAGACCCTTTTTTGCTTTTCCAAATGTGTAAATAAAGCTTGACATCAGTCAGAAATCTAGGTCTTTTAACATTAACATTTGAAAATTGTGAATTGTCTGCCACTGAACTTTGATGATAATGGTCTTATAGAGGAATAAACAGGAAGGTCAAGCTGCCAGTGCCTCATATACAAAGAAGAACTAGAACATGCTGTCTGAATAAAACTAAAAGTAATGTTAACTGATCTGCTACAAAACATCAGGAATAATTTAGCATTTTAACCAAGCAATTGAAAGAGCAGATGAATACTTTTGCTTCTCAATAGAGGGCTTAGACATTTGGGCAATGAACTTCCATAAACCATACCTCTTTTTGTTTTAATATTCATGTTTATTATCCAAATAGCCTTTTTTTTTGGTGATAAATTAGCAAAGCTCATTAAAAAAGCTTGAGACAAGCTCAAAGGATGGAAAAAATTATCTCTGACATTAAGATAAAATGCACATTACCAACCCTATTCTGATTGTTTGCTCTAATGTGGAAGTGTTGGATTTGCTGCACAGCATCTCACTTGTCCTTTCAAGACTCTGCATATCTCTGCCTTATTATGGTCATTTCCTCTTCGTTTCTTCTGACTTCGTTAACCCAAGTCTCCCTGCCCACTTTCTTTTTTTTTTTAATCTTTCCATTATCCTTGCTTCAGTGCCCTCCTTCATACACCCTGTTGGACTAGATGGGAACCTTTCTTTATTAAACTTTCTCTCATTCAGATCTCATTAGGGTTTTTTTAGAAACATTTTAAAAAGCAAAATGAAAGAGTGAAAACAAAAAATTAAAAAGCTACCTGGTATTTTCACTAAGTTCTTGTCAGCCCTTTGGTTTACATGAGGGTTTTGTTTCTTTGTCCAAGCACCTTGCAAATAAGGAGTGAATCCATGGTCGTCAGTCAGGATACTTCAGCATGAAAGTTGGGTGGAACAGGAACTGGGCTTTTGTATAAATGGCATGTGCAATACCTCCAACCCAAATAGAGCATTAGCATGTAATTAATTCTAAACTGGAATTGATATAGTACCAGTACAACATTTTATACAATGTTTTATTAAAAATCGCATTCCTGAAATACTTTCAGTATTAAATACAGCTACAAAATTAAAGAGATTGTAAAAACTGTGAGGCAAATAAGAAGTAAAAGCAAGAACATTTTGTTTTAAGTGTCCATTCCAGTAGTGCCTGAATACTCAGAACTAGATTGAGAGCTCCACTGAATCTAAAGAACTGCATTTGGGGGGATAGCAATGGCCGTTTCACATAGCAACTACAGTTTCTTCTTCTTAGTTTCAGTTCTTCCCCCCTCCCCGCCTTTTCTTTTTTTTTTTAATCAGACCACTGACTATTCTGCCTCTTCCTACTAAGCCTTGGTTTTTACCTCACAACGTGAAAAGAACAATGAAATTTTTTTTTTTTTTTCCAGTATGCTAACACTGCTTTGCATCCGTGCTAGCAGACAACTATCTTCCTCAGGTGGAGGTGAACAGTTGTTTTCTGATGGGGTATTTCAGCAATGGACAAGAATGAAATATTCTTTTCAACAGAGTTATCTGCAGCTTTATTTACAGATTATTCATCACTTTGCAGATGGATGGCAGATTTTCAGAGCTAATCAATTTGCCTAGTGTCTTTAACAAGATCATAGTTGTAATAATAGCACAACTGAAACTGTTTAAATCCTTTTTCTCCCCCTAAAATGCTGCTGTTTATGGGAAAACAGGCAAAGAAAGCACTATGATGTCTAAAATATATTAGATGCATACCAGAGTTAACTGATTCTATTTAGATGACTGGTATTTGAAAGAATTGAAATGACACACAAAAAGATAATTATACAACCCTATTTAATGATAACCTGGATCCCAGAAATGTATCCAACTCCCATAATTTGTTGTACCTTTAGTTATCTAGAGTTGTTGAAAATTTTACAGGTTAACGAGATATACTTAAGAAAATGAAATGCTGATTCAAATGGTTCAGGGACTGTCATCATAATTGTAAGAATCCAGCCTGAAAGGTCAAGTTCCTTTCCAATATCTTCTCTGAAATTGTTTTCCTACAATTAATAATATTAACTTGCTTTTTTGGCTGTTTATATTTTTTTCCGCCCTCAAAATGTGAACGTATCTTTCACTTAGTAACATTAACCGAACATTAGAAGGAATTAATACTTCAAATAGCAGCCGTGGAAATGGGCGTTGGTGTTGACTGTAGATAGGCTTTTTCACACTCCCATGTTAAAGTTAACACACTTTGTTTTATGGTGAAATCTTGCAAGCTAAACTGAAGTTGATTCCAAAAGTGTACTCAGCTTTTGCCAGGGAATTTAAGAACTATGTCTGCTGAACTATCTTCCAAGTATTTAAATTCAAACAAGAAGCAATTGCTCAGTCTAGACGTAAAAGACGACCTCGAGACATAGGCTACATATTGGAAAACAGAGGAGCCTTTCAGATGTCTCAGTGTCTGCATGTTTAGGTGTATGGTCTTGTCAATATTTGGCAGCTTCTTTGAACAATGAATTGGGTTTCCATTTTAAGTTACTCAATACAAATAATTTTAATATTCCTTTAGATATTGTCCATTTGTTTGATCATTGTTTTCAGAACCATCTGTCCTACAAAATTGTATTTGAGATAGGATGAACATTACTGCACAACATTACAGCTGTATCTGTATTAATAAAAAAAAAAACTTGCATGGTACAACCCATATCTATACAGCAAAACTCTTTTACCTTCCAGAACAGACTGGTCACCTGCTGAAATATTCCGTGGCCCATAATAATCTCAAAGCTTTGCACAAGCATAGCATGAAAAACTGCTATTTGCCACAGTCTGAAACCCTGATGTGCACTTAGCTAACAAGTTAACAATATACATCATCTTGTGTCTGTGCTCTGGCTTGCACCCTGGCTTTTTTTCAGTTTACTGCTACACATGTCACCAAGAAGTTCAAGGATGAAAACAACACTGTACTTTATTTATAGATTGCATCACATGAGATGTCATAAGAATACATAGAACTATGTTATGTGCAAAATAAGACAGAGTTCATTTGTATTATACTGTCCACAACATTTAAAATTAGTATTAAGTGTTTACACTACCTAGTACTCTAAGACCACATAAAGACCTGGCATACACCCAAAGTTTATCAGTAATGCAGAAACTTAGACTGTTATCAGAATGGAGCTGAAAGGTAAATTTTATAAGCGTTAAGGTATGTGAGAAGAACTTACGGTACTGTTTAAGTGCAAATTCTGTTCTATCATCTTGACTCATCTTTCTCAACTTACCTTAACCTGCCTGCTTGTCTCATCCACCAGTTATGTTTTATCTGCTTAAAGCTTTTGGAGGGAATGACTGATATTTTACCTACTTCTGCACTGCAGCTATACCGACAGGGCCCAACCTGGCTTTGACCTTTATAAATGAAAATAAGAAGATTAAAACCAAACGTGAACATTCAGATGAATGAATAACGCTCAACAGTGTCATTGAATAAGGATGGCAAAAAGCAGCACCCTTTTTCCACCTCCCTTGTTTCCCAGTTGAAAAGAAAAACAACATTAAAGCTCTGCTTTATGGTGCATGCAAATCTCCAGATAAATGCAGATTGCTAAATTGGATGTCGTGTGTGTGTCAGTAGTGCAACATATCACAGATACAGGTAATCTCCTTAAGGAACAGACATGGTGTTTAACATGTCTGATGGATGCCCTTTTATACTATAAGAGTATTGAGGACTCCATGACAAACACCTGACAGCCTAAATAAATTTCAGGTATGCACAATACTGATGAAAAATCTTAAAGCATTCATACACTTTACAGTGGAGTGTCAAAGGTCTTTTGTAAGTCAGTGTATCTCAGTAAAACAGGAAAGTTTTAATCAGGAACTGCATCAAATAATCTGTCAATTACGTTATTTGATTTTTGTGGCTCAGCTTGTCTTTAAGCTTGTTTTTCTAGAACTATGTCAATATCCTCAAAGTTCCTACAGTACCACATGCCAGTAGCTGCTGTTTTGGCACAATTTCTGATACATTGATGCTTATCAATCTAATCGTGTAAGGCTCATCTTCCAAAGGGAAACAACTAAAAGATCATAGCATCATATTTCACAGTGGAGTGGCTGTCATCACAATATATCATGCACATATGCAAAGGTCATACTGTAAATCTGCTTCATTAGGGCCAAACTCTTATTGCCCCAGAACGCATAAGAAGGAGAAGGCAGTACATGAGGGAATTGCTGATGTTACGATCATATTAAAGAAGTCACTCACAACATGTAGTGTCCCACAACTATTGCTGCCTTTTACTATACATTTGTACTATGAACAAGAATTTTCTTATGGACTCTTTCAACTCCACAGAAGCTTTTATTCTGTGAGATAAGAGTTCTGCGGATTGCAGGGTTTTGTCATTGAAGACAAAAATTTCTTAAAATCCAGAAGTAGGACAATAAGATCAGTTTGTTGTTTGTTGTTTTTTTTTTAACCTATATCCATTTTGGTGTGTTCTGTTTGTACTGCAGCTTACCTCCTTTTCTAACCTCTACATTAGCTCTGACCAGTACCATGCAAATGGTAGGTTAGGTATGTTTTTCTATTTAAGGGAAATTGCTAAAATGAGAGAAAAATTACTTAAGGATTAATTTGTCTGACTTTTCCCTCTCTATGGATGAATGTAGAACTGCAAGGTAAAGCACAGATTTCTGTATTTCCTTTTCCTTTATTTTGCAGGGCATATATCCACTAACCATGCCTAAAACCATCTTAATGGGTGATCTTAATATTCTTCTCCATCCTTCCAGAGTCCTCTGCTTGCTTGAGTCAAATATGCAATTTCCAAATGTATTTATAAACACTTGACAACTGACTTCTTTCTGTATTGAAGCGAGCTATACGAGCTACACATTACTGAAAGTTTAAGAGACAATTTTGCAGAGTCCAGACCAGTTGTTACCAGAGATCACCATCTTGCTATTTCTTGCATTGTGTTCTAGTTAGCCCGTGTGGCCACTAGTACATGAGTAGACTGTGATTCACACGGTGGTTTTTAGTAAGGCACTCGAATCATAGTCACTGATTTATTCACATATCTATAATCTTTTTTTCCCATTGGTCAAACTTAAAAAAGGTTGAGAGACCTTTGACTTACGTATTTTGGTAATGGCTGTTAAAATCAATTCTAGCATTAAAGTCTCTAAGAATGAACAATGCATTGAGTGGAAAATTGATTAAATGGTCAAAGAACAGTCCTTTGTGGCCTCGTTTGCTTTTTCAATTAGTACAGATGTCACAGCTGGCCTAGGTGGCTCTCAAACTTTCACAAAAAATGTCCTTGAAGCATTGTCTTTTTGTGTGCCTTTTTCTTCTAAGAAAGATGATTTTGCACTGAAGTTAGCACTTCTGTATTTTTTTTTTTGTACTCCATTTTTGCAAGAAAGCAAGCAGTCACATAAATGAATTGTGCACTAATAGGAAAAAAATACTGCTAGGTGAACCTGTGTGCTTTTGAGGAACTGGATTTCTGTGTTCTGATGAATTCCACTTGAATTTGTTTCTGTCCTTTAGGAATGATGGGGGTCAGTTCATGTGTATGTTTGGCAGAAGACAACTGACAGGGAGATGACTCATAACTGCAGCTACCTCAGATTGCTTTTGACCAGAATTCCCGGGTCTACAGGTGAAGAACTGATGGGAACATGTATGAATTCATTTAGGAGAGCTCCAGTAAGTCATGTGATTGAGGCACTTAACTGGGATTTAGATGATCTGAGTGCAATTCCAATCCTAGTTCTGCTACAGACTTACTATTTGATATTGAGAAAGTCATCCTGGGAAAGATTTTTCATGAGCTTTTAACATTGGCCTGATTCTGCTCCCATTGACTTCTACATAAAAAGAGTTCCCAGCATATGCCATGACATGGCATATCATGGCTATATTGGTCACCTATCACTGTGTTGTCTCTTAGAAACTACAGGTAAGGTAGATAAATCCCTAATTTCATTGCTTTAAATAAAAATGTTAGGGATTAAATTAATTTCAGTGTGCAAATATGTAGGAGAAACGGATAGGAGACTGTAACCTTAACTGCACTTTCTCTCCTTTACCTGCTCTGATTGCCATGTAACATTCATAACTGCAAACACTGAGATTGTTTCTTTATTTTAGCTATGCAAACAATTTAGTTATAATAGGCAGTAGGTTTCTTTTTTAGTGCTTTAATGTTTTATTAATTTAATTTTCCACAGTCAAATTCTTTTTTCATTTTGCCTTATAGCCTAAATTTCCCTTGGTATTTGTGATTATAATATTTGTTTCTGATTATACTGCAACATACTGTAATTCTCAACCAGCTGACAATGAACTAGAATTTGTATCTAATGTCTTTTATTAAAAATAAAAATAAAGACTGACATTAAGATCCTTTAATTTATTTTTTTGCAAATTCAGAAATCAATTGCTTGATTAAACTTAATGCATTTAAAACTATACATTTCATCAGATGTATAAAACACATGAGCCAAAGTCAGGTCCCTTGTTGAGTGGCTATAACTACCAGCTAAGTTGCTGCAAGTTGTATCAATCTGTGTACGGACTGAATCTCTCCCATGATATTTGGAATAATAGAGAACTATGTAATGGATTAAATGGCTGACCTTTCAAAGTTAGAGGTCTGCTTACAAATGAAGCTGCTGCCAAATACTTCAGAATATCCCCCAAAACAATCAGATAATTCTGCAATTTTAATGTCAATAAAACAAATACTCTGCAATGTTGGTAGTAATCATTTAGTGTCCTAAATGATGAGGCTTATTTAGCATTATTTTGTATTCCGTAAGATAAAAACTGCGTTAGTCCAAATGCTTGCACTGGTCTCTGAAAAAGGGCTGTTGACTAACACTCTGCTTCAACAGCATCGGGTTCTTTAGTCTATCTACATTATCTCCTCTTGTTCTTTCAGCCACCTAATATCAGGACAATTTTTTCTGCAGGGTAGCAATAAGAGGTAAAGTTGTGGATAAAGCTTCGTATCTGTGCCTGGGAGTAAAGCAAGCTGGGTTCTGAAGGGATATAATTTGTATGAAGGGCTGGGACTGTGTTTCACCAGAGTTTTTTCTCTGGGTGATGGTTGTTACTTCTTCCCATTTTAGGGAGAGACTGTGGAAAATAACTTTTCCTTTTCCATGGCACAAACTTTTTATTCCACTTTGGATAAAATGTATCCGGAATGACTATAATGCATTTCACATTTACCAGCGATGAATCCTGACCTTTCTTTTTCAGAGATGGTGTCCTCTGGGAGACAAACTCATCCTGGGACATGAGACATGTAAGATATAGTTAAATTGAAAAGGTCTGATTCTTTATATTTAAGGAAGAAGGATTAAAATTAGAAAAAAAATGCTGCTATAGGAAGGTAATTTTTTTAGTCCTTGGTACTGAGGAACTCCTATGTTATTCTCTTTTTTTTTATAGGAAGCTACAGCTAGCAATGAATAGGGAAATTCGTTCCTGAGGCCAAAAGCATGACTACCTTTTTTGAAGATCCCACTACAACAGCAATCTTCTTTTCCAGTCAGTCTCAGATGGGTCGAACAACACAGTTCTCTGGGAATATGAAAACCCGGGGGCTAAGGCTTGGGATGCTTGATCCTTACTGATGGGGATGAGCAGAAGGTTATGAGCAGTAAAAACCTGAACCAGATTTTTTAGTTCTGTCGCAAGTGCTTGTGTTTGATTTGTATTTTGCAAGGAAAAGCTATTGCATGAGCTTGCCCATGATGCTATGGCTAATAACCATTCAAAGCTATCCATAATTTGAGAAGGAAATAATACATGGTTTCTGTTGGTAGGATTAACATGTGATTGTTGGGTGCTATAGGTATGATTTCAGCTTGCTTCAACCATGCGGGAAAACAACTGATTTTACTGAAGATAGCATACCGAAGGCATGTCTTTCACGATGGCAATATTTCGCGATGGAAGCCAAGTGAACACTTTTCTCTGTCCCAGTTCCTACCTTAGGTTTACCACAATGTAACCATTCACTGTATGAATCTTGAGATAGAGCTGAACAGTCGACATACACACAAACTTTTAACTCTTCGCTCCCTCCCTGCATTTTGCTAAAGTTCTTTACTGGTATTCACTGGGATTCCTGATGGTGATTTTCAGAGCATTACACTTTGATTTTTAGACTACCATAATGAGTAGGAGGTTATGCAAGTGGTTACTTGTTCAATAGTACAGTGTCATCAGCAAACTCTGCTGCCTAGCAATCCACTTACTTCAAATTATTATAAAAATATATTAAACAACTTGATCGTAGTACTGACCCCTGAGACACTCCATTATTAATATATCTCTTCTTTGAGGTTATAACTATTTATTTCCTATCATTTAATCACTTTTTAATCCATGACAAGCCTTTGCCCCTTACTTCATTGTTATTTATTATCTTTAATATTCTTTTATGAGGGACCTTTTCTAAAGCTTTTTGAAATCCAAGTAAATTATGTCCACTGGGTCACGTTCATCTACTGTCTTATTAATATTTTCAGAACCTTCTAACACATTAGAGAGGCACAATTTTCTGTTACAGAAAGCTTGTTGGTTTTTCCCTTGCCATATATATGTTATGATTCTCCAAATGTTGCACTATTTTTTGTCTCTTTGATTTTCAGTCATTGTAACAAACTGTAATACTCAAGGCATGCCCTAAATCCTTTTTAAAAAATAAGAATCATGCTAATGACTTCCCAGTTCTCAGGAAGTGCTGTGATTGGTATGAGTATAGTGTGATTTGCTATTAAGCTACTCAGTCAGTCAAATAATTTGAGGGATGGCTCCAAAACTTTCTGTGAAGAAGAGTCAGTTCCAAAACAACTAATGTATTTTTTTTCTTAAAATAGCTTGGAAGAGGAGCTTTATCATCTTATTTCTTCAGTAGTGCTGAAATATATATAACTTCTTAGATAATTTAGCCAATTCCTGCACGTATTATCCTCAATTTTTTAGTAATAAATACAAAGAAATTCAATTTTTATATCCATTTCTTGTTTCTAATAGATGAAAATAGATGAAAAGGATGATTCTGAAAATCCTGCTTTTTAAAAATGAGGTCAGAGAACTCAGGAAACCTTTTCCACCTGGCACAATTTTAATACTTGATCCCTTCCAATGTTGCCATTGTGTGCTAAGGCTCTGTCTCCTATGAGAGAGGTAGAGAAAATTGTTCTAGACTGGTCACCTTAGCCTTTCCCCTTGTGGGGCCTTGGGTAAGAAAACATTGATCAAAGGGAGAAAGAAACAGTAGAGCTTATGATGGTTTGTTCACCTCGGCGAAGACTGACTGACTCTAGGTCCAGAGCAGCAAATAGGACTGAGCAGCAATATACAAACAGTTTATTTGCAGGTAGGTCAACTGAGAAACCAATGGGTAGGGATGTAATGATTCAAAAAGATGTTCTATCTCTCCAGATGGGGAACATGGAAAATGCAGAGTCCTTCCTCTCTCCTTTTTCCTGAATGTAGGGATCGGGGAGTGAGTTTGGGACAGAATGGCACAGAATTAAAGACAGTGCATGGCCAGCAGAAGTAAAATAAAAAATTTCCCTCTCCTTGGATGATGAAGACCTCGGTGTCCTTCCAGGCAGCTGCAGGTATTCTCAGTCTGCTTCAGAATCATGGACATGTAGACAAGGCACTGCAGGTAATTGGCAACTGGTGAAAAGTTCAAGGAGTGCTAGGTCTCAAATCACACCTAGAGTGTGAGGTCAGAGCAGGATGCAGGAGCTAGCTGGGGCAAGAAGCCAAAGTTTGTCCAACAATTGGTACAGCTTCTCCAGCCACTATTGTACTGGAGCTGTGTTAGAGAGCCAGCTAGAATATACAGATCGATCTATATAGAATATATGACCAATATTTGGGACTTGGGGCTTCTCAGCAATACTCTGTTGATAGCATTACTGCAACAGACTATGGGACTGGAGTTCTGACCAGGCTGCCTAAATTTGACGATGATGACATTTTTGGTTAGGCTGGAGTTTCTGGTCCTGGAATTATTAGATTTGCCAGGTTCAAATCTGATAGGGCTTTCAGGCACTGGGAGACAAGTAGACCTGAAGGACTATGCCCATCACATCCAGGAAGTCAGGTGTTAAGGAACAACTGTGGTGTCACTATAGCAAAAGTGGATGTGTCCAGTGAATCCAGGCCATGGAGTACTGCCCTGGTAACTAAGATCTGGACACTCAGATGATGGTGCAGTAGGATATGGATGGTCAGCATAAATGGCAAATTTTAGCAGAGATAGAAATGATTTTTCCTCAAAAAATTGCAGGAGGAATAGGTGAAAAAATATCCATCTGACAAGTAGGAATAGGTGAATCTCCTTGGGTTTTTTTCAGGTTAAAAAGATACCTGGTCATTGATGTTATTTCTTGGAAATAGTATGACCACTATTGAGGTCATATTCTTTATTTGATTTATCATTGGACTTAATATACTTAGTATAGTAGGCTTCCAGAGCTTGTATTCCTTTGTCAAAGTAACGTGGATGGACTTCTTCATAGCTTGCACAGCATTTGAATAACCATTCACACGTCCATCCTCCTCCTGGGATGGACTGTGTTGCAGGAAGCCGAGTTGGTTCATATGGCACATTGTTTCAGTGACTGTCTCTTATCAGAGAGTTTTTGAGATCAAGGTAAAAGATTGTGTTTTGGCTACTAGCTGAGTGCAATTCCTAAATTGCACAGTTTGCCTAAAACCTGTGGAACTAACAGGAAAAAAAACCCTAGAGCCATCTACTCAAGTCATGTTGCTAGCAGTGTGGTCTTTGCCACCTGAACAATGTCAAATCACTGAAGTCTGAAAAGATTAAAAAGGTGATGGACAGGAATTCAACAATGGATCCCTAAGAGGTGAAAATTATGATAGTAAGTTGGGTTTGTTGCCAGTGGAACAAGTCAGGTTCTGAAAAACATTTTTTAAAATTAGTCAGATTTTTTTGATGGAAAACTATGCAGCATCATTTGTTGAAAGCAACAAAAAAGTAAGTTTCCATTGAAACTGAAATCTCTTGGAATTTCACCTTCTTTTGGCTGATTTTCAACATGTGCTGCTATTTCAGTGCAGAAGCTTCTTATCAGTTTTACTGTTTTTATTACCTAATAAATCTCTAACGTAATTATACTTAATATAGTGTTGCCAAATATGCAGAAATCATGAGTAAGTCTTCCAGAATTCATAGGTTTGGGTTGTGGTTTTATAGGTGGGTTTGTTGGGGTTTTTTTAATAACCTGTTTGGGGTTCTCCTTGTGTGACTTCTATCTTCCATGCTTTTAGGAAATTGTCTAATTTTTTTCTGCTTAGGTATCAGGACTGGAAACATGATATTTTTAATGAAAGTTAATAGCCTCCTAATTAGTATAAATCTAGGAGCGAGGTCTTTAAGAAAAGCATCAAATATCATGAGGCTAATAATAAAATTGCAAGAGCTGGCAATATTGTATCCAAAAATGAATTAAGATTCCTTATTTTGCCAGAACAATAGTCATTTGTCTCCAATTTATCAGTAGCCTTTTAACTTTTACAGTTATGTCAGAGGTGTGGAAACATTTATTTTTATTTCTTACCTACAATTTACTTGTCTCTCTCTTAACGATGTTGTCTGGGTCTTCAGGCAAAGTATTACACATCAACTTGTCATTAAGTCACAGTTTTGAAATAGATCTCTTTCCTTTATCCTGTGTATCCACTGATAATTAAATAAGAATGCCAAAGTCCTTTCTTTCCAAACAAGATTTTTTTTTCCTTCTTCTCTTTATTTTTTCTTTGTTTATATTTTTGTTCTATCTTTCATTTTCTTTTCCTCTTTCCTTTTTATTCTTTTTTTTCCTGTTATTCATTCACTTTTCACAGTCGTTAATGTCCTCCTGCTTTGAGAACAGAAAAAAGAAACAGAGTAAAATATGTCTAAATTTTAGCTCAACTGTTAAGAAAGTTGTTGACACCTTTATTTACATGTCCAGGACAAATTGGTGTTCTGTTATGCTGGTTCATACAGGCTATATGAAAATGTCACAATTATTAGTAAAGAATGGGGTTTTTTCCCATATTGGTACCTGTCAAAACGTAAGGAGACCCTTACACCTAAGGTTTCAAAAATGCTCCTTTGTACTTTTTTATGCGTACAACTGACATGTGTGCCTCAGCAGAGCATTAATATTATTAGGTAAGCATCTGGGTGTACTTGAAAAGATTAAAGATTACCAGTTTCATAAGAGATTAAATACAGCCCCTCTATGCAGAGCTGATGCGATTTGTCTTCGCCAGGTGGGCAAAATGGTGTTTGGTTATGTCAGAAATCAGGGGATGGACCTGTCCTGGCCTTGCTCAGGGAAACAGAGAGGAATGGAGAAGACCGAGGAAAAAGGACAGTGATAGGGTGGAAGGACACAAAGGAGAAAAAGCGTGAGAGACCAAGCCCCGAAGAAAAACTGCTGCCATGGGGAGGATGGCAGAAGTGGAAGGCTGAGGTGGTGCCTGTGGGAGGACCCAACCCAACCGGCCCAGCAGCTGCTGGCAGCCACCCTGGTTTCTCCCCACCCTGTACCCACCCTGGCTTTAAGATGTAAATGCCTCACCATTTAAAAATGACAGCCAAGAGAGATAAAATTTCAACCTCTGTCATTGTGAACTTAGTATTTTTATAACCATGGACAGAAAACAGGCAAAAAAAAAAAAAAAATAGCATCCACTTAGTATCATGTGTTTTGTTTTTATTATTATTATTATTACTCTACCCTCCTATAGGAAAAACCTCATCCTCTCTACATTTTGGCAGCTCACTCAAACACTGAGGATTAGCAGGCAACTTTTGTGATCAGAAGGCTTAGATCTGCAGATATCCTTCAAACATGTAATAGTTTTCAGCCCTTTAAAGAACCTAAATTATTTTGTACTTCACTCGGAAGAAGTTACATTTGTTACCAGAAGACGACATAAAAAATCATAAGTAGCACTGCAAAAATATCTTGCATGCTGCATGTAGATCGGAACTGACTTCCTAAGGGCATTTTTCTTCCTATTGCTATTATTCTATATACATCCCTCAGAAGCAGTGTCAAAATTCAGTAGACCACTGAGGTGCATAACTACCAGTTGCTATCCATTTAAGAAGGAAAATCTGCTTAGGTGTTCGATATTAGAAGCCTAGATTATTGCTGCCTGGTTTTAATTCTGTATGTTTTTATAACACATAAGATTAATTACATTCTTAGTTTTAGTGCACACTGAAAAGACCATCATCCATTGTAACCACCAATACTTACTTCAAACACAAGACTGGGAATCTGCTTTGGACATCATCTATGGTCTCTGGCAAATCCTAGGAAGCCTCTGCTACACATTATTAGCTCATATTGAAAAGTACGTTGAAAATGGTTCACTACAGGACAATATGAAAAACTAAAAAACCCCACAAAAATACCCCTATTTGCAGTAGTAAAGTAAGTATGGCCTCCAAATTCTAAAATATTTTCTCTCCGATAGATTAAAATAGTTCTATGCTTCAGTGTTCTTATCTCTCACCTGTACAGCTGTGGTGGATCAAGCTGTCATGGATGGAGTGATGGAGATGCACTTCACTCACAAGAGAGAAGCAGCAATGTATTTTATTAATAACAAAGTGAGTTAACTAAGTTCAACAGTAAATGTGACAGTGGTTTAACAAGATTCAATAGCAAGGTACACTTGATACAAAACTGTCAGGACGACCCCCCCATTGAGTGATGAGGTTCAGAGAAGTCCCGCTTGCTTTCTAAACTCCTACTCAGAGGAGTCTAGGTGTGTCTGGATCCAATCCTAGTCCCAGACTTGGTCAAGAGTTTATATCTAAAGGATTACATGTGCACAATCAATCCTTTATATCACTTAGCTAAGATTTTCAAAGTTTCAATGTGTTTATTCCCAATTCACTTACTATTTGATGCGATAAGGATTCTCTCAGCCTCGAGGAGTAACCTTGAGAGGCATCCCTACTCAAGGGGAGATCCTGTCATGTAGCCTGCTGCCGTGCAGGAGAACTCAAAGGGCTCTTGGGCTCCTCACTGTTTATGGGGTAAGATGATTGACTAATAGTCATATTTGTGTACTGACAACAGGTGTTAGTTTCTCCCAAATTTGGCTTGAGTTGGACATTGACCAGCACTGTGGTTAGGTGGGCACATTGCTCAAATTAGCCCTTGGTTATTGTGGTGTTATCTGTCTTCAAATTCACTTTGAGACGGATGCAGCCATCACGACCAGACACATCCATTACCACCGCCACAGGTGGTCATCGCTTCACCAGGGTTATGGGTAATAAAGGTCAGGCTGAGGGGGCAGAAGCACACTGTCACACAAACATATACTAGATCACGCAGTATGTTCTGGCACTCGTGTTTTACAAGATTATGCTTTCCATTTTCATGTTCAGTTAGAGTAGCAAGCTATATACAGGGAAATCAACAGCAGAGAGCAGAACACAAGCTCAGGAGTACTTCTCACATCTTCCCAGTCATGGGTTTATTGTTTCTTCCCCTCACCTGCTAGCTTCCACATGTTTAGAATGCAAATTCAGAGACAGGTATATAAAAAATATTTTTATATTTTATATACTTTATATAATACTATACATAATACTATATTTATTATAATATTATTTGGTCTATACTTTTATATATTTATTATATATGGATATATTTGAGAAATGTCTTTGTGTGCTAGAAAAATCACAGCCTCTCCTCACAACTTGCCCATTGCTATTTCTGTTCCTTCACATTTTTTACAT
Source organism: Grus americana (assembly GCF_028858705.1). Taxonomy (NCBI): domain Eukaryota; kingdom Metazoa; phylum Chordata; class Aves; order Gruiformes; family Gruidae; genus Grus; species Grus americana. Next base: position 175,056,519 of record NC_072852.1, read on the forward strand.
TAAATTTTATAGTATCATACAGTGTTTTTTCATACAAAGCATTGTGCAAGTGTGTGCAGGATTATAACAATAAATGCCTCTCAACACCAATTAAAAAGCAAGACAAGCAAATCCACAATGGATAGTTTCCAGTAAAAAATGAAAAAAAAAAAAAGAGAGCTCTGGGAATATTAAGATGAGCAAAGGGGAGGTTCTGAGGTGAGATCTACAATGCAAAAATTGGATCCTTGTTTGTTTTAGTAGACTACCTAGTAAAAGAGTTCTAACTCTTTTAAGCATCACATTCCTTCACAGGTTTTGGGAGTCAATCATCCAGGTGGAAGAAAGCTCTGTGGATAGCTTGGCAGGTCAAGGAAGCTCAGGTCAACTAACTGACCTTGTTAATCTGTGGAGGTGACTAATTTAGACCGTCTGGCCTAGTCCTCCTGTCATCTACCTCTCCATGAAAGTAAAATCTACCTTCTCAGATACTTAACTACCATAGAGGATCTGCTTCCTTGGTAAACCATGTTAGAAAAGGAGAAAACCAAAAGCCTCCTCAGAGGGGGAGGGTACTGGGAGTAGGACTCTCACAGTCTAGTGGGACAAGAAGAGAACCTGTCCTTCCTAACCATCATTTAAAGGTGGTGGTGGATCACCCACCAAGGACCGAGGACCTGCTACCAGAGGGAATGAAAGATAATGGCAGCCCTCCTACAAGTGAAAATAATTAATGAAAAATTTATGACCTGTATTGTAGAAATTGCTGCTGGTTAGTCCCCAGATAAATTAAATTAATAAAGTTGCAGCCTAATTAAGCCATATCTTTCTGTTTTCTTGCATGGCTGGGGCAACGATGCAAACTCAGCAGAACAGAGGAAGGGAAGGATAGAGTTTGAAGGGCTGAGGTTTGAAAAGCAGAAGACTGGGTATATTAAAAAGAAACTCTAAACAAAGGGGGCATAGACAATGTGAGCAAAGGTTTTAGGCTATGTTATTATGCTTAATTTTAAGAACATTACAGTTTATGGAAGTTTCAGAATTGTAGGTGGAAAAAAACATTTAGGCAATGAAGAAAGAAAAGGGAATTGGTTCTATGAGAAATTTTTTATTGAGTGAAATAGGTGAGTGCATTTTGGAAGAAAGTGAATGAGACCACAGAATTTTAGGTGCTGCACAACAGAGAATGAAACCATTTTTTTCTATTGTATTTGAACTTTAAAAGTTCCAAAACCTGCAACATATTTAGAATTTGTTTTCCAAATATAATCAAAAAGGTAAAATAATACAGAAATAAAGCATTCAGATTTATAGAATTTAGAATTATAGAACTGATTTTGGGGATTTGTTAGATTGTTTTACTGGAAGCTTACAGAGAGAGTTGACTGGAAACTTTTATCACACTGGAATTTTCCTTCTGCTTGAGTTTTCTACAGACTTTTTCAGCTATCCTGAATTTCATACTATGTAAATATACTGTATTTTGTGTGAGCTCTTCATTAAATATATTAAAAATACTAACTTAAAAAGTTATCATAATTCCAATATTCAAAACCACTTGATTGAGATGGAAAATGTATTAGATTATTCAGAGAAAAAAATAATTCTTAATACTACATTCCAATCTCATACTCGTGAGTTAAACTGTGATATTTGTCACAAAAAAATAATTTCTGTTTGAACACTTTAAAATGGTGATGATGTTTTATTCTTTTTAATACTATCCTTATGAGACAGAAGAGTATTTGTTTAAAGAGGAAAATGGAACTTACTTTGTAAAGTAATCCTCAATTACAGGAAACTAATGGGGTTTGCGGACCTAGAATTCTTTTTTATGTATTTTGAGTGTGGAGTTTTCTGTGAAAACAAGTAGCAACAAGATTTGACCAACTTTGAGTATCCTCCATGAACAATGATAAAGTTTCTTACCTTCTCCTGGACAGTTTAAACCTTTAGTCTTCTTAGGTTTAAACCTAAACCTTTCTGCTACACACAGGGACAAAGATCTAATTGAGCTAAGCAAAACTGCCATCATCAAGCACAGCAATAAACAAATTGAAAAGTAGCATTTTTAGTCTTTTAAAAAATATAATACATCTTAATGCAAGAAGAAGCCTGGGAGTGAACATGATTTTCAGTCCTGTCGACTTTGGTAAGACATCTTATGCTTAGAGCAGGGTTTGTGTGTAAGGGTCTTGTCAAAGTGGGGCACAGCAGTAGTCATGCCCACATGCGTTGGAAAGATCAGAGTTGCAGCATAGCACATCCTTCTCTGGATCTGGTAGCAGCAGCTTACAGGACATTACAATTTCAACTCATAAACCTCTCATTTTGTTTCGTTTTGTTTTGTGGTTTTTTTTTTTTTCTTGTGGCTTTATGGAATTATATTCTGCTGCTTACTTCCATTTGCACAATTGTGTTTACATGTTTCAGATACAGAGCATGATGTGCTATTCTGTGATTTCCAAAGTTATTAATATTTGCCTTTTTAAACGTTCAGTACAGTGATTTAAGTCATCTGGCTAATCAAGCAATGTACAGAAAGAATAGAAGTGGATGAACAATAGAATAGAGTTACAACAAATTTTTTGAGTGCCGTGACATATTATCTGTTGGCAATAAAACTACATATTATGTCTGCATTCTATGTAATTACTCTTTGAAGTGAAAAATTTGCAGATTGAACTTTCTCAAACTTCCTGACACAAATTGCTTTACTAGATATTGATTTAAAATTAGAAGTAAAACTTGTGAGAAAAATGAACATTTATTACTTGTCTTGACAATGCACGAGTAAATTCCTTACTTTTCTGAACTTCAGTTTTATTAAGTAACTTTCTATAAGACAAGTTTCAGCAGATCAGCACAAAATTTTCTTAATTTCATTACAGGCTGTAAATTAAAATTAATGAGGCTGACACCCACAATTAACAATGAAAAATGCAGATTGTTATAATTACTTAAGCAATAACATTGCTTTACATAGAAGACTTAAGGTGCTCCACAAATTATTTACAAGTGTTACATAAAACACAAAAAATGACAATTTCAATTTATTTTGTCAGTATAAAAAACAAAAATCCTTACTAAAACCTTTCTCATTTGGGAATCTCTCGCCATGCATAATTAAGCAAATTTGATTGCAATTAAGCCTGGCTTCTACAGTGGAGTTTTAATTAATGCAAATCTGGCATCTACATCTATAAGATTAATTTTCATGAATTAAAAGAAAACAACAAAGCATATTTGAAAGTGCAGTTGTATTGTTGAAAGGATGGAATGTAAAATCTGATTATTTTTCAGTCTTCCATGTGGATAACCTTTGACTTATACTTTAAGGAGGGGTATTTTATTTGGATCTGTTGTTTTGTTTCTCAAGGCATTATTAAGCAGGATCATAGCAATTACACTAAGTTTCTTCTAAGGAACATCTTAAAATGTAATTAGATACATTTAGAAGAAGAAATGAATGATAATATAGGCTAAGGAGTGAGGGCACCATTACACTACACAATGCTTTTTCTAAAGTCATCATCCTTGTCTTTCGTTTGGGGCCTAGAATTTTCTGTGGAGTCTGTGGGAGTACTTGAGATATTTTCAGATATATTTTAATAAGATCTCCTCTTAAAATCCCAGACCTGGAATGACTTTTATAGGACAGAAGAATTTTTATTTTTTATTTGTTTAGCAGAGTGATTTGAACTGATTTTTTAAGTGTTTTCTGTGTCTTAAAATTTGTTTGTATATTTTGTTTAGTACCTTTAAAAGAAAAAGAAAATTCTTTACTGGCAATTCTGTTCCTTTGAAATTGTCCCATAAGAGTCACCTATCCTGTCGTTCTTTCCACATAAAAAAGTTCTGGGTTTAGAAACCACATGGCTTGTCTTGCTCTTAAATACAGTACTATGTAATTTTATTTTGTCATTTGCGCAATGAAACACTCATATGGAATTGGACCATTAATGAGAGCAACAGATATTGCATTAAAAACTCTTATTCTCACTGACATAAAGAAGGTAAATAACTCCCTTTTTTTATTCAGTCTCTCCTTACAAGTGTCAGAAGTCAGGTAATTCCAAGGAGGCATTGATCCAGTTGGCAGAAGTGTCCTGTTATGAAAAGCTGAAGTTTTTTCTTTCTCGAAATGTATTCCAGTATTTTATTCTATTGTTAACCATTGTTGCTGTATTTTTCTTGTGTCTTGCTTTGAAAAAAATATGCAATGGGTATGCAGACAAGAAATTGCTTCCGTTTTAGTCAACGGTGAGAAGGCTGAGCCAAACCCACGTTGGAGTGAAGGTGGGTGCCAAGATACAAGTGCCTCTGGGAGTAAATTAACAACCAAAACTCTTGTATGCAGACTGCTGGAGGCGTGTGACCCTGGTGTGAGAAGTAAAATTACAAGCAGTGTAGTTTTTCTTCCTATCTAAATCAGCTTCTTTCTGATTTCTTTCCTCTTCTGTCCAAAGCCCAGAAATCTCCCTTTCATTACATGAAATACCATCTAAACTGAAGATTTCTCAAAGATGCTCTCTCGGGGGAACTGTTCTTTTATACCTGTATCAGGGAGAGTACAAAAGCATCTCCCCACGGGGCTATAAATGCTGCCACATTCGGTTCCTGCAGTATAGTTGTTATTACGGCTCCCAAAGGTAGCTTCCAAAGCACCACGCTGAGGGTGCCCATAGAGCGCTAGAAACAGCAAGAGGTGAGTCCGGCTTTACAGTCACATGCATTGCTTTTGCGCCAGGGGATTTATTGACATAAAGTGCATTTCTTTTGGTGTGCTGTACAACATAGCTGTATTTACAAATTTTTTTATTACTTACGTTTGTTTTCAGTATATTAAATCATAGTATTTATTTGGGTTGAAATTAAAGTCTAGTATTACCAAGTATTTATAGCAGGTTTAGACAGAGGATTTCTAATTTGATTTTCCAAATTATCAGCTCAGAAAGCAAGGTAATGGACAGAAGGTGTCCTGCAAGTCTCTGGTTAGGGATCAGCTTCTGCCTCTGCGGGTCTGGAAGAGCAACAGTATAAGTGCTTTGTGACTTAAATGATAATATCTTTTTCACTGGAATAGTCAAGTGTCCATCACCGTCTCCCCTCTCTAATTTAGACATACTTGGCACTAGAAACCTGTATTTAAGCACCTGTATTGCTCTCCTAAGGTTTGTGTTTGCATGTTTGTTTTTTTAAATTCTTTTTCCTGTGTGTGTGCAAAAGCGAAATATTTGTAAAGTTATATTGTCTGTCTGTATCCAGTGTTTGATGATTTGGACAATGTTTCAAAACAGGCTCCTTAACATGAATTGAGACATAAATATTTGAGCACATTTTGTAGATTGCTGAGTATTGGCAGCTCATTTTGTTTTCCCCTTACAGAAACTCACTGCTTCCAAATGACTAGGTTGCTTGAATGTTGAAAGATGAAGGCTAGTTTAGATGATGGAGAAGGAGAGACTTGGGCATGTGCTGTATGACTCCCAACAGGGAAACTGCTGTACTTTGACTATAGGTACCTAGCCCCATCTGACTGAATCAGAGCATCAAAGCTCTCACCTTTTGAAAAAGTTAGATGCCTGTAAATGATTTGTTTGGGCACCCTATGAGTTCTAGGAAACTCGTAGCAAAGATCTCTTGTAGAAAGCCATAGATATGTTCAGACTGTCACCGCTCTTTGGAACATGTGTCATTTCTCAGCATATTTCCATCCACTTGTGGTTCTGAATGCTACAACCATGACAGTCGTAGCTGGGCAGTTCCCAGCTTGCTTTTTCTTCCTTGGGTTTTTTTTTTTCTTCTTTTTTTATTTCTTATTTCTTCTCCCCCCCCCCTTTTTTTTTACTCTTTTTTTTGTTTTTCTTTTTTCCTTTTCCCCATTTCCCCTCCTACTTCCCTCTTTTCCCCATTTCCCCCTTTCCCCCTTTCTCTCTCCTTTTCTTCATTTTTCTTTTTATCTTTTTAAGATGAGGTAAAAGCAGTCATTCCTCCTAGAAACAGAGGCAGTGTTTGTTTCTCAGTCTGAGTGTTTCAAACCTTTATCGTTCCCTAGCATTCACTCTTCAATGGCATCTTCTAACCACCAGGTTAGGCACTAGTCTAGCTAAAGGCTGCCCCTGCCCCTTTGTTAAAAGAGTGAGGAAGAATCAAAGGAGAGATATCAAAGGGGCAAGGTACAGTAAGTTTGTTTCTATAGCATGATGCTTAGAACAGTCTTCTGCTATTGCAAATCAGTGAGATTTGGGGCTTTTTTGTTTCCCACATTTGTTGTTTCCCAATGATTTTCAGCAGTCTCAGACATTTTTCCACATCAATCATGTAGGAGACCAATTTTGTAGACATCCTCTGAACAAAGTCAATGTGCATGCACACACATGTACTCTTGAAAAAAGGCGCATCCCATGGAACACAGCAACAACTACTTTGGTTAAAATTGTGGTCAGAGGAAGAGGTTGTGGTTCCCCTTTCTTTCATACAATTAGTTAATCAAGCTTTTCCTGAAAGTTTTATAACATTGTGGGTGAAGAATGAATGAAGACATCAAAACTCTTGAGATCAGAGAAAGATTATCAAAGTTAATGAGAATAAGGAAAATTAAGAGATCATTAATAGTAATGATACCAAAATGAGAACTAGGAAACCAGTCCAGGAAAATCTAGAGACTCTTATGCCAGTCATTAATCTGAAGACTATGATTAAAATATAAGAAGCAATTCCATCAGCTTGTTGTGCAAACATGCTGAGAACATCCCTCTTCTGGCTTGAGTTTTTCAAAGAAGCCTAGGGCCATTAGGCACCTAAATCCTATTAATAAATCCTTGTCTTGGTGTACACCTTTTCAACGTCTAAAAAATAATAAAGGCACATTGAGCTGGTATTTCCTGTTTAATGTTCATTATGCATTGAAGAGGAATTGAGAAATACTTTTTCTCCTGCAGTTATGAAAGAATTATAAAGGTCTTTCCTGAGTGAGTGAAATAAGTGCAGATTTTGTGAGTCTATGCCAAAATCTATTTAATTAGGTCATCATTCTTAGGAAAATAATGCACCAGCAGCTTCAGAGAAAGTGCAAGGCATGACATATTTGAATTAACTCTGTTTAATTAAAGGAACACCTTCTGAGGGTCTCAGATTTCATGGGACAATCTAGTTGTCACTGTGACTGCTACTACCTGCATCCCAGAGCTCAGATTTCTTGTTGCACTTGTTTGTTTTGTTTTGGAAATACCTTGTTTTATATGGGCAATGATCAGAGCAAGAGGAAGAGACCAGCCAGCTGGGTCAGAAGTGGCAGAATTGCCCATGAGTAATGAAATGCAGTGGAGAGGATGGAAAGGGAAAAGGAGCAAAGAGGATGAAAGAGAGTTCTAAGCAAGGGTAAGGGAGGAAAAAAAATTAAGATGGGAAAGGAAAAAGGATGTAAGTGAAGGGTGACACCTAATAGCAACAACAATTCAGAGCTTTCAAATGGAAAGTAGTAACTCCTGTTTCTGTGTTTCCATATGTACGACAGCTTTCCCACCTCAGTCTGGAAGTGAAAGATTTTGTGTGTTAGGAAGGTCACAACTAAGTTGCTGTGCACTAAGAGTACAGCTGCAGTTGGTTTAGTTTGTGTAGACAAAATCACAATGCTTTTGGTAAAACTATAGGAGATGTTCTGACTTAAAAACATGTTTTATAAAAATTTTCATAAATTAATACAGTGATTTCTGAAAAGAACATTATTTTTACTTTGTTTCTTGATAGAGCTGTGTTCTTCTCACCTTCTTGACTGTGAAGGGAGACAACTTTTTCCTGAGCCTCTTGGGAAAAAGAGTTGAAGGGTAGTCATTCTGAAAAAGGAGAATAATAATTATGATCTGATCTCATCCCACTGAAAGTAGCTAGAGATTGCTAAAAGAGTTGCCCTCCTATGAGGGCTCTTATTTGAGTTTCTGTGACATGCTTGCTTGGTTTGCTGGTTGGTTGATTGGTTTGTTTGCTGCTAATGGTAAGGATATACTGTAATCAGTGGTGAGGATATGAAAGAGGGATTTGGAAGTATGATTAGGGGAGAAACACAAGAAAAGTTAGAGAGAAGAAATGAAGAGAAACTGATGTGTAGAATACAGGCACAAGGATCTTCAAGGGATGGAAGACAGAAAATTACTGGATATATGCACTGGATCTATGGAATGAAGACAAAAAATAAAAATTTGTTGTGCACATAATCTGCTTTCTGCTATGTTTAGGAAATAAAACAGCTGAATTGAATTTACCTGTCCACTACACTACATTCTGTGCTACTCTAGAAAAGCATAAGAAAATGCGAGAAGACCAAAGACTTTGTTCTTCTAAGTTAATTTTTTAAAATGAGAAAGATAAAAAGGAGAGTACTGTACTAGAACTATCAGTATTTCCTTCTTTGAAATTAGTGTCTGAGACTTGCTACTTGTAAAGTTGAGCATTTACAGAAAAATGCAACCTAGAGGTGTATTTACATCTTCAGGATTTGCAAGTGAATAAGAGTAATTGTGATGTACATCTGAGGAAAGTTGTAATTGTCTTCATAAGGAAGTTAAGTTTTAAAAGTCCAAGTATGTAGGGCAAGAAGAAGGAGGAAACCCATAACAAAACACAGAAAGAAATCTAGTGCCCATAGTGATGATGGTCTTTATACAACAAACCAATTTTAAAATCTCAGATTTCTTCATTATATGACCATTATGTGATAATTACAATACACTTCTAATATAATTTAGCTTAGTTCTTTATCTAGAAAGAAGATAACCCTCAAAACAAATATAGACTTATTTTGTCCAAATATTTTAAGTGGTGGTCTTTTGTTCTCTCCCATTAATTGATTTGTTGGTTTAAAGTTACTGACCTGGAAGCTTAATCAGTCTAATATGCGATATCTTTTCTTTTGCCTCCTCTCTGCGCTGCAATGATTTTAGTTAAAAGACGAAAATAATAAAAATGTCTTACACATTGAAGTTGAAAAATGAACAAATATATGATTTAAAGTAGCGAATTTGATTAAAGTAACTTCTACATTCCTCCATTAGCCTTATGACCCACAAAATTGTTTGTCACATCCGGTGATTTCTGCACTTTCCTATTTACTGAAGCATAGTATCAATAACATAATTTGCAAGTGACTTTTCAAGGTATTTTTATATAAAGGTGTATAAAAGGTGTATTTGGAGAATTCTATATTATTTCTTATAGTGTTTTAATATTCCATAGTCTTTGCAGGTCAATCTCCTTCTTTTAATAACACAAATTGCTATTGCTTATTCATACCATAGAAATTAAGGGCATTATTGTCTGTGTCAATGTTTGGTTGAGACTGGGTTGAGAACAGGATATTCTGGATTTCAACTTTGTAATAGCAATTTCCTTATAGCACTTTCAGTGACCAGAATCCTGCAGTTAACTCAATGGAAAAGTTTAGAAAATGCAATTTGCTCGTGAAGACAGCGCTCTGCCATCTTGAAAAATATGGTACAAGGGCCTGAACAGATCAATTAGCTCATGATTTTGAGTCAGTGCTCGTGGCTGAAGAACATAAGCTTTTGAGGTCTTGCAGATGAGTTTAGGAAGTTATTTATAAGGTGAATCTGTACTGACAAACTAATTATAGCATCAGTGTTATTAAACCTATAAAGCGTTTCTATAGAAAATTTGCTTCTGCTTGAATTGCTGTTTATAACAGACAGAAGCAAACATTTTAGTAAGTTGAATTGTGAATGGTCTCATATGCTTATGGAATGCATTTTGTAAGAAACTTCTGTAACATTTTTCTTTTAACTTTTCTGGAAAGCTGTAATTAATATGACTAGGAAAATCAGTATATTTCAGTAATTAAATGTTCATGCTTCTAATACAGCATGTCACTAGATGTCACTCTGGATTCCATTATTTGGTATTCTGATGATTTCTACCTTTTTCTGCCTTTCTGTGTCTAGTTTCCCCACAACAAACCTGAATAGACAATGTAAAATGTGCATGAATAACACAGAATTGCTGACTGAATGTCAATTTTCTAGTGTGTGACTTCTATTGATCATTCATTATTGACATGAAGGTCTCTAGTGTCTCTGCTTTCCTCTTTAAACTCTTTCTCAGCTAAAATTTCCAAGCAACAGAATCAGGCGGCCTTGAAGAACGGGATGATTCAGGTCTCTTAGGATGTTTTACAGAGTACTTTGACCTCAGGAAGGCATCAGAGGCACTTTTTATAAAGACTCAACAACTGTTTGGAATAAAAATTTAAACACTGGAAAAAAAGAACCTCCTACTTAAATCGAACAGCTTTCATTGACACTTTTTTGGTGTAACTATAACTGTCTGCTTTTGGCAAACATAAGGACTTTTTGAAACAGTTTTTTTAAATGTACACATTTCCCTTCCTGTAGCCAATAAAATATAAATAGCATTTTCATGGTGACGAATGACATGTATTCTATGATCGTGGTTCCAGGATTTTATTTCTTTTAGCTTTGTATACATTAATTAAGTATACACAATCAGGGCTGAGTGCAGAGACAGCTAAATAAACAAATGACACTGTAGAAAGGTCTTTCTGCATACTAATCATATCCTACATCTGCAAGCAAAAGCTCTATAAATCGATTTGCTCTTTCACATCAAAAGACAAACAGTGAGGCAAGTCAGCAGTTCCTTTGTCAAAGTCACAGAGATTGCTGTTCTTCACAAATGCATTTCTACAGAGCTGAATTCAACCATTTGATGATTAGCATTATTGGCAACTCTTCAAAGAAGATTCATCAAGTAATTTGCAATTGGATTGGTTGCCATTTTTGTGATTCTACCCCATGAAATTGAACAAAAAATGATTGACATTTGAATTCTTACTTGGAGGACAAAGTGAAGTAGCATAAGAAAAAGAAGCAATCAGATTCCCAAGAGGTTGGGAAGCTGCTGTGATGTCTCTGGTGATTCCCACATAGAACAGATCAGATAGGTCTGAAAATGAAATGAATTGGCAGGGCAGAGGCAAGCAGGAAGATGTAACTTCCTGTGAATACAAGAAAAAATAAATAGGCCCAAAGCACTAATTTTTTTAGATGTCAATTTATATATCTGGATGTCTGTGGTTATGTAACCCCTCTAAACTCTCCATCTATTCCTGTGAAAAATCTCACCGAGAAGGAAGGAAAATCAGTCTATCAATTCACGTGCTTTGTGTGCAAGAATTGAGTTCTCTGCTATCAGTGCACCTTAGATATGTATTGCAAAATGAAAGAATAAGACAACGTATGTGTACGTGCGGGTAAATAATGCGCAGCTGTGTGAGAAACTGCAAAGCGGTGTGATTGAGTACGGGAACTGTTCAGCCATTGATAACATTACTTGCTCACACTTTTCCATTTTACAACACAAACAGAAAAACTTCCTGGAGATTTTGTATTCTGTTTTCTGTTATTTCCTTTTCAGAATTATGAACTAGAACCCTCTCTCTGCCCTGGCAAAATTACAAAGGCATTTGGATGCCTCCTTTGGGCGTGCTATTCCCTGAAACAGGGGGAGGATGGAACTTAATGCAGAAAGGTATAGATAGAAAATGAAGTGTACATGAGCTCATTTGCTGATAGCTCCATAGCTCTTTTCTTCTGCAGGATATTTATTATATGCTTTTTTGTTATGATGAGACTCACACTTGCATAGCCTTATTTTTGGAATAGATTTTCTCTCCTATGTTTTGATCTCTACTGCCTACAGATATTTTTGGACAGACTGATCCTTCAGTTACATTTTATGCTACCTAAGCTCAGGTAAATCTACTCCGTATACAGTTATGAAAGCTGAAACTTGCTGAAGACTTATTTCTAATATCCTAATTCTTTAATTCTGCAATGTAAATAATCCCACAGAACTGAGAATAAGTACCTGTACATCAGGGTAGTACCCTAGGTAAGATGAGATATAAAGTAAAATATAAAGTAAAAAAGTGGCAGAATTCACAGGGAATGTTGTTAAAAGAATGTCAAGTGATTCAAATTATCTTCCACATTTTCATTCACTTTAATGTGGGGTAAGCTTGAGATTTTTTTCAGCCAGGTATCTTTCCAGATGTTTTTCTAAAGAAAAAAAAAAATCCACCCAAACCAAACCAGTTCCTTAATTGTGGGTTTTAACTGAAGTAGACTTCCATCATCTAAAATTATGACTCACAGATAGCTAAAGGCTGAACTTGAAATCATGTCACTATGGTAAGTATATCCAAGCTGCCTTTCCAAACATATTTGTTCAATAATAGTAATGACAAAATTACTTTTCTAGTCATGACACAGATGGGAATACTGCTTTACAGAACGTATAACACATAGTAATTGAATTTCAGAAGGCTTTGGGTTACATTGTCCAGGATTAATTTGTCTCAAAAAGTGAAGGATGGGTTTTGAAGGTAGCTGGATCCCTACACATAGGGTGCAGGGTCTTCCTGGTCTGATCCTGAGTGTGGTGGAAGCTGTCATTAAAATACGTTCCTTTTACAGTCCCAGGGCCTAACCTTATGATCAAGGGTGCAATACCTATCTGTAGTGCAATGGCTACCTCTCTAGGCTGTAATACCTACCAAAATAGATATTTTTTCTTCATGATAGGATTAATACAACTGCCTGGTAGTGTATGAAATCATACAAACAACTAAGGGTGTTAAACACCTTCCCAAACTTCAGGTGTTTAAGTGAGGTACTAAGGCTGGGAATGTGGTATCCCTGAATCCTGCCTGTCACCAGCAGGATGACTGGGCAGGCTGACTGGGAGGAGAAGCTCCATTAAAGAATGACAGGTGAGACTCAGTGTTATTAAAGGTGATAGGGTAAAGATATTCCGAATACTGTCTAGAGGAATATGACACCACACTGCTTTTGGTGAAGCTATCATATATACATATATAAATATATGTGTGTGTATATATATCTGTATGTGTATATGACAAGTGTAAAATCATTAGGTTGAGAAAAATATCTGACATTTTTCATTTTTCTTTAAATGACTGTCCATGGCACAATAGCACATATATTATATTTTAAGGAAGCTGATGCTTATTTCCTCTTCATCATATTTCTGTCTCTCTTGCAAGTTACGTCATAACATTAATGTTCGTAGTACCTCCCAAAAAAAAAAAAAAAAAAAACCACCTGTTATCTCAATGAAATACACTGACTTTTAATTGAATGGAAATGTAAAAAATAAAAAACAGAACAAAAAATAAAAAATCCCACACAAAAAACACTCTAAAATTACTTCAGGAAGTGAATGTCCTCATTTATAAGTTATATCAAATAAACTCCAATCTTGTGTTAAATTGTTCAAGGAAATTCAGCATCTGAATCTGCCTAATGACATGAGTATTTCAACTTTTTCACATGAAATCTTACTTTAAAGATCAAGTGAACAGAAAGAATCAGAGACGGTGATTGGTATTGATATTCTAATAGCTTTGATCTTTGCGCCAGTAAGAGATCCCTCACAATATAATTGGATACTATGAAAAATAATGACAATATAATTAATATATATTCTAAAAGATCTGTGACTATGATATATATGGCCTTATTTGAAATAACTATAATTTTACACCTTTGTTGATTTGATTCATTCAATGCCATATTCAGTTCTGGAGTAAATATATGTGACTTACGAAGTGAACATATCTGCCTTTGTAATAGACTATGGATAAAAAAATTACAGTAACATCTAGAGAAATAGAAGGTCTCGGTAGTACTTTCTTAGTGAGTTTGAGGAAGATAATTCATCGGATATTTTACCAGATGCTGATTCTTGTATGTAGTATAGGTGTTTATGTATTTTTGGCGTGTGCTATTCAGTATTTGTCTTCAAAAAGAGATTCATTGCCTTGGTGATCCAGGTTTTGCGTAATGGTATATAAGCTCTTACAGAGTATCGTCCTCACTGTTCAGAAAGTTAGTTCTTTGAGTATTTTATCTCCAAATTATACTAGCATTAGAGAGAGATTGTTTTTATGAGCGGAAGTCAGGATATCAGTCATATTAATTGGCTAGGTCATAAAGCTGTGAATTGATGAAACTAACTACTGTTCTAAGGGGAATACTCTGGTAATGGATTTTAAGAAGACATCTGATTCTGGGGATTATATTAGCCAGACTGACTATTCATTCAGTAGCTGCTCAGAGGTTACTGCAGTGCTTTGTATTTTCCTAACTATAGTAGTGCTAGCCATTTTCAGTGCAGTCTTTGTAGTCTACAAACTCTGGCCAATGTTTGCCAATCAATCAGATGTAAATTACAAATGTCAAACAACTAGAGTTTCCTTTGCTGTTGTGGCAGTTCACCTCTCAAAACCTGTCCATTTGGGGCTCAGATATAAATGGAGATCTGAGCAGTGCACTACCTAGAATGGAAATAGCTCACTTCAGATCCCTGGGACTAGTCATTCAGCATTTGGTCTTCCGACACAATGCAGGTAAAATATGAGGCGGATTAAAACTAGCCTCAGAAGGAGGGTACCGTCAAACTCCTAAGAAAATAGGTTTCATTGGACTAGAGCAGGGAGACTAGCTAGGCTAGTGGTTAAAGTTCTAAAGACTCTTTCTGTATGAAATAGTTAAAATACTTAAATAGTCGAAGAAGTGGTTGAGCACCAAATTATTAGATTAGACTGATGTTAGCTCTTTCAGATATCTTGAACATCTATTACTGATGGTAACCTAGCTTCAACTAAAGAAGACTGAGTTTCCATTTGGACAGATTTATCCAGTAGATAGGGCACTGCCTGATCACATGGAAGATATCACCCTTGTCCTTCTTGTGCCTAAGGAGAGATTTCTGTCCCTCTGGGTCTGTTCTCTCTCTCGACAGTGGAGTGCAAAGAAAACAGCACAGATTCTGCAATGGGACTAAGTATTATCAGGATAGTGTATAGGCTGGTAAATAAAGCATATTCTTAGCTCATGGATGAATTGTGTTATCCCTCTGAGTTAGCTAGTCCAGAGAAAGATTTTATGCACAAGGAAATTGAAACTAAAGTCACATGGATCACCCGTTGACTTCCATGGCATACCGCAATGTCCTGGACTCTGACTTCTCACCATAGTATGCTACAGTTCTCATCTTGCCGTGGACATTGAGGATGGGGAATGCTTCTTTACTTTGCCCCTCAAGTGTTCTGAACACTTGACAATACAAACATGAACATGAGAGTTTGGAAGTGGCCCTTTAATTAAAAAATAGCATTTGTTGAGCAAAATTTTAGGTCCTAGGAAAAATTTCAAAAGAAAAGCTGGAAAACTTCTTCCCATTTCTCTCTCCTTCCCTTATCTCCCTCTCTTCTTTTTTCCTTCTTCTTCCCTTCTTTCCTGCTCTCTTTCTCTCTTTCTTCTTGCTAGAACTCTCTATTGGTGTTCAGCTTTTCCTTCAAACAGCCTTTTACCCCTGAGGCACTGGTAGATTTCAATCCAGGAACCCACAGTCATTTATTTCTGTTTGCTGTCTCCTGGACATTGCAGTGATTACTAATCAGGTGTGGTGTTAATCTATTTTCTAAAGAATAGGTGTCTTCCTTCATAAAGAGACATCATAATTGACACCGTTGGCCATAATAGAGATAAAATTGTTCTGAGTACTAGAATTATCTTTCTCAACTGTGGCTTGAACTGTGTCAGTAGTAGCAGCCCTATTCTTGATTAGGATAATAAGAAAGCATGAAACTACTAAAATAAGCAAGCTGGCTTATTAAAACTAGCGTTTCAAATTTGAGATCTGTGTCTTAAGATTACTCCACTGTAGAGAAACCTTTATCTTCTTATAGTTGAGCATGTACAGAGAGTGACTGTAAATCATCAAGTGTTGAAACTTGGGGCATACCCTTGATTAATGAAGTGGATGGCATGATGCCTCTTGAGCCATGGAATAGAGTGCTATAGTTTATGTGCTTGTACGGTTTTATGTACTAGAGTTGACTCCGACTCTTTAACTTTTAACATGCCAATTAAGTGTATGGTTTAAACATCTTAAATAGGTGTCTTCAGCTGCATCCCATTGTCTTCTGCTCATCAATGGAACTGTTTAGCAAAAATGCCAGAAAAATCAGTTTCGGAATTCACAAAATTAACTTTCATTTGCTTATGGAGCTATTTTAATGGGCAAAATTGATCTTTCCCCCTACCTGCAATGAAATATGTTGGACCTTCAGAGAATACTGTTCTTCTGTAGTATGTCCAAAGCAAAAAAAAAGCCAACCTTGTACAGAAAAGCTTTAAAGTTACAAGGCTCTATTTTTCCTATTGGTCAGTTACCTTAAGGTGACCTAAACTCTTATTCCAATGAAAAAGGAAACACGCTGTAAATACTTTGTGTAAGAATACCTGGCTTCCTGGCTTCCGGGGCTTGTGCTAAAACATGCCTGAGCATCTTAGTAGAACTGATTTTACTACGGGGACAGAAATTCGATTAGCAGGTGCATGTAAAGATGTGCTTGTCTCTCTCCCCCTTCTGCCCCCCACCCCACCACCCACCCCCCCCGTTTTCTTCTCAAATATTTGTGAATTTCCCTGTTTCTATAACATAAGTGTTGACACAAACTCCTTATTAATCATAACATTTAACTGGACTTGATCTAGGTCAATATCTAGGATCCACATCTTGTAAAAAGTGCAAGTAAATGTCTATCTCAGCTCAAAATAATACACTTGTTTATGACTCACAGATTTATCTCATGTCTTTTGGATATCTAATGTTGATATTTTGATTTTTTTTCATTCCAAACGTTTTCTTTTAAGGATTATAGTTGATTGAGACACGTTGTCTCTTCACATATATTGACAGGTTTCAAGACAAAGTATAATACTGAAATATTCACATTGCTTTCTCTTGATAACAAAATCATTATTTGTAATGTTATATATTGTTTATTATACAAATTATGGTAGCATACCATTTCTGGAAATAGCTAAGAAATTAAGGGTAGATTGGTACTGGAAATTTAAACTGATAATCATAGAATCATAGAATATTTTGGGTTCGAAGGGACCTTTTAAGGTCATCTAGTCCAAATTCCCTGCAATAAGCAGGGACATCTTCAATTAGATCAGGTTGCTCAGAGCCCTGTCCAACCTGAACTTGAATGTTTCCAGGGATGGGGCATCTACCACCTCTCTGGGCAGTTCCAGTGCTTCACCACCCTCATTGTAAAAAAATTCTTCCTTATATGTACTCTAAATCTACTCTCTTTCGGTTTAAAACCATCACCCCTTGTCCTATTGCAACAGGCTCTACTAAAAATTTGTTCCCATCTTTCTTATAAGCACCCTTTAAGTATTGAAAGGCTGCAATAAGGTCTCCCTGGATTCATCTCTTCTCCAGGCTGAACATCTCCAATTCTCTCAGCCTATCTTCATAGGACAGGTGTCTCATCACTCTGATCATTTTTGTGGCCCTCCTCTGGACCTGGTCCATGTCTTTCCTGTGCTGAGGACCCCAGAGCTGGATGCAGTACTCCAGGTCGAGTCTCACAAGAGCAGAGTAGAGGGGCAGGATCACCTCCTTTGACCTGCTAGTCACGCTTCTTTTGACACAGCCCAGGATGTGGTTGGCTTTCTGGGCTACAAGTGCGCACTGCCGGCTCATGTTGATCTTCTCGTCCACCAACACCCCCAAGTCCTTCTCAGGGCTGCTCTCAATCCCTTCATCCCTCAGCCTGTATCGATACTGGGGGTTGCCCCGACCCATGTGCAGGACCTTGTACTTGGCCTTGCTGAACCTCATGGGCCCACTTCTCAAGCTTCTTGAGCTCAATAAATACATTATATTCATACATATTCATACATGATTTGTAAATATAATTGTTCACTGCTGTGTAGCATTATTGATGAGTTATGCTATATTTTAATATAGATCTCTTTTATGAACTATATTTAGTCAACAATTTGGTAACTGTTTGACTTTTTCCTTCCAGATAAGGGAAATATGAATTGTTATAGATTTGTTATTGATAGTATATGAAAATATACTTTTATCATCTAGCTAATAACAATAACTTTTTTACTAACTTTTGTGGATATCTTAAATTCCTCAAAAAAATTCCATTTCTTCCACTCTTCTTAAATGAAAATTGCTTCAAAATGGATGGAAGAAGAACGTATAATCCATGAAATTTATATTTTAACTTTCAGGGTTTGCTTCATATCGCTATCTTTGAAGTGTTAGAGGTTTTTTAACTTTATATATAATAATTGACATAGAAGATGAGCAGGTCATCTGGTGTAATAGCCTGTCTTTGACAGTGACTGATATAAGATGTCTTCAAAGAAACTTCAAAAAAAAAAATAAGAGACAATTGTAGAATTGCATACATCTGAAAGTTGGAGCTTCTTTGTGGTTTGTGCCTCGAGGCACAGCCTTCTGTTTGTTTCTTTCTGTAGATAGTCTTCTAATACTCAAAGAAGGCTGCACAGAAGTCACTGTTTCAAAGAGTCAAAATTAAACAGCAGCAATATTATCCTTCGCCCTCTGAATGTATCTAAGAATTTTCTGAAGAAGGTGGTTTTTCAAATCTCCTGTGTAACAGAGACTAAAAAATACCTGCTGTGTAATGGAAGCTAGTAGAAGGCTCATCTATCTCTTGATAGAAAATTCAATGGTCAGGAGATGTCATTACAGTACTACACAGTGTGTTGTTTCTTCAAACAGTTAGTTGTATAAAACTGTCTGTCTCTTTAGCCATTTTATCTTTTCTGTCTCTTTACCCTTGTGCTGTTGTCTTCATTTATCATCACTTTCTTCATTCCCTGAGACTTCAGGATTTTTCTTTTCACTCACAAGATGTCTTCATCATTTCTGTGTTAGTCTTTAACATCTAGCAATTGTTTTCTTACCCTCTTTCAGTCATTATAATGAACAGAAACATACTTTAGCTGCACATAGATCAAATATATTAGAGGTTTGTTTTGAAAGTATTTTGAAAGCCACTGCAGAAAGGCTACTAAGTGTTGAGAGCAGAAATTTCTTAACCTTCACAGAGCCTACCATGTGCACAACTTTCACACCCTGCTCACTTCACTCACTAACAAAATCGTACCCTTGTTGCATGTTTTCCTTTCATTGTCTTTAAGGGGAAAGAATCTATCATCATAAATCTTAAATATCTCCAAAAGTACAAGTAAAAATACATAAATATATGTAACAGATGCAGAATTGCCTCCTGGGATGCATGTATTATGCATACAGAACTGTCATAACATCCCTCACACAATCACATTTTTTCCTCTGCTCATGGTCTTTACACCTATCTCATTTTCACAATGCACCTGGATGTAATGTGGATACTAAAATGTAACTAACACTATAAAAATGTTTTCCACTTTTTGGAACGTAGTTATTTATACAAATATAGAATCAAATAAATCCACCTAGATTAGAAAAAGTAGTAACCACATAAAAGAAATTTCCTTTTCTTTTTGACTAATTTACTGAAAATAGAACTATGATTTTTGAGAAGCAATTGTCTTCTGGACAAATGAATAATCTAATTCTAATCCAGGTGGTACAATTTTTTAATTTTGTTAATAGCTTTCTTATTAGAGGAGAGAAAAAGAAATGAGGTTTTATTTTTGTCACAATAAATATCTCTAAGTTTGCCAATAATATTGTAATATTACGAATATTGAATGAATTATGAATAATAATATTCAGATGTTGATCTATTTCAAAATCTAAACCTTTTTCACTGAAAACTGGTAGATTTTCTTCCAATTTAAGACCAAATCCTTTTGAATATTTTTCTTTCTAATTCAAGAGTAAATTATTTTTGATATTTCCTCTACTTGGCACCGGTAACCTCTATTCAGCACTGGTAATGCCATGCCTGGTGTACTGTGTTTAGAGATATGGAGCTACTGAAAAGAGTCCAGTGAAGGACTGAAAAGATGATAAAGGGACTGGAGTATCTCTCCTATGAGGAAAGGCTGAGAGAGCTGGGACTGTTTGGCCTGGCGAAGAGAAGACTCGGGGCGATCTCAGCAATGTATATAAATACCTGAAGGGAGGGTATGAAGAGGAGGGAGCCAGGGTCTTTTCAGAGGTGCCTGATGACACAAACTGAAGCACAAGAGATTCTGCCTAAACATTGGGAAACACTTTTTTACTGTGAGGGTGACTTGAGCACTGGCACAGGTTGCCCAGAGAACTTGTGGAGTCTCCCTCTTTGAAGATTTCAAAAGCCATCTGAACACGGTCCTGGCAATTGGCTATAGGTGGCCCTGCTTGAGCAGGGGATTTAGACAAGATGACCTCTAGAAGTCCCTTCCAACATCTAGCTATCTGTGGTTCTCTGATGTTCTGTTAGAAAGTTTCATTTGCATGTATAAAAGCAGTGGGGAAGTGGAGTTTCTCAGTTAAGGAGGAAGAAAGGTGAAACTGTTCTAGAACACCTCTAGAACCACTTATACAGTGCTGCCTGTCTGACATTTGACGTAAATATAAACTTTAAGTCACAAATCTGCTTTTCAGTTGCCTGTTGGAAGTTGATTTTATTTGATAACACTAATGATCACCTATCTTTCCCTTGACTTTGTGCATTCATATGTAAATAAATGGATTGGAAGTTTCCATTGAATTGTCAAAGGGTGAAAACTACATGTGAATGCAGGACAAAGATGTATAGAGTATGAATACTGATAAATAAGAGATGGTGAAATGCAATCTCTGCAAGTGTGCAAGGAGTTACATTTTCTATGGAAATAAAGAGAACCAAAGCAAGAGCAACACACTTGTGCACAGGAGTGGAGATGGAAAGCTTACGACATCATTTGGAGCTGAATTTGGAGCAAAAAAACTTTACAAAGGTTCTGCTGAAGTCCTAGCTGCTGGTGTTGGATGTGCCCATTCAGAGACAACACACAGAACCAGGGAACAAAGTGTCAAGGCAAGTAAGCAGATAACATCTGGTACTACCATTGCTGTATTAAAATTGCCTGTTGACAATGAATTTTAATATACTGGGAGTGTCTTTGAGAACATTTCCTTTTTTATTTAACAGAAATGACCACAAAGTTAATGATTTACTTTTAAAACCAAAATAAAATGCATTGATTTGGTGATCTTTCATAGAGCCTGATGAATGAAACAAGTTGCTTTGGGCTTCGGCAAACTTTCAAATGGTCAAAGATTTTTAATGTCTTATCAGTTAAATGCTTCAATAAAGTCTACTACATTAGGTAGGATATTGCACATCACTGAGTGAGTCGTAGATGAGCAATAACTAAAATTATTCAATAATTTCAGGAGGTAAATACATCACTTGTTTTATGACTTTATTTCATTTCACTGTAGCAGACAAAATGACTAGACATGACTGCCTCTGTCTTGGCAGATTCGTAATGTGTGTCATGAAAGACACAGATATTGTCCTCAATATTTTTATTTTTAATTGTAATTGATTTCTAAAGATATACATGAGTAAAAACATTTTGAGGACAGCTCTGTTAATAAGTATACATACGCACTGCAACCCTTCATACCAACAGTATTAATAAAATGTTAACAAAAATTTATGGAGAAATTATAACAATTTTAACAAACCATTTCTAACTAATGTTTCATTTTTTATTATATTGCATATATAATAATGTGTACTGCATTCAGATTAACTATGGTTAATACCGCAACTCTTCTTCTGCCATACCTTTCTTCCTAAGTATGTGATATGAACCATGACATTACAATCTTAAAGCTGTAACAAGAATGAGTTATGTTTGTACTATTTCCCATTCTCATTATATTCTTTGTCACACAATGAATTAATGTTGTGCCATTCTCTGTTCTCATTACAATCTTTTCCTTATGAATGGGGTATCAGAATTTTAATGTCTTTTGTAATCTCTGAGTTATAGGAGTGTGTTACACTACTATGACCTTGTTAATATTTGGCATGCTGATTGGCTGGCTGCACACTGCTGTGTGTGAGGTTACACTGAGCAGCCAATCAAGTGGTGTTGACAGTGGCTGCTTCAAAGTGTTCCACTAACCTGAAGTAAAGCCCAGGGACCTGAGTGTGTTACTGCTGCTCCAAACACAGCTAAACACAAGAAAGTGTTCATTCCCTTCCCAGGTATGAATCAAATATCAATATTTCAGCCACTGCAAATTACGAAGCACTTAAAGGAATGATAATATGCAAGTGTATACACTTTTTGCAAGTCCTTTTGTTCTTCCTTTGCTTTTATGGTTTCCACAGTTTTAAAAACTGTTGTGTATTGCTCCATCTTTTTTTTTAAAAAAAAAAGAGAAAAAAAAAGAAAAAAAATAGAGACACCTCTGAATTTCTGTTCTGAAATTGAAAGAATTTGGAAGTTAGGTCTTTAACTACTTGCTGGATCTGATGCAGTGTGTGGTTGACAGACTAGAAAGTTTAATAAATGAGTGCACATACAATCCCTGTTTTCCACTGTTGAAACTCAGAAACAGGGTGTATCCACTTTCAATTCTCTGTACTTACAGCTAAAATTCTGTACATTTTCAGTTTGCCTTCTTGTCTTTTTAGAGGATCTCACTTGGTATAGGTTTTATGATTAATTTAAAAAAAAAAAAGTATTTAAATCATAACGTACTCTGATATAAGCCAGAACATATTGCAGAAACCTGGAAAAACAGAATATAAATTATAAAAAGGATTCATGTTTATCAAATATGCTTTTCATGTTAGTTGATTCTTGAAAGCATTTTCCAGTTTACCCAACGTAAATTATATATATGATAATGAATAAATGTGGATTTTCTTTTATTTTTTCATCCTATCATGCAGTAAATACATGTTCATAGCCCTAAGGAGATGCTATTAAAACTTGGTATGTGAGAAAAATTCTAAATCAGTTAGAAAAATGTTAATACTGGCATGTTGAATATGATGACAAGTAAATTGGCATATGTCAGTCAGTACCATGTTGGAATAATGCCAATAACTTAGTCTTTTTGGGAGAGTATAATTTTCCATTTAACAGAAAAGTAACTATAAACAACAAACAGTGTTTTACTCAGGTGCTGCTGAAACCCGTAACTACTTAATCACAACCCACCCATCATTCTGAGATACGTAAGTAGGTTGCTTTGGTTTGGAAACTCTGTCATTAAGAATTGTGCAAAATTACTTTGACCTTATGGAGACTGTGGGAATGAGAACACTTACTGGAACCTAAGAATTTTGCTGTAAATCTCAGCAAAGAATTATAGAACATATAATTCTTTACCTGTTGTCCAGTTTTATTTTCTGTCCTGGGGAAGTAGTGGAGTGGTACAAGAAACACTGGTGAGCAGTGGTTCATACACTCAGCTTATTTAATTGGTTTTTCTTTGGAACTCATCGTCGTGCATTCTCAGCATCTCACAGATTTTAAATTAATTTATCCTTATAATATTCCCAGTAAGGTAAAGAAATATGTTCCAGCTGGCGAACTGAATGTAGATAAAATTACTCGCCTGACTTGGCCTAGTAGCAATATCATTAACTTTGTCTCTTTACACACAGTCAGGTGTGCGAAGGAAAAGTCAGGGTCTGGAACCTAACCGATGACCAGTTAGGAACATGGGGAATAGCAGGTAGGGTTATTTTTGTTATTTTTAAAGGATTAGAGGAACACCACTCAATTGTAAAAATTTTCAGTGTGGGACATCATAGAATGCACAAAAGAGCTTCTATACTGGAAAATCTGAATAGGTCAATTCAGATTGTGAACAATCTCAGCAGGCATATATTTTGGAAAGGTATTCAGCTTTATCTCTTCTGCATTAGCCTTTAAGAATAAGCCATATATGGATAAGAAGTTCCCTTCCTTGGTTGCATTGCCATGTTGTCTCAGGAAGGTGCAGCCAGGGAACTGAACCTACCACTTACAGTCGGCTTTTCTGGGAAGAAATGGGAGGTCTTGTGCTGTGACACAAGATCACAAAACATTATTACAGATTTATTAATTTATGCAAGACTCAAAGGGCAATGGCCTTCATAGATTAGCTCGTTTGTTACTAAATTAATATCTAAAAATGTATCTAAATATTTGCCTTTTTTTCCCCCCCTTTGTTTGCCTGTTTTTGCATATTCAGTAGCTAGTTACACTCTGGTCCTTTGCATTTAAATTGGATGTTCCTGTCAGCATTTAATTACTAACAAACTCAACTGTGTAACAAAGTCAAGTGAGGAATATGTGTAAAATTTTAAATTTGTCTTTGGAGACTTGACTTAATTTGATTTGGGTAATGTAGTTAAGCTAAATGAAGTTCACATAACATAAATTCTGTCCCAGAACAGTGGTGTCCACAACTTATGTGAGGATGAAAGTTTATGTGTTTCGAACTCCGAAGCAGTCCTTTTTCAGGTTAAGGTCATAATTCTGACGTTTGTTCCTTTTGCGTTAAATGCAGTAAAGTTAGGTGGTTTATAATTAGTAGTTTCTAGCAGATAGAACATGACTTTAGTTTCCAAAATTTTTGGTGCCTAGATCTAAGACTACTTTCCCTGAAGGAAAATTTAAGTGATTTTTTTTATGTTTTTTTCCTTACTTTTTCATTTACTTCAGTTGTGGAGTTGAAATCTGTATTCTCTAGAACATTCTCAGTGCTATATCCCACCTGTTCTTATACATAAATGTTGTGCTTAATACTACAATCAGTTCAATAGCTAGTTGTATTAACATGGTTAAGAGCTGGGATTCAGTATAATGTGCAATAGTTAAAAATATGTGAAAGCACTGGCTAAAACTTAAGTAGAGCACTGAAATGCCAAAACAAAGGCTACTTCTGCATCCTAAAGTCTGTCCTTTTCCATAAGGATTTTTATTTACATGATTGATGGCCTTTTTTACCCTACATCTTTTTCATCTCATAACCTCTGGCCTTTCTGAACTGGAACACAAAAACTGTGATTTTGTAAGATGGAGGAGGAAGCACAAAAGTATGTATAAATGGGAATTTGTTGCCAGATGTCAGAAGACTGGGCTGACTGAAGGAAAAAGACCTAGCACGGGGCACATGATGTGACTACAAAAACCAAGTTTGTTGTTTTCTATCAGATTTTGTTTCTCTCTCTCTCTCTCTTTTTTTTTTTTTATAAAAGAGTAAAATAGTCGCATTCAGAAATCAATTTTCTCATTTATCTGAAGGATTTGTGCTTACATTTACTTACTTCAAGTCACTGCGACAAATGAAGCTTCTGTGAAATATATTTACTCTTGAAAAAAAGGTGGAGGGCAATAAATGTCTCTCAGTAGCCTTGGCATTCAAGTTAATAAACATAAATGTCTGCTGAGTTTAGAAAGTTCTAGATTAAGCCCAACAGTATATAAGATTTAATTGACATGACTGCTGATAAAGCGTAGACCTTGCCTGTTTCATCTGTTCAGCTCTAACGTAGCCAATTGTATAGCAGCAGAAGGCTCTGAAATGCTTTGCAAATTATGCAAACATAAACTGTAAATATTGAGAGAGGGAAAAATCGTGGAAGCTTCCTTCATACTTTTTAGTCTGCTTCAGACAAGAAGGTTTTGTTTAAAAAATAAGTTCAATTCTGTTCTGAATGCATATAGAATGTATGTTTATATATATAATGTATTAATTATGAATTATATATATGTGTATATATATAAAATTCTCATTTCCTTGAAAGTCATCAAGCTTTTTAGTCTTTCTACCTAATAGTTACTTCCTTTAGCTACAAGTTTTCCTGTTTCTGAGGTTAGAAAAAATTCTACATCAAGTTTCTATACAGTGATAATTTGCCCAATATTTTCTGAAAGTGAAAATTCTCACAAAAGTAATGACCAAAATGCAGCCGTCTCTGGTTAGAAGTACAGTAATGCTGCGCTTCTACGTGGTTTAGGGTGTGAAGTAAAACAATAGATCTTATTCAGCTGAAATTGTGAGGGGAATTTAGATAAGCACAAGGTAATTATCCAGGTTAGAATTTGGCCGTAACACAGGAGCTGACACCTCCTATCAAGAGGTATGTAATCACATTGCGTGATTTTCTGCAAGAAACACTATACAGAGCAGTGCTAATTTTCAATGCCCTTGTGAACAGCGTTTCGCAATATGTGTTATTTTCAAGACTCCCAGAAAATTCTCCCTAACTGCTTTTAAGACATTTCCCCTAGTGCAGAGATTATTTATTTTTTTAAGAACATGCTCTGAAAAGCACTGACAGCCTCTTCAGCGAAAGAGCCAGGATTGTCAGCCATTGATGCAAAAACCTGAATCTGCTTTGACACCCCAGAATAAGCTTCTGGCAAAGTTATGTCTTTCTTTTAGATGTTTGGATAAATCACACAGCTCAGAAACTGCATCATACATTATGCCTAAGTTATAAACAAATGCTGCTGAGGTAAGGATATTTCTCAGTCCGATGTACTGAATCTCTAGATGTCACTTGGCTGCGTCAGTGAAGTGTTTGCTCAAGGCCTGGCTGTGCCTTCCAAGCGGCTTATATGGATCTTCCACAAGACCCAACCAAACAGATGTCTGTATTACTGCGCACTCCGTTCTTAGGCGCCTGCTTTGCTCTACCAGCAGCACCATGTTCCGCTCTCTAAAGGAGATCCGTTATAAAAGAGAAGGAGCGAAGAATTTGTGTCAATCGCCGGTGCTGTTCAGACCCTAGCCTCAGTAAGGCCTGTGATCACGACAGGTGAGGACTTTCTTTCCCAATCGCTGTCCTCGTGTGACACCCGATCACTGTGCATTCTTCCCTTCGTGTGGTTCATGGTTGCTAGTAACTGACCTGGACTGAAATAGAGGATTCACTTAGGTATAGTGGTACTGTTGAATTATTCACAAGCTTCGTAACAAGCTCACCTCTCTATCTAGTGCCGGTTAGCTTAACCTTTTCATTTGCTTATTTGGACAACTGACTGCATTGTGTCTCTTTTCTCTTGAGCTCTGCAAGGACCAAAGCTTCAGTGTCTGCTCCTAGTCAGGAACAGGGGCTTGCTGGAGGGGGTGCTGGGACAGTCCTGCAATAAAACCGCTGTGAAGGAGGATTCCCAGGGCAGACAACAGACAACAAGGGAAAGATACATGAAATCTTGCCTTTCTTGTTGTTTAAATGGCCTTTTCTCAGATAATCAGACATCTAATTTATCCTTTTTTTTTTTTTTTTTTTTTTTTTTAATTATGGCATGGTATTTATTCCCTCTAACTTTGAGTATTTAAAAGTTGGATTCTTCCATGTTTGGTGGAGATATAGCATCTCTGGAAGGTGATTCATCTCACTTTGCATGTGTGGCATCTGCAGTGAATTGTGGTTTGGATGGTTTTTTCTATTCACTATAAAAGGATACCTAGACTAATCTAGTTGTGTAGGCTCTAACTCCTAAATGGTTAAAGTTATACACATTGAAAAGCACCTATGGACAACTGAATTACTATTTTCTTTAAAGAAGTGTTATAGTTCCCATGTATATATGATAATCAGACTGTTAAAACAGTAGTTCAGGATACAGAGGATCAGTGCTTTAAGACCTCTCTATTCCAAGATGCTGAAATTCACATCTCCCACTCTGGTAAATCCCACCATCAGTGTCCGTATCAAATCCATCACAGCTGGCACCTAACAGCTATCAAACACCAAATTGCTTAGGAACTGTGGCCCCAAATGCTGCCCAAATCCATTATTTTTCCAAGTCTACATCATACCATAACCACAAATGATGCAAAATACACTAACTGTGATTTATCCCTAACAAAAGAAAGCAAAATGTTTCTTATGCACATTTCTATTTCATACTTTGGTTCACTCAGTGTGTTATTTTGTGACTTCTTCAGGATTTTATGTTTCCACTTTGTTGCCAGATACCCTGTTTCCAGGAGACAGGCAGGAGAGGTTGGAAGTGAAGAAAAGAATAAGAACTCCAAAGGTGAATTAATGAATGCTGATGTTCATCTGGCAGACAGCACCACAACCATCTAGCTTTTTTAAAAACCTTTGTCAAATAACAGACAGTAGATTTCAAACGCATGAGAGAACATATTTGTGTCTTGCTATATAGGGTAAGATTTGCTGAATGTCAGGTTTTAGGGAAAATGGGAAGCATAAGCGTTGCCTCTTCTAAATTCAGGTATCTCTATGGAAGGCATCTAAAGTCAGTATCCATTCTCTCTCAGGAATAAGGGAAAGAGCTGGAGGTGTCCAGAGAAAATCTCCTCAGAAGCTGATTTTGATTTATTCCACCTAGGTTCGAAACTTGTATAGATTATATCACAGGCTGGAAGTGTCATTCTCTCTGGGTTAACAACAGAGGATGTTAAGACAGTTCAGTTAGGCTAAACATCTAAGTTTTTAATGAGATAAAAAATAGCACGAATGCTCACCCCATCTGTATCTGTTGTTTGGTTTCCTTTGAGAAGAGAGTGATTCAGAGACTTATAAGACAGTTGAAGAATGTGGGAAAGACAAAGGATGCCAAACCAGGCAAATGGCATGATCATGACCAAAAGGTATTAAGACAGGTAGTGAGTCAAGAAATCACAGAATCACAGGATTACAGATTTGTAGGGGTTGGAAGGGACCTCTAGAGATCATCCTGTCCAACCCCCCTGCTACAGCAGGATCACCTAGAGCAGGTTGCACAGCATCACATCCAGGCTGGTTTTGAATATCTCCAGAGAAGGAGACTGCACAACCTCTCCGGGCAGCCTGTTCCAGTGCTCGGTCACCCTCAGAGTGAAGAAGTTTTTCCTCATGTTCAGGTGGAACTTCCTTTGTTCCAGTTTGTGCCCATCGTCCCTTGTCCTGTTGCTGGGCATCATTGAGAAGAGTCTGGCAAATAAGAGATGATAGATGCAAAAAAAGGGGACGTTAAGAGATCACATATAAAACATTTTAAACTTGGTAACTCCAGTAAGTATTTTGTCACTGAAAAGGTAATCATATTGAGACAAGCTTGTGAGACAATCAAAGTCCCCATAATAATTAAAAGCCAAATACTAAAAGAGAACAGAGACATCTAATACTTTTGTTGGCCCTTCAGAAAATAAAAAAATGATTCGGGGATCGGGCAGGAAAGGGTAGCATCATCCACCTCCAGATACCCAGCTAATGGCATTATAATAAAAATGAAAGGTTTCCTAAATAATGCCAAGGAATTTCCAGAACAACTCAGACACACATGAGTCTACTTTGTGAAGTATAACATGAATAAGAACAGAAGTTTTAGAAGAGAATTTAAAATAGAGCAATACTAATGATTGCAAGCTTTCCTTCCTGTATTAGGAGCAGGTAAGAAAAGGGGGAGGTCAGCACCGAAGACTATAAAAAGTAGACAACAAATTTATGGATGAGTGAGAAACTCGTTTGCTTTATTTAGGCTTCTATTTAAGCAAATAATACAAAATAGAAACTGTTTCCAGCTTGAGGTTCTAAGAATGCTCTTTTATTTGGTTTGGTTTTACTTGGTGATTGTTGGAATAAAGTGGAATGGTAGTCCTAAAATTAGACCTGACATTTGCACGGAGTCATATTGCATCCAGTGTAAGACTGTCACAAAAGAAAGTATGGAGGAAGATGGAATTACACTGAAACATGTAAAGTGTTTATAAATATCTGTAAGAAACAGACAAGGCAAACAAAGTGCATTTATTAATTCCGAAATGGTGGGCACAGCTGAAACAGACTGGAGTGATTCTTGTAAGTGAAATAAAATTGAAGGTGTCCCTTCAAGTGGAGAGTTGAAAAGAGACGATATTGGAGAGTAATGTCATATGTCAAAACACAACGCCAATGCCAGTTTCAGATGGGAAGACTGCTGTGACAGCAACATTTTTTTGCATGAAGTTATTTGCAACAAATAGATAAAAAAAATTAAAAGAAATAATGACAATTAACTTCCGCTGCAGACCACCACACAGGAGGAGACAGAGAACTTAAAACTGCTAGCTTAGCTCTTGAGAGACAGTCCATGACGCTTATAAGAACATAAAAAGGAGAGGTGAAAACAAATACAATATGTTCATACAAGTCAGGGAATTTCAAAGGCAATACGAAGGGTTTAAAAAGTCTATTATTAAGAAGAGAGATGCTATAGAGAAAATAGGGGGATACCTGAGGGGAAGATGCTTACATCCAAACAGCCTCCTAGACCTATTCATGAGCCTGAAATACTGTAACCAAATGACATTAAATATTTGTATGGCCAGATAGTC
The DNA here is from genome assembly GCF_028858705.1 of Grus americana. Classification (NCBI taxonomy): domain Eukaryota; kingdom Metazoa; phylum Chordata; class Aves; order Gruiformes; family Gruidae; genus Grus; species Grus americana. The sequence goes on from NC_072852.1 coordinate 175,086,675, forward strand.
CTGTTAGTACTGACACTGGGGGCGGAGGCAGCTTGCTGAAGTTTATCAATTCTGAACATGATTAGGGTGCAGGTACTGCATGAGTCTATATTTGTGTATATGTGCACCGAGGACGGTCCTAAACCCTGGGCATAGTGCTCCTTTCCTAGGATCCTGAGTGCTCTTGGACCCCTACACTCAAAACATCTCTATCATGTGAAAATGAGCTGAATTGTATATTGGTATTTATTCAGCATGAACAGGGTTATAAAACATGCTGCTGTTATTTTCACTTCCCCCAGATGAGATCACTGCTGGCTGCCTGAGCATCTCCTCTGCTCCAACCTAAAATCAGGGCAGGTGAGCTTAAACCTGGAGCAGACGTGGAGAAGCTCTCACGCAACTGCACAGCAGGCTCGGCTAGTACGTGGCCACCAAAAAGCACAGCTGTGCAACCGAGACTGTGCCTCCCTGTGCAAAAAACTTTTCTGGAACAAACCAAAAACATCTTGGTTGTCACCATTCTCACCTGGGAGGCAGCAGCTACCAGCTGAGAGGCAAATCCAGAGCCTGCTGCCTTCCTCCAAGACGTGTGCCTACCTGTATCCTGATCTGGGAACAACAGTGGTAGGTTGTTTGAGGTCACACGTGCAGAGTAATCACCGAGATATATTGTGGTGCTATGGAAATAGTCCAAAGGAAAGAAAAGAGAACAGTAGGTGAAATGCATGCAAATTTTGGTTTCATATACAAAAAAAACAGCATAGAAAATGTTTTCAGCCAGGACCATTATCACGTGAATTATGAGCTGCGTGAAAATTATTTATGTGACAACTAATTGATGTATTTTTTTTCTGATATAGGGAAATATCTTATGGAATATTGGTCGGGTTTAGGTTCAGTCTTCTATCTAACCTTTACATTAATAATTTGGAAGAGACAGTAAATTCATTGAGAGGATTAATGACAAGGACAGAAGAGTAATAAAAGGCATCCTAGAGAGATTAGGATAGAAAACAGCAAAATCAGTTACATGCTGAGCTGGAGTGAATTAACAAAAGCAAAATAATCTGAAATACCAATACCTTACAGAAGACAGAAACTGAAAGGATTTTATGTGGGGTGAAGAAGCACATTAAATGTGAAATTGAACTGTGATATGATGTGATAGCCAAAAAATGTCATCCGTTTTGAAATGAAGCACCTCACCACAGAGTATGAAGAGAGTACTCCTTTTCACTAGGAGTCTAGTGTGGTCCCATCCATGGCAGTGCATTCCTTCCTGGGTATCTCATTATCAGAATTACAGTTTGGAAAAAGCCAAAGTAATTAAGAAACAAGAAATTGTTGACACGTGGTGGTGGGGGTGGAAATTAGTAAGCTAAATGTGGAGGCTTAGGTAGCAATATTTAAAGGAAGAACATAACACATTAAAAATGTTTTAGAACTGCCAGGGATGGAAAAGAATTGGCTGATACAAATCCTGGCACAACTGAGCTAAGGATGGAAAAAAAAAAAAAAAAAAAAAAAGAAAAAAGATAAATGCAGGCAAAATAACCAGGTATATTTCCTGCCAATTGTCTCTATTAGGCTGTCTTCCAAGGGAAGCTTTTTTTCACTTGGGACGTTAAAAAGTGGATTGTACAGAATTCTGTGAGATGTATTGTTTTATATAGCTTAATAAGTGGTTTCTGTCACTAATATGGGCCAAATATATCAAGACTGCATACAGTTCCTGCTGCTATTAGGAGCAGGTATTCAAGCACAGAATGTGTCTCTGTGATTCTTCTATGATGTTCTCCAGCGAGGTGCCCTTGCATTTACCATTTCTTAGAGATCTTTGATCTTTTCAATGGCATGTAACTGGCTGTAGGGATCAGCGAACGCAACATTGCTGACTGACTTGTATTTAACATGAAATTTCTAGCTGACAGAGTGGGACCATGTAGTATGTGCTGTTTCCAATTCACTGGACTTATTAGCAGTTTATACCCTGTGTTTGGTTAAGAATGTTCTCAGATACTATTCTAAAATGTTATTAATCCTTTTCGTTATTGTTTTTAATCATTGTGGGTACATACCATGTGCCAAGAATAGGCTGCGAGGTTTAGTTTTCTTGCCTGATAGTTTAATAATTCTCTCTTGAATAGGAGAACTTGCTTTCAGAAAGATTTATCAGGTTAAAAAAAGGTTTTGATTTAATATTTGAAGATGGAGTTAGTCTCCTGCTGTGCTTTAAGCATTTGAAAACCTGCTGCAAAGTGGCATTTCAAAGACAGCTTAATATTAAATTCAGTTTGCAATATTCATATCTAATTGTTGTAAGACCCGTTGTTCTGTTAATAAGTGGCAGAATAACAATGTTATTATGTTTGGCTTTCACATGCATTTTTAGACCTTTGTTAAAGGACATTGTTCTTGCAAAGGCTTTCCTCAAAGCAAAGAAAAACATTTACATATACAGTAGATAAACTCCTACAGCTTCAGAGCAGTCTGGGTGTTTATCATCTTGTGCAGAACTGATTTGAGTGTTATTCTGCTCAGCTATTCTCAGAGTACACATTGTATTCTCATTTAAGCATTGGCTAGTTGTGTTATCCAAATCACTGCATTATGAAAATAAAATATCCAAGAATATGAAATGATATGAATAGGAAAATATGCCATTTTTTACGAACAGCATGCAATCTAGTCCTCTGTGTTTTCTTCTACAGCAGAGGTAATGTAATAAAGAATTTTATATGACTTCAGCACTGATGTTATTGAGTGATTTAAAACCATTTTCCCATTGTAACTCAGCTGTTCTGCATTTTTAGAAATTGTTTTTACCAATATTACTGAAAATATCAAGAGAGCAGTTGCAGAAGTGACACTGGCTACTTGCTTCTGTTGGACGGCTTTTATCTGGCATAAAACTATTAAGCATACAGTCATTATGAATCATTAATAGCCTGACAGCAAAGTTGACTGCAGTGGGAAAATCAAGTCAGTTTTATTATTCATTAAGACATTCCTGAAGGAGCTAACTTTTCACAGAAAGAATAGACAATAGAATTATAATATTTCATACTTATGAAGGTGGTCATGTGTTAAACTACTTTGCTTTCTTATAATCAGATTTTTTCAGTTACTTATGCTAATCATTTTGGTAACATTTTTATTGCATGCATTCTGCTTAATTCAAAACCTGTCTTCCAGGATATCGAAGTAATGTCTGAATTTCTTTGTAATAGTTACATTATACACACCTTCCCATATTAAATTTTAGTTTCTCAAAGGAATTTTATAAACTAAAATTAGGCCAACTATGAATTTAAACCTAGTCTGAAGACAGTGCCTCACATCCCTCTTCATACAGGTTTTACTGTTTCCCAAACAGAAAAAAATCACAGGTTTTGAAAAGATGTGTGGAGTTGTGATGCAGAATGAGGTCAGGGAAAGGAATATATACTAGTGGCTTGATGTACACATTCCAGTAATGACTACAGCACTGAGACATTTGACCTCGTTGTTTGGTTTTGTTCCTTTTTTGTTGTTGTTGTTGTTTTTTGTGGGGTTTGGGGTTTTTTTGGTTGTGGGTGTTTGGGGTTTTTTTTTTGTTTGTTTTGACCTCTTTTGATGTGGGATAGTACCAGCAACTTTCAAGTCAGAGCCAGAGAATTAACCTTGGGGTTGGGTGCTGCAGAGAGATACTAGATTCCAGCTGTTCTTAAGGTAAAATTTGCAAACATCCCCCTGAGATTTGTGAACTCAGCCTAACTTTAAGAGATACTGTGGATACAAGTCCATGAGCATGGTCTGTGGGGTTGGCTCAGACTTTAATTGCCTATATGAGAGTGACCCCCCCCAGACTTCTGTGTATTTAAGCCATGCATTTATTCAACATCCCAATTTCTTCATTTTGCTGTCTTCAGAATGTGAATTCCAATACCTTCCAAGGAAAACTAGAAGTCTAATGTATAAATTGTTTTGATATTTTGGGTCATAAATATAGAAATGGATGTTCCGTGCTCACAAAGAGAACACTGAACTTCGTAGATCAGATTCCCCCATATCCATGCACGTGGAACACTGTTTTACTCACATCTTTTCATTTGGTCCGGTTTCTGAACTTGACTGGGAAGACCAGTATAGGGTGCATTCAGATCAATCAGGACTAATGTATCTAGACCTGTAAGTGCTGAATATCTGCTTGCAAACTTTGGTTCAATCAAACTGAATCTAGGTAATCTTCTGGTCCACATCATGCTTCCTTCACAGGCATAAAGACAGTGCTATTTTTAAGCCAAAAAAGGCAGTACCAAAATTAAAACGATACTAAAACAGCACTATAGAAAAGCTAGAACATCCTGAGAACAATCTGTCTTCAAGTAGGTCCTGGTTTCTACCATCTATTCTGCTACCTCAGCTTTTAAGGTCTGATGGAGAGAATTAAATCTTGCAGATGACACCCTTGAAGTGTGTTTGGTATGAGGCACATCTCTAAGGGAAATGTCTTCTGTTTATCCACCGTAAAACAGGATGCCCACATACACGATTTGGTTCCTTCCCTCATCTCAGATTTCTTTTAATCTCTCTCTCCAGAGTAGCTCTGATCACTGACAGCTCCTTCTTCAGCTTCCCCCTTTCCTGCTTTCACTTTCCTTCTTTGGTGTTGCACTGTAGAATTATGTGTTGTTACATTGTGGTACTGTACTATATTTTACTGTATGGATATTATAATTATAGTAACATACTGATTAAGAACTTCAGCCACAGACGAGCACTTCAGAGTATTAAGCACTATGTATAAAATTAGAAGAAAAATCCTGCACCCATCAAATAGTGTTTACAAGACATAGATGGATCACAGACAGATACTGACAGATAGGGGAATACAAAGAAACAGTAAACTTACCGTATTCATAAGTATGATAAGCTGTTTTCTTGAAAACATAACACAGTGTGAACTGGCACCTTTGGTCAATCTCAGAGAATTAAATGAAAGAGAAGATCATGCAGGGCTTTGGAGATAAAAAGAAATACTTAAATTTTCATTGGAGAGAGATGAGGGAGCCATTGAAGAATTCCAAGAGCTGGCCAAAATGATGAGCTAGGTAAATGCAGCACTTCAGAGGGATACAAACAGGCCAAGGAAGCATTTGCCAAGATCAAAGAAAAGGACTTTTGACTTTGTGAATGTTAAGACAATGAGCACCACCAAAAAATATCTGGCTATGTGAGCGAGTGGAAAATATGTATGTTAGAGATATTGTGCAACAGGAGACTGCTAGACTTGTTGAAGGCATTGCTAGAAGGTTAATCATACCTTAGTCATCAGTGACATTGGGATTATGGACCTGAATGACAGACAGGATGCTAGTATTCTTCACAGTGATTAGAAAGCAGATAAAAAGGGAGAGACTGCGAGGGAAGAATATCAATGCTATTTCAACCATGTTCTGTCACTGTTCCCTATGCTTAGGTGATGAGGTCTCACTGTCTCTTACTGCTTCACAGTGTTCCTCTGACAGCTCATCCAGGTCTTTCCATTTAATCATTAGCTTTATTCCTTTCATCTGCATTTTTGAGCAGTGGCCCATCCCTCTCACTCTTTTTCCATATCCCCCTCAGAAAGCTGTTTAGGTTCCTGACCTCTCAGCTTCTCCCTCCACTGGCACTTCAAGTCTATTTGCTCTTCTCTTACTGTCTCCTCTCGTAAGACTGTAAAAAATAATTTTTCTCAGCTATTTACTCCAGCATATACGACAACTGTTTTTAACAAAGTTCCTCCCATACCTTTACTTGGAAGTACCTCAAGAACTGGTAGGTTCGAGACACAAATGTAGGCACATGATATATACTAATCTGCGGAGCAGAATGTAAAACCCCAGTACAAAATCACCACTTTATTGCTGGTGTCATCCAAAGAATCTATAAATCTGAATTTTATATCTGCAACACATAAGTAAAACCTGGCCTGTATTTCTTTTTAACATACTTCCATTCTAATCATTCCTTACACTAACTGCAAGTGTCTCAAACTTGACAGCTAGTTTAGCATTAGACAACAATAGAATATTTCATTTCTGTAAGTTTACTTATCTTGTTAAAATTCATATTTGCTTGTAAAATACTGAGAAAGGCTTTTAATCATTTGCTGTCAAAATGCCAGACGGGTTTTTACATCAAGAATTGGTAAAGTCAAAAGATTCTTTTAAAGTATTTTTTAAAAATATACGTAAGATATATTTTCTTACGGGTTGGAAAAACAATAAAATGTATAGCTTTAAAAAGAGAGGGAAGAATGAAAGATAAAGATTGGGCTTGCAGCTCCATGGGATTTCACTCCATGCAGCGTGTGCATGTGTGGTGGGGCTGGGGTTAAGCAAAGTAGACAGGAGGATTTTCAGGCCCAAGAGAAGAGCCGAACCTGGAAGGAGGAGCTGCCTGAGATCAGCTCCTGCAGGAATCACATCAGAGAGAATGCAAGCAGGATGGAAATAGGAGCTACCATATGCTGCCAAGCACGAGCGAAGATGAGAAGTCTGTGAAGGACTGGGGAGGAGGGTGAAGGAGGAGGAGGAAGGAAAAACAATGAGTAGAAACATAGTCTTCTCTGTTGGCTAAACAATCTTCTCCACTGCATCTTCTCACAGCCCCAGATGTCTCTTCACTACCGCTCCGCTGTGATTGCTCTAAGACCTGTATGGAAAAGCAGCGAAACTATTTTGTGGTACTTTTATTATTAATAATAATATGTTATCCATTTGTATTTATAGGCCATCCATGCCCAGGAGCCTCTGGGCACATAACAAAATATAACTAAAACACAGCTTAGTTTTAAAAAAGGCAACATGGCCCAATTAATTCCCCAATTAATTAATTTATTCTACATAGCTTTGAATTTTGGTCTAAGGATTTTATGTAGGACATTAAAAAAAAAAAAAAAAAGAAGAATGGTTCCACTGACAAGACAGGTAATTATTTTATTCAATGATTTTTCTCAATGCAAAGCTATTAATAGCTGGATCACTAGTGGGGGGCCAAATTCTGCCCTGAGGTAAATTAGGCACCATTTCACTGACTTCAAGGGAATTATTCTTTTACTGGGATCAAAACTGGGCTGTTAAATTTTAAGTGCCCAGTTATTCATAGAACTGAACTAAATTCTTTTTCTTACTTTTTTCTTTTTTTTTTTTTCCCTTTTCTTCAAATATAGAAGTTAGTTCTAAATCACAAAACAAAACCTGAAGTATGTAAGAGGATATGGGTATAGCTCCTCCTCTAAGAAAAAGAGGAGAAATAGTCTCCCTCCCAACTCCTTAAGAAGCATCCACAGGCCCCATCTGTGTCCACACAGTTCTGTAAAAACACAGCCAGGGCTTGACAAGACCTCAAATACAGTTCACATTGTCAGAAAGTAAATGATATATGAAAGGTAAGAGGACAAAGGAAAGGCAAACATGTTCAAATATTTAATGTTTGATGTACAAGGCTGCATATATTTTCTCCTCCTCCCAAACCCAAAGCTTCCTGGACATTTGTTACAGATGCATCATTAAGTGTCACCAGAAAAGTTCATGCGTGCTTTGATTAGCCTTTGGATGCTCTGAAGAGGAAAAGGATTTAGGTTTTGGGATCACTGTGTCCATATGCTGTCAGCCTGGTGGTGACTCCTCATTCCTGTGAAGGGAGGGGAGAGGTGGGGAACGAAAGCTGACCTGCCCCTCTTCTCAGAGGGGAATTCACACCCACATGCTTTCATGTTTAAATAAGGCCTCATTATTAGGTAGCAATATTATCTGTTTGCCGTAATTTACTTCCTTGTTTTGAACATGGACCATTGACATGCTTGGACTGACGCTGATAACCAAGGCTGAAAGGGAATTTGTGCCTCGTACATGGCAGTAAACTGATACGCATTGGTAGCATCCTTGAGAGAACGGGCATTAATGTTTTTCTGTTGCACAGAGAAACTTTGCACCCTGAGGTATGACCAGGTAGTCCTGCCTTTCCTGTCATATGAAATGAAACACATTTGTGGCACATTTTTTCACCTTAGCAGTAATAGAAGACCTTTTTTTTTTCATTGTTAACATCTTCCTTTCATTCCTTTCCATCCTTCTGCACGCCTTCTTAGTACAGATAGCAAAAATAGTCTACAGACCCCCCAAATTCAAATTGGAGTATAATACCACACTGAGAGGAAATGTGATTTAATAACTTGTTAACTTGGGACCAGAAAAATTCATTTTCCAACATTATTTTAGAGTGCTCAGGTGACCTTGAACAAATCCCTCTATCCCTCTCTTTGCCTAAATTCCCCATTTATATAACAGAGGCAATGACTTGTCTTTACTTGTCGCTGTAAGGATAAGTGCAAAAACATTATAAAGCTCCAAGTGAAACAAAATAGAGTATATCTCAGTAGCAAATATTTGCAAAAGAGCAACTTAAATTTCTGGTATAGTCCTTCCTTCCTCCCTTCTCATGTCCAAAGTTTTAGAAACAGGAGAGTTAGTAAGTACATCACTTCCTCTCAGTTGTAGAATTAGATGTTACCAATAATGTTATTAAAAATATATGAGGCAGGTTCAAATCAACATGGAAATGAATGACATTTTCTCCATTGTTTGTTGTTTAAAAAACACTGTAGACACCATTTATCAAAACTGAACTGCAGAAGAATTTGCCACCACTGATAAATTTACAAACATTTAAAAAAACCCAACAACTAAACAGTGAAAATGTATTTTTTCAATACAAAAAGCCTATAATAATCACCAAAACTACAAATCTATAGAATGCAAACTATATTGAAAACAAAACAAGATTTCCAAAACCTCATTAGCGAGAAGTCCAGTCATTATTTAACTGTAAATCAGGACAGGAGAATCCATGCTCAGCCCATTGGGGGCTGAATACAGTCTGTAATTGTATTTCATTAAAGTCCATACTGACATTGCTTTGGAGGAGTTTTATATTTCAGAACATTACTGTGTACTAATATGTAGGCCACCAAAACTGTTTGAAAGGCAGGGGAAAGCCACCCTTGAAGTAAATAATACTGAATAAATATGAAGAGAAAAATCTATTGTGTGAGTAAATGCAGAAATCTCAGATAAATACACAGGGTGTGCCACAGTCACTGCACAATGCTTCCAATCCAAATAATGCGTTGTGTTGCGTGGGGATTGTGAGACCTGCTGGGATGCATTTGTTGCCAATTATTTTTATGGGAAAGATCATTATGATATTGGTGTATTGTACAGAATTTGTGCTGAACTCACTTTGGAATTTGTGTTGTGACATTCTAAAAGTTATTTGACACTTGTGGTATAGAATTTGATGTCCTTGAGCTTTTAAATTTAATTTTTATAATACCCACATTGTGAAATCTTTGCTGCACGCCCAGTTAAACTAGTTCCTTAAGCATGGGGGAGTTAATATTGTGATTTTGAAGAAGGAATTCTGTGCATTCCAAAATGAGCCTTGTGTGTGTGCTATATGATTGTTTTGCAAATGATACTGTAAATATACACTGAAATTGAAGATAATAATATTTTACTACCATAGAGACTAATGAATATGCTGGTTTTGTGGTTGGTTTACTGTTTATTGAGGTACAGGTAAATGCCCCAACTTGTTATTAAGATGTCTGTAAGCAATTAGTTGGGGTCTCAAATAAAAAGCTTTAGTATCACAATCCAGATTTTTTGCATTTCCATTAACATTCCCTTCAGTTGCTCATTGTGAAGAATTGTGTCTAAGAAAAGATATGGGTCTGGGCTGCCTGCCAAGAGTTTTGGGTTCTTAACAGATTGTTTTTCCCAGTGGGGTCGACTCACTTTCTGCTTGAGATGTCCACTTTTGTCTGTATTTCCTGAAACAAGTCACTTACACGCCTAACTCCTATACATCTTGAGTGCTTAAAGAAAAGAGGCATGTTGGTAGTGTTATCACCAATTATCAACCATACTCAAATACAATGTCAAACGCTTTTAAATCATTCTCTAAATGCTGTTTTAAAAATACCCACTTGTTGCTGCAATTGCTTGTCACTCACTGCCCAGTCTCACGCCTCATCAATGAATGAAGCAATTTGAGACACCAGTGAGCCACATAATCTAATGGGACAGCTTCTAATTTCGATGAATCTCCCAGTAACTTTTCATACAGGAATTCAGACATGGATCATCCCAGGCCCTCCTGTCTGACCAGTCCCCTGCTACACCACAGGTGATCAGACAGGTGGGCTGGGGCAAACATGATCATGGTGGGCACCACTGACCTTACCCTTGCGATTCAGAGCTCCTCATGTCCACACATAAGATAAGCATGATGTAATTTAGAACATGCATGCATTTAAAGTATGTCACTGGAAGACAGATTCAGAGCTGATCTTGGCATTTGTTGTGCTAGACTGACCTCAGGTTTATTTTTTTTTTAGCACTTAAAAACTTTGCACATGTTTCCGAAACTGCTCTTCAATACAGTAGAAGTGGAATCGCTGGACAGAGTGCTCTATATCATCAGTGACAAATACGAGAGGAAAGATTTTATTTCCTAAAGACAGCTGCAAATGGTGCCTTTTCGATTCCTCAGGGTACCCTTTCCTTTGGCTACTGCTGAGAAAGGATGTGGTCTTCTGCACTTTCTGCACCACATCTGCCAGCTTTGTGTGGACAATCTATAATTTAAGACATCTAAGATTTCTCTGGCCATGTATGTTTATGACCCTGAATCGGCACCGCAATGTCATCTGTAGGAGAGACTATTCTCAAATTTGAGCTTTCTGTACATAAAGTGCTATAGTGGGAGAGTGTCTAAACAAATGGACATCAACTTGTGATAAGAGTATTCATCGACTTTTTCTGCATGCACTGCAAATTTTATCTGTGTTTACGAATTTGAACACCTGGTGGATTTTTTTTTCTCAACAAATTATTGTAAGGACAAGACTCAGAAGTCAAAAGGAATAGCAATTACATAAAGTGATTTGTAAATACAGGTATCTGTCTATAAATCTCTGTTTCTATTTTGGAAAATCACGATGAAAGTACTTAAAAACTATTGAATATGTAACTTTATTGAAAACATATTAATAATATAATGTAAATTTTCTGGATCAAACAGTAAGCTATGTAGTGTTCCCCCAAATGTACTATATCTAATGTGTTACTCAATAAACCAGGAACTAGGCAAAGTTCACAATGAAGCTGAATTCTCTTGAGAGTAAAATATATTGTCAGTGCAAATGTGGATTTAGAACCTGAAGAACAAGTTTTCATTTCTTTCATTTGTGGATAACAACAAAAGAACTAGTTCATCTTTAATTTTTGAAAGATGAAAAAAAAATCATGACAACCACTCACAATACATAAATAGAACATCAATGATAAATTATAAAACAGATAATTTTCCTTAGTGAATAATGAACAACAAATGCTGAAAAATTAACCATTTCATTTTATGTTGATAGAAAACTTAAGAGCATACCAAACTAAGTTTCCTTGTTTAGATGGCAGAAAATGAATGACATTTTCAGCCTCCAAAACAATAATGAGTTTTGGGTTAATATGCAGTGTACTTTGCCAGTGAAATTCAAGAACCATATATCATATTAAATATTCTAGTGATTTTTCTGAACTTCTAATTGGACTGAGAGTCTATCTGCTTCTGGAGATGTTAGCTATATTCTTTTAAAAGTATAAGTTTATTGGGAAATTCAAGCATGTATTGCATCATTTAGTTTGGAACTTGAATAATACTTTTATCTGAAGAAAGAGCTAGGGAAACTAAGGGAATGTAGCACTATGAATCTGCATATGTATCAACATACCATAAGTCTGTGTATTCTTCAGGTGCGTATACCTCAGATGTTTTCATGTTTGGGGAACGTGTGCCAGCTATGTTTAAGGACTTTGCACCTCGAAAATATTTTTCTTTGCAGGTCTACAGATTATGTTTTGGTTAAACAGCAGTAAACATGCTGCTTTTCAGCAGTATGATTTTAGTCTGCGAGGCCTGCCTCAGTTTTGTCTCCTTACACAGTGTGATGGTACTGTAAGCGATATAACCTGATGATATGTGGCCTACATTCAGAAAGTCTATATCCATATCCATTCCAAGACAAAGCTTTGCTCAGTGAAGGAGACAATTTCCGTAATACGTACATACATATACATGAATAATGTATTTCTGCACTTAATTTACTACTTCTGCACATTCCTGTTTAGGCGTGTTTGAAGAAAACGGACCTAAAAAACTCTTCATCTCTCACAGAGGACAGTTGATTCAGAATAGGAAGGAGAGGGGGACAAATTTTTCCATCCCGTAGTAGAAAGTCTAGTGCCATTTTTTTTTTCAAAAGCTTATTTTACATTTCCCACTGAGGCTTCTGATTTCTACTGCAATGCCCCAGTATCCGAGTATGTCTGGAAGTTGTGGGAGCTTGGTGTTTCATAAACCTTTCACATTTCATAATGCCTTACAGACATTGTAAAGCTTTTTGAACCAATATTAGGGCATCAGCTAAAACCTCATTGATCACTGACAAAGTGCCCAATAATCTTCAGCAGGATTGAAGCAATATTTTAAAATTCTTTATTTTTTCCTCTTTCCTCTTCACTTCCTTTTTGTCAAAAATGGCATTTTGTTTTCATGATTTTCATCAGATAACAACTGAAAAAATGAGCAAAAGATAAACACAGTTTTCTGGTTTGGTTTTGTTGGGGGGTTTTTTTTTGGGGGGGGGGGGTGTTGGGGGGTTTTTTTGAGAATTGGCCACTTCATTATTTATAAACTTTATCTGTGAATAAAACCATTAATGTTACCTGGTACTAAGTGGCCTACTTCCTTGCAGTTCTCTCTTAAATAAAGCAGACCTTGAAAACCCATGGGTATTTAAATACCCATACTTTGAATGCAGGTTGAACTGAAATGCAGCTTTCAACTCCATGCAGTTTTTCAGCTCCATCTTTTTTTTTTTTTTCTGAAAAGAATGTATCTGCCCAGTAGCTATTCTACCACTATCAATCTTGTGCCATTTCTCTCCCTCCAGCCCAGATCCACGTTTCTTACCTTCAAAAATATGACATGAACAGAGAAACTCCCTCATATTCTCATGATTCAAGCCATCAAAAGTTTTACAATCATCTAAATCGATCATCTTAAGTTTTGCCTGTGTGCCTGTTTCAGCTGGAATAGAGTTAATTTTCTTCCTAGTAGCTGGTACAGTGCTGTGTTTTGGATTTAGTATGAGAATAATGTTGATAACACACGGATGGTTTAGCTGTTGCTAAGTAGTGCTTACAGTAAGTCAAGAACTTTTCAGCTTCTCATGCCCTGCCAGCGAGAAGGCTGGAGGTGCACAAGAGGCTGGGAGGAGAGCACAGCCAGGACAGCTGACCCAAACTTGCCAAAGGGATATTCCATACCATATGATGTCACGCTCAATATATAAACAGGGGGGAGTTGGCCAGAGGGCAGCAATCACTGCTTGGGGATGGGATGGGTGGTGAGCAATTGCATTGTGCATCACTTGCTTTGCATATCCTTTTATTATTATTATTATATTTCAATTTATTCTCTCTTCCTTTGCTGTCCTACTAAACTGTTTTTATCTCAACCCATGAGTTTTACCTTTTTTTCTGCTTGTCTTCCCCATCCCACTGTGGGGGACTGTGGGTGGGAAGGAGTGAGCAAGTGGCTGTGTGGTGCTTAGCTGCTGGCTAGGGTTAAACCAAGACAGTCCGAAACCAGGACAGCCTGCAATGGAAACTCACCTGACAGTGGTTCCCACTGAGGTCAAAAGCCTTGGTTACATTAGCAGTTTGGAAGTGGATCCCCCAAATTTCCCCACTTACTGTGCTTGGGTCCATTTGCACCATGGTGTGATGTGGACAAGACAGATTCCTTTCCAGATTAAGTCCAATCCAAATGAGAAAATCCTGAACTTCAAAGAGCAGAGATGCAAAGCTCCCGGCAAACCCAGCTTTGATCTACTTATCCCCTCCCACTGTGCCAAACTCCTGGCTAAAACAGACATAGTCAAAGGCAGTTTTGACATGTTTCATCTGATGACAGTCTTATATCTGTGAAACCAAACAAACAGTCAATTTAAGAAATTAAAATAGTTTTAAAGTTAACTGATTAGCTATATGAAATAAATTTGTTTTGGAGCTCTTAAAAAAGACAGAACTGCTTGAAAACACAGATGGTTCTTTGAGAAGGTTACTGATTTCTACACTAAGTAAATTGGAAATCCCCTCACTTATTCACCTTCTTTAGGAATCATACAAGTTCATTTTATGTATATACGTGAGTCCTTCTAAATGATAGGAGAAATTTTCACTTGCACCATTTCTTAATATTTTTCTGTTAATATGTATTCATTTCTTTCCTTAATCAGACTGCCTTAGTCTTACTGTCATGAAAAGCTGTGCCCTAGCACACATGCAGAGTCACCCACATGTGTATCTCTGTAGTAGCTGGTTTTTTTCATGCTCACTTGTAGCATGCATCCACACACAGCACTGAAAATGCAGTGCTTTAAAGATCCTCAGAGTGGAGCTCAACCACAGCCTACCAGAAACATAGGATCAGGCACTAGCACCTTGGTGCAAGGTCACTCCAATTCCCTCCCTCTGTTTTTCTCTTTCTGTTTTATCCCAATGGGAATTCAACAATACAATCTTGAGTGGAGTCTTCAGACTATACCATTAGCTTATTGAGTAACTGCACCTGCTTTTAAATTTTAATGATGCATTTTTAATATGATAAATGTATTATACTTCAATGGTTTTATATGCAGGTCGAATAAACTATGAGTTTTGTTACTCTTTAAATATTACTTTCCAAAGAACAGCCTTATAATTGTATAGCTTATTTAGTTACACATGTGCCTGGTAGTCTGAAAATGACTGTGGTTCTGTACCAGTGAACACAAGCTACTTTAGACTGCAAATGGGTAGTTTTTTTGGTAACTTGAGAGCAATATTACCTAGAATAAGGCTTATAAAGTATTTAGTCTATATGGCTGCTGGGGGAGGGAGAGAAGGTTTTTTTCTGTTGGTTGGTTGCAGCAGGATTCAGTTAAAAAAAAAAAGTTTCCAATATTTTGTTTGAACAGATTTGCTGGAATATGTGATACACAGAAGGTTTTCTTGCACTAGTCAAATACTAAAGGAAGAGTTTGAAAACTATCGTAAATTATACTGATTTTATAGAGAGAAGTGGGTGGCTACAGTGAATAATAAGAATTCTACCTTTTAACCTAACTACCAAATGTACTTGATCACCAAAACACTGAGATGCAAGATATATAGGGGCTTACTCAGGAAATCCACATGTATAAAACACAACATTTGTATGCTATTAGTTTTATTTCGCTATTTCAGATAAAGTGTATTTGACTTAGGAAATATTCTCAAATAATTGTTACTGAATGGCTTGTTTATTTACTACAGAACAAATACACTTTAGCACAATTTTCTCCACTGTACTTTGCCAGATTCATTAGTGCTGATCTAAAATACTGCTGCATGGTTCAAATTAGTTGTTTGGACTTTTTGCTGATTCTCAATTGTTGATTCTCTTTTAAGACTTTTAATAAATGTGCCACAGGGTTAAAAGTGCTTACTTCTGGACACTTATCTTCAAGGAATTAAACTGAGACCAGAAGCTCAATCTTGTTTTAGTGTAATGAGTTCCAGTTGTTGTGTTTTAGTATGTTTTAATAAGATTAATTATCCTTTGCCTAGACTGCTTCTTTCCTTCATTCCAGTGGCTAACAAAGAATGGACAGTCACTGAATTACCTGAGCAAGAGATAATATCTAGTGTAGGAATATTATCCAGCTGGCAAAGAACTAATGTTACTGGTTTACACCAGCCTCCAGGCAGAAATGGAGTCAAACATCTGTCACATTGCAGCAATTTTCATCTGGCTAATGGGCTGTTGGCTGTATATGCCAACTAGTGTAACCACAGCTTACTTTAAAGTATTTCAGACGACTGCAAGATGATTTTCAGAATAAAAAGGTCTTACCCAGGTCTAAGTTGTGGCCCTTCCATTATTCCCTATCAGTAATGGATACAATGGAAAATACTTCAGTCTTGATAGGATTCCCTTCCCTTCCCTTCCCTTCCCTAGAATAAATATAAGACCCCTGCCAGAAAATATCTGAATTCATTAATGTCTCCAGTGGTTGAACATTTGGCAGATGCTGCATTCAACTTCTCTTTAAAGTCTACAAGATTAATCATCTCCTGAGTCAAAGCATAAAAGTGACTACAAATGCAGCCCATTTGGTGACCATTGGGTTCTTCATAAGAATAAGGTCAGACACCTTATTGAAGGTTGGTTGACAACAAAATTGTACTCAGTGACACTGATTCACTCCAGGACCTTGGTCATACCCTATCCTTCATTCTTCTGTCAGTACAACATGATTTCCAACTTAGGCTTAGAGGGCTAACCTGAAGTATTTGAGCTGTACACAGAAATTACACCAAAATTTGCAAATTTCTCTGAGTTACAGCTTAATTCTAAATCACAGCATGAGCAATTTGCAACAGCAGTTGGTCCAATGTATCTGCTATTGGCTTAATTCCCTTCATAAAATGTTCATGGAAATTGAGGTTCCTGGACTGCGTGGAACATACTTTCCTGACACAGCTGGTGAGTGAGCCAATGAGGGAAGGTGCCCCACCTGAATTATTGTTTGTGAACAGAGAAGGACTTGTGGGTGATGTGATGGTTGGAGGGTGTCTTGGTCATAGCTATCAGGAAATGATAGAGTTTTCTATTCTTGGAGAAGTAAGGAGGGGGAGTAAGCAGAACTGCTACCTCGGACTTCTGGAAGGCAGACTTTGGCCTGATTAGAAGACTGAAGTCCCTTGGGAGGCAGTCCTGGAGGGCAAAGGAGTCCAGGAATACTGGCCATTCGTCAAGAAGCAAATCTTAAAGGCACAGGAGCAGGCCGTCCCCATGTGCCGAAAGATGAGTCGGTGGGGAAGAAGACCAGACTGGCTGAATAGAGACATTTGGCTGGAACTCAGGAAAAAAAAGGAGAGTTTATGACCATTGGAAGAAGGGGCAGGCAACTCAGTAGGACTACAAAAATATTGTGACATTATGCAGGCAGAAAATTAGAAGGGCCAAAGCCCAACTGGAACTTAATCTGGCTACTGCAGTTAAAGACAATAAAAAATGTTTCTATAAATACATTAACAACAAAAGAAGGGCTAAGGAGAATCTCCATCCTTTATTGGGTGCAGGGGGAAACATAGTGACAAAGGATGAGGAAAAGTTTGAGGTACTTAATGCCTTCTTTGCTCCAGTCTTTAACAGTAAGACCAGTTGTTCTCCAGGTACCCAGTCCCCTGGGCTGGAAGACAGGGAGCAGGATGAAATCCCCATAATCCAATAGGAAATGGTTAGTGACCTGCTATACCACTTAGGCACACACAAGTCCATGGGGCTGGATAAGATCCACCCAAGGATACTGAGAGAGCTGGCAGAAGTGCTCACCAAGCCTTTTTCCATCACTTATCAGCAGTTATGGATAACCCGGGAGGTCCCAGTTGACCAGAAGTTAGCAACTGTGACACCTATCTACGAGAAGGGCCAGAAGGAGGATCATGGGAACTACAGGCCTGTCAGTCAGACCTCAGTGCTGCAGAAGGTTATGGAGCAGATCACCTTGAGTGCCATCATGCGGCACGTAGAATACAACCAGGTGATCAGGCCCAGTCAGCATGGGTTTATGAAAGGCAGATCCTGCCTGACTAACCTGATCTCCTATGACAAGGTGACCTGATTAGTGGATGAGGGAAAGGCTGTGGGCCTAAACTTTAGTAAAGCCTTTGACACCATTTCCCACAGCATTCTCCTGGAGAAACTGGCTGCTCATGGCTTGGACAGGTGTACTCTTTGCTGGGTAAAAAACTGGCTGGATGGTGGTGAATAGAGTTAAATACAGCTGGTGGCCTGTCACAGGTGGTGTTCCCCAGGGCTCAGTATTAGGGCTGGTTCTGTTTAATATCTTTATCAATGATCTGGATGAGGGGATCAAGTGCACCTTCAATGAGTTTGCAGATGACACCAAGTTGGGCAGGAGCATTGATCTCCTTGAGGTTCGGAAGGCTCTACAGAGGGATCTGGAGGGGCTGGATCGATGGGCCAGGGCCAACTGTATGAGGTTCAACAAGGCTCAGTGCTGGGTCCTGCACTTGAGACATGTCAGTCCCATACAACGCTACAGGCTTGGGGAAGAGTGGCTGGAAAGCTGCCTGCAGGAAAAGGACCTGGCGGTGTTAGTTGACAGCTGGCTGAATATAAGCCAGCAGTGTGCCCAGGTAGTCCAGGTAGCCAAGGAGGACAACAGCATCCTGGATTGTATCAGGAATAGTGTGGCCAGCAGGAGTAGGGAAGTGATCGTCCCCCTGTACTCAGCACTGGTGAGGCCCCACCTCGAGTACTGTGTTTGGTTTTGGGCCCCTCACTACAAGAAGGACATTGAGGTGCTGGAGCGTGTCCAGAGAAGGGCAACAAAGCTGGTGAACAGTCTGGAGCACAAGTCTTAGGAGGGTGCTGAGAGAACTGGGGCTGTATAGCCTGGAGAAGAGGAGGCTGAGGGGAGACCTTATTGCTCTCTACAACTACCGGAAAGGAGGTTGTAGCCAGGTGGGTGTTGGTCTCTTCTCCCAAGTGGTAAGTGACAGGACATGAGGAAATGGCCTCAAGTTGTGCCAGGGGAGGTTTAGATTGGATATTAGGAAAAAATTCTTCATGAAGGAAAGGGTTGTCAGTCATTGGAACAGGCTGCCCAAGGAAGTGGTTGAGTCACCATCCCTGGAGGTATTTAAAAGATGTGTAGATGTGGTGCTCAGGGACCTGGTTTAGTGGTGGACTTGGCAGTGCTAGGTTAATGGTGGACCTGATGATCTTAAAGCTCTTTTCTAACCTAAATGATCCTATGATGCTATGATTCTATGAAATTGTGAACTAGAAGACCGTATATAGATCAGAAGCGTGGGCCTGATTTGTTCCTGAGAGTTACTTGGTGAAATTTTTCATTAGGAAAACTGAAACTAAATTTCACAAACCACTATTTGCAGTTCAAGCCACCTTCTTGCAGGGTTGGAATAAATTTATTTGGGGCAAGGGAATCTGTGAAATTAATACAAAATTCCTTCCTTCAAAAGTTTGAATGTGATATATGTCTGTTTTCCTCCAGCAGACTTTATATTTTCACACTACTAATGAGTGAGTGCTTAATTGCCACAGTGAAGGTGTCTGGGGTTGCTTCCCAGCAGAGTCTCTTGCCAAGGCCAGCTGGAATTCTGCTTGTGTTCTGCATTTGATTAATGGAGGTTGCTGGTGTTAAACATAAATAAATAAAACCCCCCCACACCGAAAAGGGTGGAGTTCAAGAAAGGTGTAGTGGTCCCCTGAAGTCAAACAATTTTCTTCAAATTAGAAAAGTTGATAGTGGATCAATACAATATCTCCTGATATATCCATAGGAAATAACCAGCTGTGATCAACATAACTGGTTGCTGAGTGCCACCATTTTCCCACAGAAAAGCAATTGAAATAGCTTTTCTCTGACATCAAGAAATCAGACTGTTTTTTTCCACCAGACAATCTTGAAGTGCCACTTTAGAGTAATACGGATATCTGAGTTCTTTTCTGTTTCATGGAAACAAGAACTGTTCAGACTGATTTCTCCCTACAGGGTTGTTTTTTTTTTTTTGTCTTAAATATTTAAACCTTGAAAATTCATTTTGATGTGGCTACAAGACACTTACATAAAACACTAACATTGCACACCTCAGTTCGCCACTAGACTCAACTCCATCATTTCTTTTGCATTATATAAGCCCTGGATATCCTTGGGCTTTGCATGATAGGAGTCATCTGCTTACTGAGACATTCTGTTAGAAGTTCAGTAGAAAAATGTTTGGGGTTTTTTGCTTTAAAATTAGGTAGGCCTTTTAAAAGTTATCTACATCCAGGAAGAAATGAATAGAAAGTGCTCTGAAAAGTACCTTCTCTACATGGACTAGAGGTTTGCATCGTATACATGACATTTTTAAAGATAGCATCCACATATGAGATCTACTGATTAAGTTGGTGGTAGATTTCAGTATAAATATATGACTGAATAGAGAAGATACAATGTACCAATATAAGTGCTGATTTGTCCCTGACCTACACAAGAAACTGCAGAGGTACCTACCCATAATCTTTGAGTTATGTTAGTACAACACCAATGCTTTTACCAACAGAAATTCTCTGCTAAGAGATATAAACTATAACAAGTATCAATGCAGTGGATGTGTCTGCCAGTTTTAAGGCAAAGTGAATGAAAGGAACAGCTTTGATTTCCAGAGCAAGAAGTTGCCTGAATGTTTGAATGTGGCCATTCTGGCAGCTACTTCTCAAGCCCGTTTTCTGCAAGGCAAGAGGTGTCCTATAGTTCTCCCTCTTATAAACGGAACGACTTTCTCTTTTTTCCCAAAATGGAAAATGGTGGTTCATCCTGCAAGCTGCTGCTTACCTGTGTAGATATCTAACAGCTGAGATTTACAGAAATAGACCTAAAACTGCTGTCCCTAGTTTTCTGGTTTCTCAGTTGGTTAATCTATTGCTAAATTTTATTTGATTTTTTTTTTCTGGTTAGCCTGACAGCCTTCCTGGTCTTTCTCCATCACAGAGCATTCAAACCCTGGGATGGACACAGGGAGATGCGTCTATATTTCTGGATAAGAAAGACCAGGAGGGATCCTTTGTCTGACATCGACACTGCTAGCTCCCTCTCAGACAGACTACATTACATAGCACCAGTGTGTGGGTGGGTCTCAGTTCAAAGTATCTAAAATAATGTTAAATCTTTGTTATGGCTCTTTACACTATTTTAATAATAAATAATAAAAAAAGATGTTTGAAATGAGATCATCTTTCAAGGGGCAAGGCCCGTTGGGATGGTGCTGGAGGACTAAATAAGATGGAGGGACCTGGACCTGACACAGATTTGCCCATTCTGCCTTTCAGGAGCGGTCGCTGTTGACCTGCCCCAGACGGCACCCAGGCTTTGTCTGCAAGAGCTAGTGAAGCTGTGCAGAGCCATGGCGGGGGCGGAGCTAATAATTAAATCAAGAGGTTGGTGAGTGGTCTAATGTTCAAATTATTTTCCTTCTCATCTTTTATTTTGCAGTATAAATATTCTCTTTAGTCTGTGACTCTGAGGAAGCCCAAATATTGCAGCCCATGATTTGTGTGTTCCATTCCCTTGAGGTCAATCAGTGGACACAGGTGCAAAGTCTGTAAGACACATTATTTTGGAAACAGCATGTTCTCATGCCTTTGCAACAATATTTTTATCAGAATTTCTCATTCATATGGAATTTTGAAAATTTGGATATTTGTTGTTCTCTAAATTGAAATTTTTAAAAAATCTCATTGAATGAAAGCTTTGTTTGTCAACAAATCTCAAAAGTATGGTGAGACATTTCCCATTTTTCCATGTTTATTAAGAGACCATACTTTTAGAATATCAGTCTAAAAATATAATGACAAGAATATAGGGCTCAATCTTTTAAATTTATGCAAACTGGTTAGTTATATGAATGATCACATTGACTCAATGGCTTGTCTGTGAGACACAGAGGTTGCAGGGTTGCATTGTTGCTTTGCATACTCATTTACTTTTATAAACTCTTGAATTTTCCAGAAATAGTAAAATTTTAAACTATCATACTAACTATTGTTTTATTATATTTCCCCAAAAATATTTAAATTAATCTTTTTCTGAGTCTCTTACTATAAGCATGCCTGCTTATATGGTCATGATCACATTTTACTGTAATTTAAACTGGGATAAACAATGAATAATGTCAGATGAGATTACTTCGTGTGTAAATGAAATCAAAATTTAGCAACTTAACCAGGTGTTCAAAAAAACCCAAATCATCTGGCTTCTTTTTATGGTTTTGATGCTACTGGTGGGATTGTTCTCCACTTACATTTGTTAGTAGCCTCACCTATAGTTATAGTGAAAGGAAAAGGATAGATGTCTCTGGAGAGTGATTTGTTCCAGACTAAGAGAGGTGTCTAAAACAGGTTGGGTGAATTATCCTCTAGTAGTGTCTATCTCTTCACAGACTAATGAAGAAATAGGTGGTTCTCAACTTTTGATCTGGGAAAGGCAAATAAAAACCCCAAGACTATTGCCAGCAGAATTGCTGACAGGAGAATTCATACTGCTTTTGGAAAATCTGTGCGATCCACAGCCTGAAAAAGTTTAAAATTGTAAATGGAGTCTGGATGACACACTAAGACTGAATGCCTACATTTGAAGTTGTGGATATAATGGGAAATACTGATTTATACCCAATTGCTATACCTTGTTTTTTCTCTGTGAAAAATTAAGGATGGACTTTTGGGAAAAGTAAAATATTGAGAATCCATTGGAAGCTTTTTGCTGAAAATAAATGGGATATTGGGGAGATCTTCACTTGTTATACTACTAAATGGTCTATAAGTCATTTAGGTCTTACTGGGACTTCTGCCAGTATAATACATCATTCTTTTTAATTAAAATACTAGTACTACCCAAAAGCACTAAAACCCATCAAAAATTTCAAAAAATCTTGTCCTTGTTAATGTGAAATGTTACTTTGACTGAAACAGGGACATGATTTTGTCCATGATATCATCCAACAAGAAGAGACAATGTTTTATAAGTCATACTGTATACATGTGTATTTATATACACAAATACATAATTTTTTCAAGATGTATTTAGAACGACTATGTTATCATATTGAAGCACAGATTCTTTCATTTTTATGACTGAGTTATGCAATGCTTCTTTCCATAAGCTCACTTCTTAAACCAATAATTTATAAAGCTCTGCCTCAGGAACCGTGTTCTGATTGGTTTGTGTAGACACAACAGTTTTCGTAACTGTCACTGTGCATTGAGTTTCTTATATTTGCTTTGGACAGCAAACTGCCAACTACCTGCAAACGCTAGCAACTTCATACAATTTATTTTGGCAAAAGGTCACCATGCAGAAAATTTTCTGTAAGATGTGGCAA
The DNA here is from genome assembly GCF_028858705.1 of Grus americana. NCBI lineage: Eukaryota > Metazoa > Chordata > Aves > Gruiformes > Gruidae > Grus > Grus americana. The sequence continues at coordinate 175,109,747 of NC_072852.1, forward strand.
GTCAGATTTCATACATACTGTCCTCAGTGGAACTAAGGCTCGAGTTTGTTGTTCCTATAATACTCATCAAAGCTAGAGCAGCAGAGACAGATATGCTAGTCAGGTCGCTCTACTCTTTCACTATTAAAGTTTACTTCACTGTTTAATTTCTGATCTTGTTAAAGTCCTGTGTAGCTCCTACAGTTAAATTAGGTCTGATCATAGGAAGAGAACATTAAGTTAGATTTTAATCTCAGTTGCATTCAGAGCAATTCCATCAACTAAAGTCAATATATTTACTTTTATGTAAATCAGTTCAGATTCTGACTCTCACTGTTTGTTTTTATTTTTGGAAGGAAAATTTAGCAGTTCACATTGACACCCAATAACCCTTCTTTTATCTGTACATCACTGCAGAAGCAAGTGTTGTTTTCTGTTCTCTGTTGTTATGGCAGCATATTTTTCAAGATATCATATTAGTCTGTTTCCTACAGATTCTACTTTTGTTTTCTTATAAAAAGCCTTATAGATAACAGGTATATGTCCAGCTTGAGGTAAATCAGATTAAAGAGATGAATGCCTTGAACTGCATCTAAAAGTATCCAGATGCTGATACTGACATTTTCTAATTCTCTTGTTCTTCCTTCAGGCTTCATTCCCCAATGCCTTTGCTTTGTTCCCCATTACCTTTACCAGCAATAACTTTTTGAGTCAGAGTTCTTGACAAGCCCAAAGTGCTCTACCCACACAAAAACATAAAAATGCATTTGGCAGTCTTGCCCTCAATGTAATACTTTTGCCTACTGATTTAAATGTGGATCTAAGGTAGATTTTAGACATTTCAGTGAATGCTTTGCTGTGCACAGAGTCAGAAAAAGACACCAGGAACCATATATGAGTCCAAAATAACCTGTAATCCATGGGACAGAACCTCCCTGGCATCATGGAAAATGATGTCGGTTTACAACAAAATATAAACAACTTTTACCCAAGAGCAATAAGGTTTGCTGGTACCTTGCTGGTTCACAAGGAATCGAAGAATCCTCCATATGCACATATTTTAAGGAAGTGCATTGATTAGGTCATTATTCTGACACTCACGCTGCAGGCATTTATAATCACAAGTAACTTAATGTATGTTTAAGTGGCACGCTGCCATTAACGAGAGCATTCACAAACATGCTTTTTTATGTATGTCTGTTTCAGCTACTGAACCATTTGCAACACCAAAGAGAAGCTGAAACTGGAAGGCAGAGAACATTCCCTCCCACAGCAGTCTCAGACCTCCTGGTTAGCACTCTTTCTGGGAAAGTGGGTGATACAACTTTGAACTAAGCTGTTAAATGTTAATCAAGTTACCCTTTTGTTTTTGTGTAACAGGCTCATACTCCCACACCCATTCACAGATGCTTGTTCCCAGTCCCCGTCAGAATTTCTTTCCCCCCAAACAAAGCCAGCAGACTCAGCATTTCATGCAACTGTGGAAGCAAAAAACTCTTGAAGGAGTCATGGGACAGGGAAAAGAATTAGGTGGAAGAGGAAGGAGGAGGACTCCTGAGGTGTTTTGGCTGATGATAAAATAAATGTTTCCATAAGTAGCAGACCTACCTAAGGACATTTTGTCACTCCTCCAGCTTCTTGTTCATTTCCTTGTCCAGTCAGGCTTTAATCTAGTACTCAGGCCAACAGATGAACTGTTTGTGTGGCAGTTGTTTAACTAAGAAAGAAATCCTTTAGGGAGAAGGTGAGAAGGATGTATTTTTCTTGATTTGTTTGAAACTGATTGCCAGTTGTTCTTACAAGACAAAATAACAATCCTGGCGTCATTATTCTGAACCTCCTCAAACTGAAGTGGTGACTGAGCTAAGACTGTTGCCTCCCTGGCGAATCCTCTAGCTGCTAGGCCGTAAGATGAAATGGTACTTGCTACCAGCTGTTTCCAGAAAGAAAATGGTGTGCTGTCCTCATTTCCTTGAAAGAAAGGATAGTGGCACTGATTTTCTGAAGCAAGTTCTGACTGTGGATTCCCAGTGAACATGAATGTTTTTCTGGCGGTCTGTATGATGCACTTACTCCCCATTAGTCATGTTGCAGCCATTATTTTGAGTTAGAATTCAAGGACCAGACTGTTAAGATTAAATTAATTGCTTTGGGACAATCACTGTGCTAGAAAAGTAAAAATTGTCTTCCTTGTCTTTTCCTCTAGTCACTACATCCCAGAGTGAAATATCAAAGTCAGCATTAGAAGTTAAATCCCATTGGTGTGGGGAGTTACAGCTGTGCTGTGAGAGCAACAGAGGCAGAACAATCGCAGCCTTTCAGGAAAGTCTAGGGTGAAGGCTCTATTCCTGCCTCATCACATCATTTTGTTTCTTCCATTTGTTGTTACTTTATGTTTCCATGTCCTTCAGAGGAGCATGTTTTATTGGCTAAGTGTTAGGAGTCAGAACAGTATGTCCAGATTTCTTGTGGTCTTGCTCTTTAGGGAAGCCACTTACAGTTTTCCACATGGCACTCATAAGACGGGTTACTAGTACTTATTTATAGAAACAGATAGAGCTAAGCTGAGCTGCAAAGTGTTTTGATATTCTTGACTAAAAGGTGCTGCACAAAATGCAAATTATTATTGTTTCTCTTCTCTTCATCATGACACCTCTTGGCTCCAATTTTACCACAGTATGCTCTTCTGTCTTTCCTTACAATTGTGTTATATTGTTCTCCTTGCTCCCTCCTATCACCTCATCTTTCCTTCCACATCAAGGAGCCTTTCTCAGTAATAGTTCTGGCATTTGGGCATAAGGAGCATGCCCCACTCAGAAACATAATATTAAATCAGTATAAAATGTCGTTATCTTTGGTTCAGCTCTGGATGTCATTTGCAATATTTCAATAGAATATTCGGCAGAATAGCTGATGATAGGTCTGGTTCCTTTCACTCATGTCTGACTTACCCCCATGTAACTCCATTGCCTCCAAGAGCATTCAGCTGATTTTAAATGAGTGGCAGAGGAATAAACATAGCTGAGATATGTTAAGCATCCATGGCAGATCAAATGTGTACCACGTCAGTGGGCTGTACATTTTCATCGTTACCAGCCAAAACAGTGAGGAATCTGTGAAACTCTACAGCCTCAAAAAGGCCTAGATAAAGCACTAAAGATAAAGTCTACGGTGCAGGTATTAATTTTTCAAAATTGGGCAAGGAGAATTTGCCAGTTTCAGGGAATACTGTAAAACCCTATTTACTGGCAAAGCATTTCCGTTATAACAAATATGGGTGTTGCTAATTAAATGTATTTCCTGTAACTTCTTTCCGTGGGGAGTAGCTTAGAAGCACAGAGGAGCAAGAAAATTCCTGGTGTTAATTCACAGTTTTCACAATATAGAGGCATTAACTTGAGCATGAATAGTGAGCCAGATAGGAGAACTCTTGCTAGGTTTGCACCAGATTATTTCCAACAACATTAGCTATTTATATAACACTAGTAAAATATTTTTAGATGTTCTGTCCAACTAAATTTGTCACTGTGATCTCAGTGAAATCACATTTTTTGTATCCAAAGAAGTTTATTAGAGCTTTTCTAATAATTCTTAGATACAGAAGTAAAGAGCTATACAACTATTAATTATTAAAAAGCACCAAGAGGCAACCTAAGAAATTAGAATTTAACTAATTTCTTTAGTAAAAATATTCAAAACCACCTTCTGGTTTTTAATGAAAGACTGCTCCTTGAAACCATGATAATCAACGTGGACTTGGGCTAGAGAGGTCACACTTAACTAACTTACAGATTTTTTTTTTTAAGACATTACTGCCATGACAGATAAGAGAAATTCAATGCATGTGCTATACTTAGATTTTAAAAAGACAACTGACAAGTTTCTATATCAGAGATAAATTGCTAAGGTAAAGTCATGGAACAGCAAGAATAATAGGGTAATGGACAAAACAGTGGTTTAATAGCAGAACACAAAAGATACCTGAAGATGGACGTTTCATCCTGTTAAAGAAGAAAGAAGTGGATTAAATATATAAACTTAGAATAAGCTTGAAGACTAGTCATCTAGATCTCCCAGACTGGATGGTGTGCATGACTAGAAAAGGGAAACCAAACATTGAATGAATCCATTTTTGTGCTTACTCCACTCCTCACAGGGCGGGAGGTGTATAGACTTGCCAAGGGTGGTCACGCAGATGGAATTTAGATCTGTTGTGCCTGCCATTATTGGACCGAGGTAGCATTTATGATGATAGATAAACAGTTATTTAAACAAAGACAAACAAGTCTTCTAAGCTGACAGTGATTTTAACATCAGGCAAGCAATGACTAACAGGGGTGCTTCCAACTCCCCCTGTGTACCACAAAGCAACGATAGGAATCAATGTTCTTCCCATGAGCAAGGAATGAGGAAGAAGGAGTGGGTCTGAGGCAAGCGAAAGATGAGCCACCGAAGCCACGAGGCAAGCAATGGGTCTGCAAGTAAATTGAAATGCAAATTCTGCATGGTTACTGACGCATAGAATGGGGGGAGACAGTGTCCTTGGTGTGGATGAAAGTTTGTCCTGCTCCCTTCCTCCAAATTCTACTCTGCAAAGCTCTTCCACTTGGTGTTTGTGTGGGGTTCATTTCTGCACTATGTATGGCATAGTGTAAGACACAAGTAAACTCTTGACGTCAAGCATAAATACAAAAAAGTAATGTGTAGTAGGAGAAAGTGTGAATCAATATGATATTACGCTAGTGCTCCACTTATAAGAGGAGTTGCATTAAAGTAATTCTGGTAGCACTGTGTGACCAAAGGGTTGTATACGGGACAACAATGGGGAAAGTGCAAAGAGCATCTGTGAGTTCAAGAAATAGGTATGTCTGTTTGTGGAGGAAAACATACTGAGGGAAAAAGACCACAGCGCAGGTGTGTTGGTCTGGATAAGACTGCATGTCTTTATTAACTAGTTCTAGGTGGTTGAAGTTCTTAAAGTTTGTAAATAAAAGCATTCTAGGAGTACTGTGAACAAATAAACAGGGTAATTATTCTAAAAATGATACTCTTAAAGCTTAATCCATTTTTTTATTAAATGCAAAAGTTATACTGATGTAACATTAAGAATGAGATTTTAACTGAAAGATTAAAACCAAAGATTTCTTCAGAAACCCTCACACTATCCCCATGAGTATATGCATAACAATAGGCTCTTTCATTATGTACAGGATTTTTGCATCAGTCACTGAATAATAATTATTGTCTACTGTAGCTTCACCCCAGCCTATGTGGAGTTTCACTACATTGCAGCAGAAAGTTGATTTCTGAATAGGCAGCTCCTCAAACAGGCAGTGATCTACCAGATGCTAAGAGGATACACAGAAACATGAGGGAGGGCTTAAGCCACTATATAGGAGAGAAACCAGATGTGTGAGAAACATTATACAGGCACTGTCAAAAACGGGGAAAGAAATAGCCTGAAGAAGCAGATGGGTGGACAAGGTGACAATAATATCAAACAACAAAATAGACAACAAAATGCCTAGAGAGAGGAAGAAAAAAAAAAGAAAAACTTATAATACTTGAAGAGATAAAAATAGGTAAATATTAGAATATTTGAAAATAATGATGCACTCACGGGTTTTTCTAATATGTGTGTATGCAAATTCAAGAAGCATAGCAAAGATAACGTCAATAGTAATAATAGTTATAGCTCTGAATTTATCAGGGTCTTGAACAGGTGAATGACTTCAGTGTATCATTGTTTCTAGAGTTATATATGGCTGCAAAATGAAAGGTACAAATATCTAGATCTTTTTAGGTACTATTTGGAAATTTAATCTTAAAATATATAGACATTTCAGGAAGAGTTACACAAATACATTGGTGCAATCATAACTGATCTATAGCATGTTTAAAAAGGCATAAAAGCATCCATGCACGAAGCCATACTGATTTTGTTGATATTACACAAATATTAATGCTATCTTTAACATTGAGTTCATGTTGTACAAAAGTCTTGTACTCATAAACCATAGTTAAGTTGATTTGTAGCTGTTACAAGTTGACAATAGCTGTATTCAGTTTTCAGTGGACCCTCGGGTTCCACCCACAACACTGCATTTTTTTGAATTGATTTACAATTTAAGTGTTTTCTCTCAAAAATCTCAACAGATGCTGGGAAGAAGAAAAAGGATACCAGCCTAGAACATCTTCATTGATACAATGGACTTGATCTGTGTCTGATAAATGTCAATACTCAGGCAAGGCGAGCGTTTCAAGAGCTTTTTCTATGGTTCTTTACATCTCATTTGCATGAATTAAAATAATTGCCCAAGTACAGAGTACATTAGAATACAATCTACTATATCTTTGGAAGGCATAACATCTTTGGGTAGCATTAGAGAAGAGAGCTGGCTAAAGGAAATTCCGTTATTTATAGCAGATTGGGGTCCAAGGAAAATTGCAAAATGAACACAAAGCAGGCAACAACATGGAGGAAAAAGAGGAGCAAGACTGAAAAAATAGTTGGCTGCTTTGCTTTCTTGCATTGTTCTTATAATCATTTTTAACAGAGGGGCTTCTGAGTTATGTTGTAAAAGAAAGGAGAAACCAGGTTTAAGTTAGGATAAATCGACTAATAAGAAGACGACAACAGCAAAAGAAACAATAAGGCCTCAAAAAGATAGTGAAAGTAATTTATTGACAGCCTAGGTAGGCATTGCTAAAAATTTTAATGAATTCTGAGCCTCAATGTTCACAAAGGAGGATTGGGAACAGATGCCAGAAACAGACATAAATTTAACAGCAGAGGTGGAAGGCATACTGAAGAAACTCAAGATCGTGCCAGAAGAGGTGACCTAGAAATTAGAACATTTAAAGACTGACAAAACTAAAGGACCAGAAGGTACACATTTGATGAAGCGTCCCAAAAGAGATAGGAAAACCTTTAGCAAGTTTATTTATAATCTCTTTGGAATTGAAAAGGGCAAAGTAGCACATATTTAAGAAGTGATCTTGCTAAAATCTAGAAAGCTCGACTTGTAAGATGAAAGGTGAACCAAATACTTTGAAAGGTAAAGACATCAATTAATTACATGGATTTTCTAAAGCTGTACAAGGCTACATGTGTGAATTTCACAAGCACTCAGAAGTGCATTTCTATTTTAAAACCATATGAATGGTATTTATCTACTAACACTTTCAAGTTCTATGTTTCTTAAGTTCTGTGCTCTTTCTCTGTTAATGAGCTCTATAAAATGACAGGTGATCACTGTTAGTGTGCCTAAACACTGGAGACTTCACTATACATTTCTAACAATAAGAAGGCATTGAAAGCATTGGATCATGTCTTCTGAGAGAAAACAGTCTGTAAGATGTCAAACAGAATTAACAATGAAATTGAACCTAAAAATACCAAAAAAGATAAGGAAGGAGCCTAAAGTTCAAGCTTTGCTCCTCCCCCTCTGAAGAAGTCCCACCATGTGTCTCTGATCCAGTCTGGCAGGACTGGATCCCCACAATTCAAGAAAGACATGGAAAGACTGGAGAGGGTCCAAAGGAGGGCCACAAAGATGATCAAAGTGCTGGAGAACCTGCCCTATGAGGAAAGACTGAAGGAGATAGGTCTTTTCTCCCTGGAGAAGAGAAGGCTCAGAGTGACCTCATCACAGTATTCCAGTCCTTAAAGAACCCCTTCGAAGAGGATGGAGGTTCTCTCTTCACAAGGAGTCACATGGAGAAGACAAGGGGCAACAGGCACAAGTTGCATGGGGGTAGGTTTCATCTCAATACAAGAAAGGAATTTTTTACAGTCAGAACAATCAATCACTGGAACAACCTCCTCAGGGTTGTGGTGGAGTCCCCATGCCTGAAGGTTTTCAAGATGCAAATGGGCAGGGTGCTAGATAATCTCATCAAGGCTCCCTTTCCTTGAGAGGTTGGACCAGATGATCTTTCAAAGTCCCTTCCAACCTGGACTGTTCTATGACTGTATTGTATGATGAATTGGTTCATTATGTATCCTTCAGTGACCTATGGAATAATCATTTGGTGATATTGAGAAAATGCTTACTAATATATGTATCCATATATTCGCAGGTTTTTTGTGCTGGAGATTCTTTTGGTATTCCAAGGGGTTATCTGTGTCCCTGCTTCTGGCCATGTGCTTTTTTAGGACCAAATCCGACATTGCCAGGCATTTTCTCTGTAGTCCAGAATCTCCTAGCTCTGCACTGTGCACCTGCAGGATGCTTGAAACGGCTGTGATTTCCAGTCCACAACTTCTGTTGCTTGACAGCTTTTCTTTAAAAACATAAATCTGGCCATGTGTATGATTTGTTAAACCTCTGAAAATACCAGTTCAATGAAATTTTCACTTATCTCTGATTTTATCAAAGGAATTTCCTGTGATATAAGCCTCTAATCCAGAAGTCTTATGAACTTAATTAAATTCAACAGAAAGAAACTACGACAAGTATGGAATCAAGATATTTTGCTTAGTTTGCAAAAAGGGTTTAAAGAAAATCGACAGGATTAAAACAAACCAAAGCTACAGAAAAATTCTTTCTTGAGTTCCTAGCAAAGTTTTTCAGAGAGAACCCAAGAGAAGTTTGCTGCAGACCTGGTGATGTATGGTGCTGGCAATATGTTACATTAATGTCCTGAGAATTGACATGTATATTATAAAGGGTAGTTATAAGTTCTAACAGTTGTGAACAAGGGAAGTATCAGACAAGTATAAGGCCAAAGTATCACTATTAAGACAGATTTTATTCACCTTATATAAATGTAACCTGAAACACAGAATGTGCAGTAACAGGCTGAAATTTGATGACTGCACAAAACTGGAAAATAAGTCAAAATGAATGAGGTGGACACTAAAATAAAGAGGAGTTGGAAAGGCTAAGACCAAGGACAGATATATGGTTATGAAATAATACAGAAAAATGTAAGAGAAAGACACTGAAGATGAAAAGAAAGATTTTCAATTTTCAAACAGCAATACAGAAAATCTAGGGGTAGTGGAATATATCACGTAAACCTTTGACCCATTGCTTATAAGCAGTAAATTGTAAGAAAGTGAAACTAGAGACACATAAGAAGGCTTGTGAAATGTAATTGAGTGGGAATTATTTGACTGATGTAGAAATGGGACCAGGAAAATTGTGTTTTATTGGGCATAAAACCCACAAGTAATGGGTTACAAATATCAAATAAGGAAATTCTGATAAGGACTAAATTCTATCTTGGGAGAGGTTTCATGGAAATGAACAAGCTTCTGCATATATCTCCATAAAAAATAAAGCTGACATAACCCAGGTAGCTTTCACTTGTTTTTAGCTAACATTCTGATTACTTTAACCAATACCTCAGGTAGTTTATCATATTGTACTGTTTAATTCAGTGAATATAAGTTCACTGAATTCACCTTGTGGGAAAAAAATGCTTGCCCCAATGCCCGGAAGAAATGGGTAGTCTTTTGACAAATGGCTGCATCGAACCCCATGCCTAATCTCCCCAAGCTGTTATCATTGTACATTTACAGTAGGTTTTCCCCCAAGAACAAGTTGTCCTTTATCCAGAGGTACGCTCAGGTTTGGGACTGCTGCACTCTGTACTAGGTTATCCAAGATCTAAGCGTTCTGCCTTCAGTTTGAGCAGCAGAGCTGAGATATCTCAGCAGCAGTGAGGACATGCATGTCCCTGAAGGTAAGGGAAGATTTGTATCTCTGTGGTTGGTTCTTGCTCTGAAAATTTCTGGCTTGCTTTCTCCTGTAATGGTCCTGGGGCCACAGAGCCCCAGAATGGCTCATCTTTCCATTCACTAGTCACCTATGTAGCTTCCCCTGAAGTCCTTTTCTACAAAACATATCTAGTTTATTACCCCAACGGTACATGTGAGGTTTACACTTCGGTTTTATTTCACCGAGATTGTCTTGTGAGCTGGTGGGAGCATCTGGTGTACGTAGCCCATCACACCCCCAGTTTGAACCCCTCTACATAGTGAGCCAGAGACCTGGATGAGGATGTGACTATTTGCTCCTGCTTCTTCTGTGCATCTTCAGATATCTCCTGTTTTCATGTATACATGGAAGAAATAGAATAAAAATGAGATAAAATTCCTGGGTTGACTTCAAACCGTCCTTACTTACCTGCATGTCTCTCACATGAGCATGTGATTTACCAGCAGGTAATTCAGTGAATTTCAATGTAACCTAACAGACAAAGCAAAGTCATTAGATACACTGAACATTTTGCAATATTTTTAATGCTTTAACTATAATTAATAAGTGTTGTTAACAGGTTTTTGTGAAATGGTACAGTGGACAATATAGAGAAAAGGCAGTGGATTTTTTTTTTTTTTTTTTGAGAGAGAGATCTGCTTTTTATAGTAATTGGGATATAAACACCTAAAATCAGGATTTTATACTAAAAGGGCAAGCTAACCTTACTAATGGTGATTACTCACTATATAATAGAAAAGGAAATAAAAGCTTTTGTATAAAATGTATCAAATCCTAAGAGTGCTGTTAAACTCATTAAAGAAAAAATGAAGTTAGAGAAACTGGTCTTATTTTTTTTCACTCCCAGTAGAGTTCATTTCTACTTCAACAACTAAGCCAAGGTCACATTTAACTCACTTCAATTTCACCCAGTGCACAAGCTAATGTCAATAGTACAGCTGCCATGCAGAGCTAAAGACTGATGGTTAGACAAAGCCATTTACACAAGGCTGGGTCTTTCATCTTCTCTCAGCTAGTGACATAAGAAAGCACTGAGGTTATTCTCAACTAGAGACTAAAACTGGCATATTAGAAAAAATGTTATTCTCCTTAGCTGTCACACAAAGGATCTGAAGAAATGTAGAAATGTTTTTTTCCTTGGTCATCTAGGGAGATCACAAAGTGACTCTAATAGCCTTCACTCTGAAATTTTCACATGGTTTAAGTGATTGCCAAGTCTGATATTTTCCATTTACACTTCATTGCCATCAGAAAAAGAAAAAAATCAATATACCTACCTACTCAAGTGTGTCACAGGATGAGCTTATAAAAGAAGACATCAGTCTTTTTAGGGCATGAAAAATATACTTATTCAAATATATCTTATTTAAAATGACATAAATTGCAGTGGTTAGTCAAGATTCGATTTCCTCTAAAATATAAGACTTAAAATATTCCCTGACTTGCCAAGGAATAAGAATCCTTCAAACTGTTGATATGTACAAATGTACTCGTTTTCTCTTGTAAGTTATACCCGCCACAGTGTACCAATATTAGTGACTATAGGAATTTTAAAGCAGAGGTGAGATCTAACACATTATCACATTTTTCTGAGATGGCACAAACAGCTGGAACCTTGCCAAAACATGGGAGCAATAGCTTTTTTAATTTCAATTTTACTATGTATATGAAATTGAGTTGCCTTAGCTTGTTGGCCCTAATATGATTCCACATGATGTCATGCAGCTCTAACAAGCTCATACACCCTAAGCAGAGCTATCTTCCCTTCCCATACTATAGCTCTTTCATATCTTATTTGTCCCGTTAAAGATTTCTAGCAATTTCCATGCAACAATATGCAATGTCTTTGGTTTAGATTAATAAAATATCATAGGTGCAATGGAATTGTCTTGTCAAGAGATTTGACTGCTTGGCCATTGTCAAGAACATTTGACAAGTGAGAGCCAAATTTGTCCCTGATTCTGTAGCCCTCCATGGAACCTGAAAGGTCATCATTCACCTTATGATGTCGTTTCAACCCCATTATCTTTTCTACCTTGTTTTAGCACCTCTCTCTGGCAAAGGGAGTGAGCAAGATGTTGAAGAACTGAGATGGTATTTCAGGCTATCTGCCAGCAAGTGCTAAATAATAATGGAATTTGTTTGCTTACAAATTGGGTGGTTGAATTTAGACATCGAGCAGGTCACCTCTGTGATTTTTCCCATCCCCAGCTGGTCAATCAGCTAAAAATGCAGAATCCCTAGGGTCTATCCCAAAACTCTTTCCCCCATGTGGTAGCACAACATACCAACCATACAGCTACTAGGCCATCCCCCACAGTTACAAGTATTTCAAGGTCAATTTATCAATTTAACAGCTTCATCTTCTTAATCACTAAACTTCTGTCTCTTTGAGCTTGTGCTGAAAGACTGTGGCTGCTAATTAAAATGGAGCTTTACTAGCAAGTACACAAATTAGATCCTGTCAGTAAGTTTATTCTAACTATTGGTCATTTCTAAATGCCTTTTTAATCCCCTAATTTTTACATTAAAATTCAAAAGCCTAACAATCTTAATCACCCCTACATCAAATTCATCATTAAGAACAGGAAGCCAGATGGTATAATTTTGATTTACCGGACTTCAGCGTGAATTAATGTACTGAGTGCCGATAATGAATACATCAAACCTGATATTGCAGAAACCTATGAATCTGGCATGTTAAATTAATAACACACTTTGCACAATGAAAGCATGTAAGCTCATATAAAACCGAGGAGTAATGGTCCCTTTTATTTTAAATGGTCTTTATTAGCCTGCAGTTTTGACTCTTAAAAAAAAAAAAAAGATGAAAATTGTGCTTAAGAAAGTTCTGTCTGTTTCATATCTGTTCTTTTTCATGTAGGCATGAAGTGAAATGAAAATAAAAATCCACCTGATTATAAACTTTATAGTTTATATAGTTTATACAGTTACTGGTAGAGAAAAGGCCCCAGTGAATTGACTGAATCCATTCAATTTATGCTGAAATTATGGGTAAAAGTTTGTCTGGCACGCTGAAATTCACTTATCTCAAAATGTTGTAGTACAATGTTGTTTACTGCATGGGACAGTTATTCATTGCATGGAGTATGTAATGAATTACGCAGATGATGCTGAGGTTTTGGGGGTTTTTTACCCTTTTCTTTTTAATGTGTATTACTTCTTGTTCCAATATACCTTTGCACTGTGTGGTGAATATGAAGCTGAATAACATTTTGTTGGAATGGAGGGTGAGGAATTGGTTTTACTGAAAAACAAAGCAATCATAAATTTGGAAACAGTTGCTATAAAAGAAGTACCAGATAGGCAAGGTCCATGTCTACCACATTTTCTGATTGTCTAGTTATTATATAGCCTGAAGATGACGTAGAGATATAGACACTAACATTTTTTTCTTGGGGGGGGGGGGGGGGAAGAAAAAAGAAAAAAGAAAAAAGAAAAAAAAGAAAAAAAGAGATGGATAGCAATTTTAAATATTCTGGAACATTTGAACCAGTGTGTAGCTTGTGTTCTAGCAGTAAGAGGGTACAAAGGGCTAAAATTACTTAAATACATCACTCTGAGTGTATGATTTTACATTTACTTAGTGTAAATTAAAACTACGGCAGTCATTCCATATTTTGGGGGACCTATGAATACAAAGACACAACCCATTCAGACCAAAGACAAAATTGCCTTTGACTTTAATGACAGCAGGATCAGGGTCAAGTACTTAATTAGAGGATCTGCAGCTTCCTTTTCAGATAGGTAGCGGCAACATAAATAAAAGTAGATTCTCTAATACGAATTCTAGCTCTGATGTCTGAGTTACGTAACTTCTAAATGAAATACAGTTGGGAATGGTTTTATGCTGAATGCCCTAAAGTATACAAATGTAGGTCTATAGACCATAAGCCAGAAAGGCAGGATGAGAGCGTTCTCTGGTTTGGAAACCATGGACTATTTGCTACAAAAGCATTTAGAGAGCTAGAAGACGCCTAGCCCAGGCCTGAGCAGGATAAAGCTGACTGAGTAGGTTAAGATGAGCATAAACACTTCCCCGACTTCATTCTGTCTCTCAATCTCCGCACGGTAAGCAAATGTTTCAACAGTCTCAGTGTAGCTGTAGGAAATATATTCAATATAGTGAGGGTAGGATCGTACCAGGGAAAATGTTGCAAACCTGAATTAGGTACTACTTTCCAGCTACCTTTCCTTATTGCACAAGTGTGTTCTTGCACTTACCACTATGGCATATAATTTGTATTGCTTAGAGATAAACTGCTAAGATGGATTACTAAACAAAACAAGGGATGCATTACAGATTTGTCTAGAGAGGATATAAAAAACCTCTTAAACCTCTTTTTTTATAGATTTTAGTGGTTTTACCTTTCAAAGAAGTAGCACTTTACTAATATTTGGGGAGGGAGAAGGAAGAGAGTTGTTCCTAAAAAAGAAATTTACGCTGCAAACCGTTCTAGCAACTTGAACAGAATAAGTCAGTTGCTCCTGCATGAAAATGTTTCTCACTCTTAAATCTCTAGCTGAAGCTCATTTGACAAACCTATTATAAAATGAATAAATGTAGCTCTGTGTGATTTGTCCATTGTCAACATGTTAACACACTTTATTTGAAGGTAGATTGATGAAGGGTGGCTGAAGGAGTTTACCCTCCTGAGTTAAAGAATAGAAAACCCTTTTTTCTTAGCATTTTTCTTTTTTTCTTAGAAGTTCACAAGAGTAGATATACAATTATCCTCGACTTGCTGATGCAAAGGAACAGAGCATTTAGTTTCTTGTCACTGTCTCTGAAATTCCTAAAGGTACAATTAGCATTTCATTTGACATAATGTTGAAAGGTTCATAGATTGATCTTCCCTAAAATGCAGCAAGAATTTTTTGAAATGCAAATTTTGACATTTATTAACTTTTATTCCAGATCTGTTTATAGACTGTAAAACTGTGCATACATTTAACTCAAAGAAGCTAAAAGGACAATGTTTAGGTGGATACTCTATGTTATAATAAAAGTCTATTTTATTGTTTCAACAATGAAATTTTTATTATCAGAGATTTATGATATCAGCACAGCAGTTTTTACTGCATGATTCACAGTGTTTTTATAGATGTATATTCAACAAAACAAGGAGAGAAATTGTACTGCAGTGCTCTCTCTCAGGAGTGCATTTCCCCATTGAAATAATGTCAGCAGTTTTCCACCTTCAAAGCCCTATGTTTTCAAATCAATTAACAATTCTAATTGTGCTGGAACAGTTGTTCACTTAGCTTGGCAAATGGGACAGGAAACATTATTTCCTTTCTTTGCCTAAAACGAAGACTTTAATCTTCTGAACCATATTTAACATATAAAAAACACACAACTGAAAAGTTAGGCAGTTTGGAAACTCACTCAGTTGTAAATGTTGTTTTTCTCAGTGTTCGGGCCTTGGCAGAAGAGTGGAGCAAGAGCACTACAGTTTCCCCTCTGGGTGCCAGCAAACCACCTTAGGATTCATTCTGAATATTTCAAGTGAGATTTGTATCTGTCTGGACAGCTGTAAGAGTTATTGCTTTTGCAAGATGGTAAAACAAACACTGATTCTGACCGAACTAGTGATACCAGAATGCAGATCTGTATCGTGTTACACAAGGCTGACATAAAGTAAGTAATACAACATGCCAGAGCCAAGACTTAAAGGCCAAATTTACATTCCATTTTATTTATATACATATATATTGTATGCTTGCATAGGGGCATAGTGAAAGATATAATTACTGTGACTTCATGCAGAGACTAACATCCAACAGTTAAAATAAATACGCCTGTTTCTTCTGCAAACCCCAAAGCGATTTACAGGATAGGCAAAATAATATTACCCCATTTAACAATTGAACAATCTTGTGGTACAACGTAGAATCATGGAACAAGCCCTTTTCAAGATTAAAGAAGTCAAGGATCATGCAGCTGCACATTATGCATAGTGCTCTATACTAAGCAAAATTAGAATCTTCTAATAAAAAAACTGTACAAATGCAAATTTAAGGTTGTATCTTTTCATAACACCTTTGCATTACTCAGAAGATCACAAAAACAGGAATAATGTGTATTGTTCATATCAAGAGAAGTACTTGGTAGAGATTATCTGTATGAAGGATCTGGTGAGCGTTAAGACGTGTATTCACCTCAGTCCTAACCTTGTGTAGCAACTTGCCAAGAACATGGTCATACCTTGTGCATGAAACTCCTGGGTGGTTAGAACATAATTTTTACCACAACTGTAGCCATGTCTTAGACAGTGCAATCTAAGCAGTCTTCACATGCATGGCATTGTTGTAGATACTGTTTCTAACATGATACTTATTCAGATCAGTCCCAAGAAAGAGCTAGAACAAAGTTTTGATTCTCATAGTTGTTTTTTCTTTCACTGTTTTTCCATGGAGTCATTTAAATTTCTTCACTATTTATTTTTTTGCTCATGTGATGGTGCATTTAGACGGGAGGTCAAAGTAAAAATGGCAGGAAGCTTTTAGGAATTAATTTGAAATTCAGGGTCTAGAGCTGAACTTATTTGAGTACACGTAGATTACACAGTTTTTTCTGACCTCTTCCTCTGTTTAACACTGATGCAATTGTTGTGCACCCCCATCACTAAACTTAATTGCTCAGTGCTGAGATGGACAATACTTTCTTATTGCACAGTTTTTAATTATTCACGGATGAGGAAACTGTCTCATTTGTTGCATCTGCTAGAGGAATGGCATCATGCAAAGATATTGGTTCTGGTATCATTGTCAGGTTTCTGATTCAGAGCCTGAAACTTGACCCAAAACAGATTGAAAGCTAGATGAAATTCATCAGAAACTATGGTCCCCCTGGGATGGTGAAGAAAAGGCTGTGAGAAACAGGTGGATAACGGTCAGTACCTACCTGCCATTCATGAAACGATAATAGTATTTGGCATGGATTTAGTTCTTTTTGTCTGCCTTATCATCATACACCTCTCTGCAGGGCTTGATATCAATTCCCTGTTTTGTAAATGATGAATTAAGCCAGACATTATTCAGGGTACTTAGTCACTGTGACTACAGCATCTAAATTCAAGAAAGCCTGCCTGCCATCCAAGGCTGCCAAATCTTCACTTTTTCTGTCCTCTCAGTGGTGATGAGTAGTCATAACACCTAAACTAGGTAATGGTAGCAGACAATATTAATGTGATTTGCTCAATGATTTTGTCTAAGCTGATAGCAGAGATTACAGTAGAACGCAGATACACATGTGCCACTGCAGATGCATAGACGTGTTTCACCCTGGGTGACTATACTTTTGGAGCAGTATTAGTCCTAAGAATAGACTTAGGCACCTATATTGAGACTTAGAAGAAAATGAGAACAAAACAGCACTCTTGGAAATATTTGTTGCTCACTGGGCACCTTGGTTTATCACTTTCCAAGAACAGCAGGAGGCACATTATGATGTTCTAGTTCCTGCCTAATATTCCTTTTCATTTCAGAAATGGAGCCTTTCTCTATTTAAGCTTCCTTGGGGCTCCCCTCCGTGGGTTTTCATACTGATTTCGTCCCAGCACTACCAAGCTTCCCACAAAATACAAGGCAAATCTTGCTCTCCCTGAAAAAGGGATGGTGTTCTTTTCTCCCCACATCTACTAGCTAGAACATCCATACAGGCTGTCCCTGTTCCTTCACATCCTCCTGGGAGAAGGTTTAGTCACTAGGACTGCAGCATTTGCAGACACCTCCGCTGAGCGTGAGTGTTTACAGCACGTATTTCAGTGGGAGAGCCCTGTGTTTCTTGTTCCTATTTGTAGTCCTCTTGCTGAGTTTTGCATTCAAAGATCATTGGCTTATATGCCAAAATGACAGATATTTTTGGGGATAGAACCTAGAATCACTAAGCAGCCCTACTCACCAGGCTGAGAGCCATACTCCCGGCTGGCTTTTCCTTTCTGGCCCAACGAATCTCAAATCCACCTTGGCACAGTAAGGCGTATTTTATAATCAGGTTAAAATGAGGGCAATTTCTTCTGACATGTGTTTAGCTTTCAAGACTGAAGCTTCTACAACAGAAATGTAAAAAAGTTTGTGTCCCAAAAACTTACCTTTTTTCCCAATTTCAGTCAGCTGGTGTAATACATTCTGTTATCCCTTTTTACAAACCTTGGTTTTTTCCTTGCATATTTTCTTAGGGAGAGTGAACAATGCTCCATCCCCAGAGTAGATCTGTTCTCCTAAATAAAAGATAACAGCAGAGTAGGCTTCAGCACTGAATACTTGCTGTCCACACTGCTTAGCTCTTAGTTCATACCCTACTTAGGCTGCCTGCAGGGTAAATCCGCTCTAGAGGAGACTAGTCCTAAAGGAGTATAAAATCTGCCAGTCAGAGCCTTGTGGCTTCAAAGCCAGAGGCTGCCCTTTTTTATTTACCAGTAGACACGCTCAAACTGGCTGCAGTATTCTACTACAAGAAACAGGTTTCAGAAGTGTGTTATGTCGATAGCCACACAAAGGTATCTTTCTCTTTTAATAGAAAGGAAAGAAATTATTAATCCTTTGGGGGGAAAAAAAAAATAAATAAAAAGAGAGAGAGATGGAGGAGCTTTTCTTCAAAAATCAGTCTTGCAGAATGGATTCTTAGGTGGCAAACTTCCTTTCCAAAGTCCTCAGTGAGACATCTCCACTTAAGGCAGGCATGAGGCTTCAGCTGACTTTTGTCACTGGTGTTTCTCGTTTAACAATCTTTGGCTGATCTGCATGTCATTCAGATACGCCTCTCTCTCCCCTTCTATTACACAGGTATTTCAGGTACCTAATATGACATCACAAATTCTGTTCTGGAGGCACTGCTAAATGTTAGGAACAATGATATCTGTCTCTGTCCTTTCCCAAATCTAATGTTGTCACAGTTTGACCCTGAACAGGCGTCCTTGACCTGGAAGCTGCAGCTCGTACGGAACCTGCCTCTCATTTGCACCTCTGGAGAAGAATGAGCTATTCACTCCTGGTATGCTGCAAGGTTTATTCACTTCATGGTCAATTCTCAAATGTCTGTGAGAAGATTATCTGGGTTATGGATTATATGTGTCATGGTTGGTTGTTTTTTTTTTTTAAAAAAAAAGGAAATCCTTTTCTGACCTCATTCCATGCTTATAGTCTCATTCTTAAAAGGTAAATATACTAACCAGAATGTGCTAGCATTTACTGTACGTGTGTTTTGGTTTTTGTCTATGCTTAACTTTATTTGGTTATCCTGTCCCCTCCTCTCTCACTGTTCTTAGAGAGTTGACAGCATTTATGCTTGAAATCTGCTGCTATAGAGTTACACAGGGTTTTGTATCTAAAGCAGCGTGAACACCTACAACACCGTAAAAACAGTCATCGTGATGTGGGATGGCTTACTCCTGACCACTCTTTGCCCTCTCCACTGTGTAACTCATTCCTGCTATTCCCTTTTTTCCTATTCTTTGTACCTGTGAGCAATTGATTTCTTTTGATAGGAGGTTTGATTGATGTTGTCTTAGCTAGATATCTGAGCTTTTTGAATTTTGTTTCAATGTTTTTAGTGCTTTGTACTGTGGTAATTGTATAACACTTAGATATTATAGGCGCCTGAGACAAGATTAAATAAATAAAATTAAGTGTGGTATGAAATGTTATCCTCCTTTATTTTTCTTTGTATATTTTGGTTTATTTAATGAATAGCTTGCATTTTTCAACTGATATTTGTTAGGTATTTAGCATAATAATAATTTGGGGATTTCTATCCTGAATGTTTTTTATTTTTATACAGAAGTATTGTATGACACTTATCCCAACTAAGTTGATTATTTTTCCTGCCATTTATTTATTATAGTTCAGTGTAACTGAGATACACTTCATAATAATAGGATGATAATATGCTTATTGAACTTATTTTAATCCTTCAGTTTTATCTTAAAATATGGAATTAGAAAAATGATTTGTTTCCCCTTTGTTACCAATGTTTATTGCCAAAAAGTCTTATCTAATGAAAATATTTCATCTTCTTTTATGGAATTTTCGACATTTAACATCAATTCAACAATTGTATTTCTGCACTTCCTACACAAATATGCAAGTGTCTTTAATATTCTGATAAAAAAGGATCAAATATTCAGGGGAATGGTGCATGAAGCTTAACAGAACCTGTCCACCTTTTCTAAGACGACTTCTCTCAGAGGAACCAGAATGGTTGCTTGGATAATGATTACATTAGTTATTAGATTAGAACCAAAAAAAGATTAAAACCCTGTGATTAGGTATATAGTAAATGTTTTCAATCCAGCTGAAGCTAATATGTATTTCTGTTAAATAGAAGAGAGTTCATGGTATGTTTATGACAAATTTGAAAGCTTTTTTCTATTATTTTCTCTATTTTGCCAACTTATTAAAAGACTAAGGTAGTAGTTTTCATAATGTAATATTCACACTGCACATGCTACAGGGCATCTGTGCAACAAAAATAAGGTTTTATTGAAACATATAAATATGCTTTCAGTGTCATATCTAGGAACAGAAACTTGAAATTCTGGCTCCAAGGTCTGATACAATGCACCCTGTATGAAACAGTAACTACTACACATTATTTGAAATGAGTGCATGTGGTTTTCCTTTAAAAAGTACTCTGAATATCATCATAAAGCATTTTCATTTCACCCCTTTTAATAGTAGAATATTAGAGCAAAAATGTGTCAGCTGTTGTCCCAGGAGAAGTGCCCAAAGGCAGTGAGGAGCTGGTTTTGATACCATGACATTTTCAGCAAGGGAACTTGTGTTCAACAGCTCTGCAGTGACTTCAGCAGCATCTTCCAACTTCCTTCCTTTTCCCATGATCCCTTTGTCAGGCTTTTGCAAGGGGTTTTGCCTCGACTTTGTTTTGGATGCAGCCACAGACTCAGTGCTTGTGAGAAGTATTGATATCAGTGAGGGGATTTTTCAGTTGAATTGCTTTGCTGATTATTAATTCTGTTATTTAACAAGTATGTTCAGATGTGTCTAGGGAATTTGGTCAGTAGCTTGTACTAAAAAATCAAACATTCACCAATCATTTTTGTTTCATTAATCATGCAAAATGTTAATCATGCAATTATGGTATTATGTAAAAGTTAAAATGTCAATAAATAAAAATACATAATTCCAGTACTTTATTGAATTGAGAGGGAGTTGTCATTTGTGATCCCTCCATTACTCTGCAGGGGACAGGAGTAAATGTGAAGAGGAAGTGAAGGTTGGAGAATTTGCCTGGAAGACCTTCACTCAGAACTGCTCCTTCTTGGATGACCTCTATGTTATACATTGCTGGTTTAGACTGTAATCCAACAAATATTCACATATTTCCCTTCGTTTACTGGAGGAAGTTGACTGAATTTCATACATTCATTCTGCTTGCAAGGGTTTTTGAGATTAAGCCCTCTGAGGGATTTATTATGGAAACAGTGAGACCTTTGTTACTTTTTTTTTCTTTTTCTTCATTTTTTAGATCTACCAACGGTGCTAAAACATGTAGTATTACAGGAAAGTTTAAGGAGCAAACATACTAATCTTAATAAAAATCTAGATACATTAAATTTTCTTTTACTGCTTTATTTGAGCACAGTCGTGTACCGTCTTCCTCCATTATTGGCCACCAGTTACTGTCAAAACATATCTCTCTCTCTCTTTCTCTCTCTGTCTCTAAAATCATAGAATCATAGAATCATTTTGGTTAGAAAAGACCTTTAAGATCAAGTCCAACTGTTAACCTAGCAGTGCCAAGTTCGCCACTAAACTTGTCCCTAAGCACCACATCTACACATCTTTTAAATACCTCCAGGGATGGTGACTCAACCACTTCCTTGGGCAGCCTGTTCCAATGACTGACAACCCTTTCCTTCATGAAGAATTTTTTCCTAATATCCAATCTAAACCTCCCCTGGTGCAACTTGAGGCCATTTCCTCTTGCCCTATCACTTATCACTTGGGAGAAGAGACCAACACCCACCTGGCTACAACCTCCTTTCAGGTAGCTGTAGAGAGCGATAAGGTCTCCCCTCAGCCTCCTTTTCTGCAGACCAAACAATCTCAGTTCCCTCAGTCACTCCTCAATAGACTCGTGCTCTAGACCCTTCACCAGCTTTGTTTCCCTGTATATGTATGGTCACATATAACTACTGAATTGTTGTGTATAACAGGAGTGCAGAAACTTTGCACCTGTCAGTTCTGGCTGATTTTCAAAATTGTGTGCAAGTGTCAAAAAAATGATCTGCCAGTCTGTGCTAGTGATTAAGGTCCCACTCAAACTCTTCAGTGATTTAAAAAGGGTGTTTACCCTTGAAGGGTTATTTCTGTATGAATCTGTCCGTCTTATAGTTAGCCTGTGAAAGGTTTACTGTCTGAATTAGGGACAAAATGATAGCTCCAATGACAGTAGCACAACACTGTCCATTTTGTGGTTAGTTTGAAATCATATAGGATGAAATACTGGCCCTATTGAAGTTAGTGTGAGATTTGTCATTGATTTTTCAACCTAAATTATTTCTGTTGATTAGCTGTATCTACTGATGACCTGTATTATAATAGTCAGGTGATTTTTCTGGGGATCAAGCTTTCTCTGAGGGACCACCGAAGAGACATGCCCAGGGTGGGCTTCCTAAATTCTATGTAGGTCATGGAGAGAGAGATGGGATCCACAGTCCTCTCAAGAGGGTGATTCAGAGGACCTACGCTAACGTCTTTCTTCAAAGTCTTCTCTGAAGAAAAGAATTTCCCTCCATGTTTGTTGAACATACAGCAAGCCTGGGATGATCACAGATCTCAGTTAAATGCTGAGGTTAGACCGTAAAAACAGTATACTCAGCCAGGGCATTTTGGCTGCGTAGTGGGGGATGTCACATGGCAGGCAAAGAGCCACCCTCAGTGTCTATGAAGAGATGAGCAGGTATTTCATGGCCCTGCAGTCTGAAAATAGGATTAGTCCACTTTCTCAGGTAAGGATGAGAAATTTATTGCATCCAGAGAGAGAAAGACCTAGATGAGCTAAACGGATGTCAGTGTCTTCTTCTCAAGCCCATTTCTTTCCTTGGTAGTCTGAGGGAAGCCATGACATTAAGCTCAGTGATATGCTGGGAACAGGAGCTGCTGAGGCCTCCTGTCCTACTGTACAGTGAAGACATTCCAATAAAAGAATTTTGGTGTATGTATTTAAATTAAAGAAAGTTTAATTAAAGACAGTTATACTGGTTACACAGAACCCAAATGTTCATCTTGCCTGCTGCTGATCTAACCACAGTGTGTGATGATAGTATAAGAGTTGCTGCACATGCTGAGGTGTATTCAAAGAATTTGGTGCCCAGAGGCATTTAAAATCAGTATTCATTTAAAACATGTATCTCTGCAAATGCAATCTGTGTGCTTTAGGAGGCATAACCTTCTGACAGAGACTTTCAGATACTGACAATACTTGAAAAATCTAGGAATGCTCCACAGGACCAGAGTTAAGAACCACTCGTGTAGGGCTTAACACTGAGCAATCCTATTTTAGTTGCAGAAAGGGACAAAGGTGTGAGTCTCATCGCTCTCCTACCTTCCTCTTTTCTGGACAAGAGTTATGTATTTACAAGAGCAAACAAATGCAGAAACACTGAGTGAAATCATGCTTGCGCTGAATAGGTGAATGGTCCATCCCTTCAGCTGGACCAAACCTTTATCTAACATGTTTGTAAATTTGAAAAGCAGCTTCCCTTGTGGGACATGATCTAGAAGGTGCTGAATATTTCCTGCATGTGAGCACTAACTCCTGTTTCCTCCTCAAGAGATATTTGGGTGTTGTGGTTTCTTTCATGCTTTTTTTTTTCTTTCTTTCTTTCTTTCTTTTTTTTTTTTTTTTAATAGTAGAAGGGTCTTTTCGGCTCTTCTTTTTGATGAGAAGGAGTGAGCTACATGCATCATCAAGATATAAAATCTAGAGTCTATGAACTGAAAGAAATGGATTTTGCCCGTCACTTTCTCCAAACTCTGTTGGATGACACAGATTGTGATATTATGCTCAACGTGCAGCTTGTTTCTTTGGCCTGTGCTCTGATATAGTTTCTACACCACTTGTAGGGTTTTGCGGGAGAGGGGTTTGCTCAGATTTAGGCTGACTTCTTTCTCCACATGCTAAAATGATATAAAATAAAATCAAGTACAAATTTGTTTTATAAGGAGGATTTAATATATTTTAATGATATTGCACCTATAGCATAGACGTTAACCATATTCTAGACACAAATAATAGAAATAATCTAAAGTCTCTGCTTACAAATTTTCCTTAGAAGACATTTGCTGGTTATACCTGGCTTGTTTTTCTATGTCACTGCAAAGACAAAGCAAATGCTGATTAAAGCAATTAAAACTTTCCTTTGTTTGCAGAAAGAGATGTATTCAGATATCGCTTTTTTCTTTGTAGACATCTTAATAAGCACCAGCAGATTGAAATGAAATCTGTCATCAGTTATATTTTCTCTTAGACTAACTGTCTACTTCACATACATATTAAGAAAGATTTGTTACCAAAGCTTCCTTATATGTTTTCTATTTGTTGTTGTAAAATGGTAAATGTTGAAATAACACTAGATCTATCAATCTGATAATATAATGCAATACATCTGACAGCTGAAGAGAGGAAAAAAATGTAATGACTTATATAGTATCTGGAGTAGTGCATTTTTTTGTTGTTATGGTTTTCTTCAAAAACACAACTGTGCTGTTTGGGTGTCTGCCACCATGGAGGGATATAAAGCATTATTGTGGATGGAGGATTCAGCTTTAGCAGAATATAAATTAACTGCCGTGTAAATATAAACATCAATTAAGTTCTGTCACTTGTTAAATATTTATTTACTAAAATGATTTAAGCAGAAAAGCTTGCTGAGGGGAAAATTGTCTGCTTCTATCTAGGCACTGCTGCTACGTCTTAGGAGCCTGCTTTGTCTCTATTGTTTCTTTATTTATAATCTCTTATGTGTGGTTGCAGAGGTTGCTATTTCAAGCAGCTGAAAATTTAAGGTGCATTTCTCACCAATGTTGAGCAGTATTAGGCGTGTAACTCCCATTAATGCTAATGGGAATTAAGCAGATAAATACCTTCTTGCATTAGTGGATAAGTGGACTCCCATTTGCTAAGATGACACAGACTTCATCTGTGCAACTGGAACATGGTTGTACATGACAAAATCAGAGCAGTGTCTAGATATAAAGGAGAAAAATAAAACATCTGCTATGTATTTATCCTTTTATTCTGATTAGCTCATCAGAATAAACTGTCAATAGCTTTCAGAGGGTGGATAGGCTTACACAAACTCACAGGAAACATTGTTAAGTTGCATGGTCTTTTTCCA